>NC_136058.1:74799695-75212195 GCF_964261635.1 Lissotriton helveticus | reverse complement strand
TAGCTCTTAGCCACTAATACTCATGTTTATCTTCTCTGGATGGATGTTGAAAATCATGTATGACCTCATTTCTCTTTTAGGAATGTTTGCAATTTACTAAACCACCACCTACCTTATCTTCATCTATTTCAAAATACACTTCTCTGTACCAATCCTTGTTTTCACCTGCTCAAAATGACGAGGCAAAGACTACTGTTTGGTACAATATACTAATTAAAACTGAGCACAAACCTATATATTAGCCTTCCTGGAGACATAAAGGTTTAAATGGGCTAATCAAATTCTTTCAGATGTAAAATTATCACTTTTTTTAATGCTCAAACATTATTTGCTTTTCTTTCCCATTATAAAAGCAAATACAATTTATTATCACAAGCACTATTTGTTACTTTGCACAAATATAGCAACCTCAGTGCTCCCTCTCCACCTATTAATCAGCTCCTAGGAATTATCCTTGCCTTTCTAAAAGTCTCTTAAATCTACAAAGTATTAAAATCCATCTCTCTTGTGGAAAGACCAAAATCTAACAGAGCGCCCCTGTGGGAAGAAGACTAAAATATCTTTTGGCTGATTCTATTGTGTAATAAAATCTGGAGGAACCTACATAAATCATGTTGTACTGCTAATGCTACAAATACCCTACTTCAACATATAATACATCATTAGTGACTCCTCATCAGTTACATAAATGAATTTCCTAATCTTCTTATAGCTGTAGCTTTTCAATAGAGTACAAAACATTGGGAATATAATTCTAATATTTCTTTTCAAGCATGGTGGCATGGAGTTTGTGAATTAATCACACTTATGACTTTCTTATCTAAACGAGAATTACTTTAGTCTCCAATAGCTACCTTTTTATCCAAGGCTTGAGCTGAATCCAATTTGCGTTCTCCATGTATTGAGGAAGTATCCAAGTCACCTTCATTTGGTATACTTTAAATAATCTTTATGAAATTGTATTACCTTTATAATAATAGTGAGATTTGTAAATTTGTAGAGCGCATGTCTACTTCGAATGAAGTGTCCCAGTGCTAAGGTCCAGACTCCCTTAGCTTGAGTGCTCCACTGAATATCACATCAACATCTCAAGCTTAGTAACCAAGTTTTACATTTCTTTGAAGAGAAGAGATTCTGATTGTGTCTGACGGATGGAGAGGGAAAGAGAATTCCAGTATTTAGATGCTAGGGAGCTAAAAGAGTTGCCACCAATGCGCACGCTCTTCACTTGGGATGATAGCCAGCATAGCCCTGGTAGATATGAGGTTCCTGGAAGGGACATAAGGATTAATAAAGGAATACAAATATTATGGAACCTTATTCATAAAAGCCTTGTAGCAATAGTAGAAGGCTTTGAAGGAAAGTCTCTGCTTCAACAGAAGCCAGTGCAACTTAGAGAGTGCGGCCTCCATGAATGCATGCCTAGGGAAATATACCAGAAGACGAATTGCAGCATTACGCACTCGTTGGAGTCTCTTCACCTGAGTCTGTGTCCCACCTAGTACAGGACATTGCAGTAGTCCAGCCTGGACATAACCAGTGCCTGGACTACTGTTTGTCTTGCAGATTGTGGCAGGAAACCAAACACTTTTTGAAGGTTTTTAAAATCCTGAAGCATTGCCTTGCCAGAGCAGTAATTTTGCTGTTGAAAATAAGCTTCTGATCGAACCAAATACCTAGGTTTTTAACAATGGGCTTGGGAAGGGGTATAGGATCAAGGGAATCTGGCCACCAGGCAGAGGTCCAGATAGTAGATGGTTTGCCCAGGATCAGGACCTTAGTTTTCTTTGTGTTCAACTTGAGACAATCAAGGTTTATGCACAAAGCAACCTCCGCAAGACAAGAACTTAGAGAGGAGGCTGTGTGGGTGGTATTCTGTGACAGGGTAAAGATAAGTTGAGTACCATCTGTCTAAGTGATGATAATGAATCTGTGTCACTCTATGACCTCGGCCAGGGGCCAATTGTATAAGTTAAATAAAGTTGGACTCAAGGAGGACCCCTACAGCTCTCCCTGCTGCAAAGGGAGCACCCAAAAGTGGGATGGTTTTTGACACACCTGGAAGCTGAGCTCCTACATTCTCTGAAATGACAGCTTGAATTTTGCATTTTGTTGTATAATGTTTCCCTTTTTCTTTACCTTTCTTCCCAACGCCATGCTTTTTGTTTATGTTTTCCCTATTCCTTATTATTCATAATTGTATTTATAGCAAGATTTATAATGTACTTTACTGTTTGTTCTTAGGAATATGTATTGTCTTTTAAAATAATGTCAATAACTTTTCTTTAATCTAAAAAAGGTCTTGCTATTTAAATATCTTCCTGTCTATGTTCAGTACAGTAGTTTTAATGGACTTTCCAGAGGACAGCAGTGCAACAGATTTTCTGAAGGTTGCTGTGATGGTGATTCTTTAATGTCAATTGCAATTTAGAACCAAATACTACTTTGCAACGTAATCCTCTGTGCAGATATTGCTAAGGCTTCCTCTTTTACAAATTGCTGAAAATTGCTAATTGTGTGATTTCACATTTGTGAATGGGCATCAGACCCCTGTGCTTCTGGATTCCAGATACTGGTCAAGAAATAAACATAACTGAAAAACATATTATCCACATCTGGCCACTAGGCAGGAACAACAACTAGTGCAGGCTTGAAGACATGATGTATATAAACAATACATTCTTAAACCAATTGTTGTCCTCCTTACTGTACTTATTTGCTCAGGGTATGTGGCTTCACCTTAATCTCTCTATCCTGCAATTATTTACCGGTCTTTCAGTTTTTTTCATGATATATCCGTGGTACATCAGGTGCTTTTGTAGTACCTTGTATTCCGTCTCAGGTTCAATGTAAAATAAGAAGTACACATTTCAAACAAACCACAAAGGGACAGATTCACCAAAGCGTTTATGAGTATGGGAAATAGTAGTGAAGGTGTACTCTTTTACACACTATTACATGCCTTGGCGAATTGGCACCAAAATATCCAAATCCCTTTAAGCAAATGTGCAAAGGTACAGTCCTTTCTATTTGTACGTATATATATTTCCTGAATATTCTCATTTAATATGTTTTGAGGTTAATCACAAAGGCATGTAAGAATACAGTAAAGAGTACTATGCGAGTGCTACTTTACATAGTCCAAAACTCTGTTGTGAATAGACCCCACCGAGAATTACTTAGATCACCTTCCAATTACATTGGATCCAAAAGGTAATCTTACTGTGATGGAATTAGCCTGGATATAATTTTGTCATGTTATTAGTCTTGCTATACACTTGTGCAACACATTTTGCAGCATGGTTTGATGGCTTTCTAAACTGGATTTTACCCTATCCAGCCACTGGGTAGGCCATGCATGACTTGTGCCTTGGAGTGCGTTGCCATTTTGCATCCCATGCGATCTATGGTGCTTTACTCAAGAAAGAGGATCTCCTCATTTCTGAATAGTAATATGCAAGGCACATTCAGCACAAATTCTTTAAGAGAGCAGAGCTCATTAGCATGGTATCAAAGCCTCATGCTAAGGAACTAACCCATGGTTCATGTATGTGTCAAACATGTAATCTGTGGAGGATAAAGCCAACCAGCTTGCTGTATATTTGAACACCACTATTCTTAGATATATAACATACTTAAATGGTTTTATAGAGTATGCAATAGTTGAGTGCACACATCCAAGGATAGTGTTCTCTCACATAGCCCTCACAATTACAATGAGAAGGTTGCGACTATGTATGAGTGTGTTGGGACCAGCATTTTCATTTATCCATGTCTGTATGGGCTAAAATGCTTAATTAATGCCCCAGGCACATCAATATTTACATGCTTTTGCTTTTCAATGGGTCTTGAGCGCCACTAAGATTAAGAAGACATTATGAAAAATAGAACCAAATAACCAATAGAACTTAAGACTAAGAGCCTGATTTAGAGTTTGACGGATGGGTTACTCTGTCACAAACATTGATGGACATCCAGTCTACTGTATAAGTACAATATATCTAATGGCACTTGTAGTACGGTGGAGGGGTTATTAGTCACTTTTGTGATGAAGTAACCTGTCCAGCAAACTCTAAATTGGGCGCTAAGTATTCAGACACCATCATTGACTGTGTAGTACTCTGATTTTAATATACATCACGCTAGTGATTTTATTAGATCTCCACCTGTTTCACAGTACTTGCAAACAGTCTAACTAAATTGTAACTTCTTAATATTCATAAACTCATAGCTGTATGTGCATATGTGAAAGGCAGAAAGGAGAACTAAAAGCAAAGCTGGAACATATTTTAATACCAGCTATAACATTTAAAAAGAGAATATAGCAAGCATTGGCGACTGCTAATTCGAGCAGTGGACAGAACGGGCCACACACGCACACATGCACACTCACTCACACCCATGAACTTACACAAATTCACCTACCATTTATGTGAACATATGCACATCCACATACACCCATTCACAGCATGCACTCACAAATACACATACATGCATTCATACACATCGCATGCATGCATGCACCAAACATTAAAAAAATACAACTTACCTGGCCCTCTATGGCTTTCTGCAAGGGAGAGGTAACACCTCCCTCTGTAGCAGGCTACTATTGTTCCTGAGCCTAGTAGTCATTCACACTAATTCCCAGGAGGGCAATAAGCTGTCTGGTGGACAGAAAGTGTGCACGGCCACTGGACAAACGGGGCAACAGAGGGGAACATTTCTAAAAGTTGCCTTTCATCAAAACTGACATTAAATTTGACTTGGGCATCGAGTCGTGTTTAAAGCCATGGTTAATTTGATACCTTGAAGTACCCATTTCAGTAGTCCCATTCAGAAGGTAGCCGCCTGAGAGGTCAGCCAGTAACTCTCTGTTAGCCAATTGGCCTACAAACGTTTCCACATCAAAAATGACAATTAGGAAGTTTTCATGACAGGCATATTAAAAGAATATGCCCTACTTAATGATATACAGCTCCATGCCTTAGGGCTTCATTGACTTTTCCATGGCGAGGCATTTATACTGTTAAAGGGAAGTGGGGGCTATGCCATTGGATTAAATGGCAAAGCTAAACTAGCAGTTTTAAAACTGCTCTTCCAGGCTGCAGTGGCAGGCTGGAAGCCATGTTGTACTTTGTCACACACAGGGTGCCATAATCAGTGCAGCACCCATAGGGGGACACACATGCCCTAGGTACCCTTGGTACCATATATTAGGGACCTATAGGTAATTCAACCTACGCTAATTCGGGGTAGCCAGTTTAACATACATTTTGTATGGGTTTGAACACTGGCAGTGAGGTCTAATTAGCAGGCTTCAGTACACACTCAGAGTCGAAAAACTAGCAGCATCAGTCCAAACCTTTGAGCTGATCATGGAAAAGAGGCATTTCTTTACAACCACCAATGCCATTTGCCTGGCTGAGGAGGTCACACCAACATGGTTGTGACATCTTCAATCCAGCAAAGATCAGCTCAGGCAGCAAGAGGGATACTCATTTAGTGCAGGTACAGCACCTGACTACCTGCCTGAACATGAAGAGTGTCTGTCAGGCTGACCTTTGCTCAGCCTGACAGACACTCTTTACGTTAGGAAAAAGGTGGGTGGAAGGGCTCCTTCTTTAAGGACAGGCTGCTGCTGATATCTAGTGAGCCAAACTCTCTCTATGGAGTTTCTATAGGGTCTCAATGCATCCAAGGCAGAGAGCATCCCAGTATCACCCAGTCCATTGAGTGTGTTCTCTCTGTCCTGCCTTCCCAGCTTTGTTATATGTATCCAGGTCATATATTCTCATTAAGAGCAGCTAAAATGTATATAACACTTAAAACCTATCAATGGCACCTAGGCACTACAGCATAGTGATCTTTGCTTGGAACAAAAAGGTTTCCCATGACTTTTTGAAGTGCATGAGTTGATTGACACATCTAACATCCCTCCATTAGCAGGATACCCCATCCTCTGGTTGGGTGCTACACATGTGGAATGCAATGGCAGGAAATGATCTCTTATTGGCCTTCTTCCTGATGCACTAAGGTTGAAAATCTCAGAGTCCGAGCTGATTTAGTATGTATGAGTCATTTTTATTTTCTTTGCTGGAGCATTGCAGAGTAATGATTCATGAGATAATAACATGACCTTAAAAAATGCTATGAAGCGAATGGGAGCAAATGTCATTTCTGCAGTCTAGGGAATGAAGAGAGTCCCCTTGGGAGATTGTACCAGGCCTGGCTTCTCGGTTTGCAGAAATATTCTTTTTCTAATATTAGCCTTGAATATAGTGGCCAATATTGATTTTCGATAATCAGTTTTAACTTTATACAAACACTCTTGCAGTGGCAGTGCACATAAGCTGTTTTTCTCTTTGCTCAAGATGGAAAATGGATGACAAAAAGGGTGATGAAATAATGTTACTTCAAGAATTATCTGTGGTTATATGAGTCTCAGTTCCCAAAGATTTATATCTAGTGTCATTTTTAGGAGGAGCATTCTGACCTCTTGTATATACTTTAGTATATACTTCTTTTGGAGCTAAAGCCATTCCCCCTGCTTTTCATTTGCTTGTTTCAATGTCCTTTAAAAATCCTTGCTTGCCAGTTGAGCGCCTTCAGGTGTGGCGATATGTGGCCAAATTTCCTAGATCCTGTTAGGAGTCTTGCTGCTGCATTGAGACAGGCTTTTAAAGGGGCTGTTAAGATTTTGGGAAACCCTGAGAGGGTAGTACATCCGTACACCAACCTCGAATTGACTAAGGCCTGCACTGTCATTTTGAGGTCGTGGTTCTCGATGAATGGTTTAATTTTTCTGAGATAACTGAGGTGAAAGCAGGTCTTTTTAGCGAACAAGTTGATGTGTGTTTGCATGTTAAGGTTCTTATCCAGTGTAATTCCAAGCGATTTGGTGGAGTCCACCAGAGTCGGCGTGCAATTCAGAGCAGTGATCATATTGGTCCATTCTTTTATCTCCAGAAAGTTTTTAGGGGGGGAGGTTAAGAGAAATTCAATTTTTTGTGAGTTTATTTTGAGGAAGTTGGTTGTGAGCCAGTAGACGGTCTTTTCGAGAGCTTGATTCATCATGTTTATCTCTTCAACTGAGGAAATCGTGATGTACTGTTGAGTATTGTCCGTGTACATGTGGTATGAGATGTTGGCCTGCTGTAGTAGTTCGGTTAGTGGTTCAAAAAAAAGGTTGAATAGCGCGGGGATAGGGTTGAGCCTTGTGGTACTCCTAGTAGGTTGGGTGAAGGGGGGGAGAGATTTGTATTTACCATGAACGATTGCGAAAAGATTTGAACCATTGAAGGACTGTGCCCGAAAAAACCAATCCTCATTTCCAGTCTTCTTAGAATTTTTCATGATTGACTCTGTCAAATGCTGATGAGAAGTCAAGCAGGACTAGTAGGCAGCTTTCATTATGGTCAAGAGCGAGGAGGGCGTAGTCTACTATGTGCAGAATGGCTTTTTCTGTGCTGTGACTGGGTCTGAAATCCATTTGGCAGTCGTTTAGTAGTTTGAACTTCATGATGTGTTGGTTCAGTTGTTGCTGAACACATTTTTCCAAGACCTTGGTTAGCATGGGAATGTTAGTTATAGGTCGGAAATTGTTAGGGTTGGAGGTGTTCGCTGACGTTTTTTTTAGGAGCGGGGTGACTTGACCAGTTTTGAGGCAATCTGGGATATGACCTTGAGCTTGCAAGGCATTGATGATTTTAGTCCAGAGTCCAGTCTCTTTCTCTCACCTTCCTGGTTCTTCCTTATCTCTGTTTTCTCCCTTTGCTACTGTTTCCCTGTATTTCTCAGGCTTCGTTCTCTCTTTTTTTGGGTCTCTCTTGTCTGGGTCTATGCTCTAAATCCCAGGCCGAATAGGAGTTCCGGTGCCCACTACCTGCAACTCAAATTAAGTACTAAGAGCAGAAGCTGATTGTGTGAAAAGTGGACGTGTTCCTGCAATTTCAATATTATATTTTTGATGCTTAAACTTGTTCAGTGGGCTGGACTGAGTTGCTCTGCCTGTCAAGTGGCTTCACCTCATGTGGCACATTGAATTGCATCATTTATTTAGAGCAGTGGTTCTTAACCTTTTAACTTCTGAGGGTCCCACACTTAATTATTATTGGAATTCCAGATGCTCCCTCTTAGTCATTACTGGAAGCCGAGGATTCCAGCCTAAGCATTTTCAATGATTTGAATGACATAACAGTACAGTAACAGCATTCATCAAATAAATACACATAAAATGAAATACTTTTATTCACAAGCAAATATAAAAAAATAAAGATTTTAATAGGAAGGTTCGCATGCTTATAAATTCAACTGAGCCCACTCATACACCATACTATATTCTGTTTGATGCTCCCACAAATTAATCTGAGGGTGCAAACTTATATCCTCCAATTTCAAATTCCTTCTCATTAACAGAACGTTTTTAAAAATTTCAAATGTCAATTTAGCTTTTTTAGTTATAGGCACTTTATCAATTTGTTAATATCCGTTAAGCCTCCATAGGCTTCGTGGACCTCCACGGGTCTCCCGACCACAGGTTAAGAACCACTGATTTAGAGTTGACATACTACTGGTGACCCTTTGCTCTTCGTAGAGTTTGGGCTTTTTAACCTGAACCACAAGGCACATACTTGAGTTTTTAGTCCCTCTTTTTTAAATTCTAAGCAGAACTCAAAAACCAAGCATGCAATGTTCTACAAGCCAGAAAGTCAGAGCTGGCTAAAAGTATGAAGGTATGCCACGTGACAATGGGGCTATTTCGCAGTTAAGCATTAATAAGTGCTATCTCGATGAATGTGATAAAACCCTGCAATGGTCAAATGCACAGGGTTGATCTAACGGTTTTGTTGTCAGTTGATGAATTATACAGGTTTATGTACTTTGCCAGGAGCAAATTTCTGGTTAGCAGTGTGAGCTAGGTGGGCATGGATGAAATGTGCATGAAGTGTGCCTTTAGTGCACCAGAACACTAGGAGGTAACTTGAAATGACAGGAAGGAATAACGCATCTCCAGTTTTTATTCTAATACATTACCAGCACTAAACATGCATCAAGCAATAAACCATCACAGGAAAGTCAGATTTCTTTATCTTGTGCTTCAGTGGGATAACAAAAACATGACGCCTTCCTCCTGACATTTCATAACTGTATTTTACGATATTTTAAGGTTCTTGCTCCCTAAATACCATTTACTTAATAGGCTAATAAAATTATTCATACCTATTCAGCGAATTTTCAATTTCTGTGAATGCCAATTTTAGCATGTAGTTGGTACCTTTACCTTGTTTTTTTTATTCATGCATATTGCCAACAAAAAGGACCCACACACATATATGTGAAAAACAGAAGAAATTCTACGATGAAGACACACATTTTCGACAGAGTAAAATAAATGGAAGTGGGAGTTTTCACCTATTATTTATGTGGCATGTGTATTTTTTTGGGTTTGCCCATTTTCGAGCTTTAGCAACATATAACCATTACTTAGGTGGAGTTACACTCTTAGGAAAGAATTACATATTTATTTCAAAGAAACGACTATTTTCAATTTGTTTGCAGAAAACACCAACATTTAAATCCTTCAACTTGGTCAAGTGCGAGTTATTAAAGTCCTGGATTGGTCCAGAGGAACGTTTTATGCTGTGTTTCTGTTATAAGTTTTATTGTTGCATGCAGGTGTTCCTCTGCTCCCTCTCTCAAATTCCTATCCATCTTTCTCTTCCTCGTTTACTCTTCCCTCCTCCTGTCTTCCTAACAAACTCTCTCCTTCTTCTTTCTTCTCTCTCGTCTTCCTCAACCCCTCTTTCCTTCGTTTTATGTTTCTCTCCATCTTATCCTCTCTCACGGACACTCTTCTTTTCTCTCTTTTTCCTGTCTTCTTCCTCTGCCCTCTTAGTCCTTCATCTCGCTCTCTTTCTGCCTCTCTCTATTGATGCTCTCGTTTATTTTCACCGCTCTCTTTCTTGCCACCAGTCTTCTCACTCTTTCATAGATTTCTTTATATTTTGCTAATATCTGTGCACCCCTTAACGTTATTTCTTTCAAATCTTCTATCTTCCTTCTCTTGTCTTTCTACTTTTTATTTATTACCTAACCTTTTAGTTCTCAAGCGTTCTCTTTGACAAACATCAGTTCACATTTTGTTTCTCGGTAAGTTTTCACTTGGACCCCTTCACTCATTTGCCTTTTTTACCCTGGTTTCTATGTATTTTCCTAAAATTTCACTTTTCCTATATATTCATTTCTCTCGGTTTCGCACGTTCTCTGTTGCCCTTTCTCTTCTTCCTCTTTCTCTCCTCTATTTATCTCTTTCCACTATTCCTCTCACCATTTTCCCTCTCTGCTTTTTCTTTTCCTCTCTGCTGCTCTTTTGTCTCTCCACCTCTAGTCTTCTGCATTCTCTCTTTCTCAGTCTAACATTCACTCAGGAACTCATCCCTATTTCTTTAAATGTCTCCTGTGGTCACTCTCTTTCTAACACACACTATCTGTCCCCCCGTTCACAGTTTCACTCATTCTTTCTCTAGCTTCTGTCTCTCTCACCCTCTTAAGCACATATACACACACAATTTCGTGCTCTTTATCTCTCTCTCTCTTTCTCTTTCTTTGTCACCCTTTGTCCTTCTTTTGGGTATAATTCTTTATATTCTATTGCTCTCCTGTCATACCAACACATTCTTTCTCACACACTATTTCTGCTCCTCTGAAGTTCATTCTGCACTTTGTGCAAAAGCTACCTAACCCCCTCTGTCTTCCTGTCTATTGATTCTGTGCAGCTCTCACCCCTATCTATCTACTATGCCACATAATTTCACTACACAAATCCACTCCACACCACACAATTCCACTCCATTCAATTCCACAGCAATTCCAATCTAACTCACATAATTCCACTCCACACCACATTTATCCCTGCCACTCCAAAATAAAAAACACATAGGTAAAAATAATTGGGCCAGATGTACGACGTGCAAAATAGTGCCTCGCAATTTGCGACTCATTTGCGACTCACAATTTGTGAGGCGCTCTTTTGCATGTACAACAGTGTGTTTAACACTGTTTGCAATTCCCAATGGGGTCACAAATTGCGAGGCTCATAAATATTAATGAGCGTCTCAAAATTTGCAAGCCCATTGGGAATGACAGGCCCTGCCAGGGACGGTGGTCTGCTGGGCTCAGCAGACCACCATGTCTGGGACTGCTTTAAATAAAACAGTTTTTAAAAAAATGAAGCTTGTTTTCCTTAAAGGAAAACGGGATGCCTTTATTAAAAAAAATTAAACATTTGCGTTTCATTTTTTTAAGGGCAGTCCCTGGGACCACTGCCTGCCCGTAAAAAATATTTTTAGTGACAGTCACAAAGTGGAAGGGGTTGCGACTGCATTTCCACCCTCTTAAAGAGGGGTTGCGACCGTAATTGCGATCACAAAACATTCATACATTGCTTTGCGGATGCTATTAGGAAAGGTACACCCCTTCCTAATAGTGTGTCGCAATTCCTAAATAGCGAGTCACAAATACATTGTGACCTGCTATTTAGGAGTTGTACATGATGCTGGGCCATTTTGCATGCGCAAACGTGTTGCAAACCCGTTTGCGCATGACATTTAGGGTTGTACATCTGGCCGTAAGTCATTTACAACGACAATAGCTCTAACTCTTACACATGCGAGACCTATTGTCATTGTCAATGCTTGTTCCTGAAAGGGCGAGATTTTGATCGATACCTTATATCTATTGATCCAAACCTCGATCTGGTCGACTGAACCTTTATTGCCTGTCTTGGAAGGAAACAGTACACCTATCTGCAAGTTAGTTCACCCAATAAAGGACTCTACTCTTAAAGATCACGGACAACTTCTAGGTTTCAAAAGTTTATTGTAAAGATATAATGAGCTGCAAATACAAGCATCTCAGAATGAGATTCACGAGATACACAGGTCCAATTACATACATGTGCTCTCGAAAAGCCCTCAGACGAGCAACAGAAATCACTAACACAAGTTCTAAAAATAGCAAAGCTATCAGCATAGACGCATATCTCTCCTTCATTTAGGTTGGAGGAAAACAAACACAGGTTAGGCGTCCCTACCCTGTTCTAGATGGTATCCCTACTTAACCAAATCCCAACCTAACAAAGGTGTCAGCAATGAATGACCCCCAAGGGAAGTCACCCACTCTAAGTCTCTTGGTGAAAACCTAAAGTTCTCCAGTCATGACCCCTCACTGCCTACCCATCCGCTCTCTAAAGGGTCCTCAGGTCTCTGCTCTAACTCCACCCAGGGGTGCTGTCCCTAATACAAAACAGTCAACAACATTTGAGACGCCCCTTGCGAAACGCCTCTCACGTGGTGCAACTTCAGGCTTTTTCCATGATGCTTTGTATTGGGCCTCAGACGTTAGAGTTGACCTTGCTTCTCAGTCTCTTCTCCGGCCCGCTGATACCCCTTAAACATTCCAGAACCCTCCTCCATGTCTGGGCCGTCTACTGAACAGACCTCTATTCATTCACTTATAATTGGATCCCCCCTTTCCTGTTGCAGACAGATATCTGCCGCCAAGAACCCAACTCTCATAGACTTCTAAAAAGGCTTGCAACATTTCTCAGCCCAGACATGTACGTGTAAATCACTGCTAAAACATTTCAGGCCTACAATATTTCACATTATGATTATAGCATTCAAATTCTTCATTTAATTAAAGCATGTTAAACTCTTATTCTATTATTTAGAAAACATTATTCTAAATCACGGCCCATTAATGCAATGACCAAAAACGTTAAACAATCTGTGTCGTGAAAAGAAACACCTTCCCTTTTAGCTCCAGCTCTGGCCCTGAGGCCTACCACGTTCTGCGTTTTACCACAGACCATCTTATATGTTAACAGCTACACGACATAGATTCAAAATAATCACGTCTAATAAAATCATATAATGTCACACATTTCTGTATTAGTTCCACTTCTACTTAAATCTCTATATTAGCTATACATTTAGAATATAATTTCAGATACTATTAGCACTCATGGCATTTCTCATCATGACTTGTGCTTACTATAGGTAAGTGTGATGTACTCATACATTTATATCAGTTTGCGCTCTCTCAGTTCCCCCCTTTGATGACCTCTCGGGGTCATCACTAACATTTAAACTGCAGTTATTGCTGGCATTCTCTGCGCTTCCAGAGCTCTCAGGCTCCTGTACTGATTATCTTGTATGGCAGCCAATCTCTGCAACTGTTCTCTTTGGGCCCTTTCTGACCTTCTTGCTCTGTACCATTTGAATACCCTCACCAATCCCCACAATATTATCCCACAGATCAATATTATGATGATAGGCTTTAGGATATACCAAATAAAGCTTTTGCCTAAGGTGGAAAACCACCCTCCAACTGTACTCATTCCGTGGCCCACCTTTTCCCAGACATTTTCTCTACTCAAGTCTTCGATCTCTTTGTGTATATTAGTTATGTTCTTAATAACTTTCTCAAGGGGTTTTGAAAGGTCTGGAATGTAAGTGCAACATTCCTGAACCTTCAAAGCCTTACAGACTCCGCCCTCTTTTGCTAATAAGACATCTAATGCAAGCCGATTTTGAAGAACCATAGCCCTTATCGATTGCATCTCTCCTTCTACCAGCATTAAGGACTGAGCAGTGCTGGCAGACAACCTGTCGACAACTGTTGCCAGTCGTCTAATTTTAACATCATTAAGGATTATTCCCAAAAGAGGGAACATAGCTCCAAAGACATCTCCAACCATTTCTGCATCGCCTAAATCTCTCCTTCCCCTCGATGATGTCTGGCCCTCAATGATCAATAAGTCTTGTGCATGATATATTTTGGGGAAGACAATTGCCAAGTAACATGATCCATACCAGTTGTCAGGTAGTCTCACGTAAGCATTTCTTCCACATACAAAATACACATTTGGAATTACTTGCATTCCCTTCAGGAAATCCTTAGTGTAGTACTCTAAATTAAAAGCATGTTCACAGTCAACTTCACCCACGTATACATTTTCATAATACGTTTTGGCTCGGTGAAGACATAACTTTCCTTTCTGCGCTTTATCTAAAGCTATTGGACCACTACTACCCTTTCTCTTATGTGACTTCTCTTCCTCGGTCCAATCTAATTTCCCTTGTCCTGATTTTTTCAAAATCTTTTGTCTCCTGTAACGATCATCCACCTGCCCTATGAACTTTTTCTCGACTTCTGACACCTTGCATGTCAGATTATTTCTACGGGCATGTGAAGTATCTAAGGTAATCCAAGGAATGAAGAATTTGGCCAATCTGTCTTCACTCTTCCAGTAATCCCATTTATTCATCTGCTTATAATTCGGGACTTCTGGCAACACAGAATCATAATTGGAGAAATAGTATTCAAAACTATCTCTCTCATAAAATATACTAAGCAATAAGCTACATGTAATGCCATATGTCAGAGGGAGGTGATGATATCGAATTCCTTCATCTACAGACGCAGGCAACTGCATGCAGACGTAGCAATCCTTAACCTCCATGGCATCCACGTATTCATACAAAAGTTTAGCATAAGCATTTGACCTAAAGTCTCCTTGGGACTCGTCTACATGTAACCTGCGGGCTTCTGCAGCCAATAACGCTTTCTCTTGAGTGTTTTCCCTTTTCTCACCTGCAACAGTGGGTGTAAGTGTTACTACAGAATTCGCATCAGTTACCTTTACCTCTTCCTCATGTCCCTTTACATAAGAAATTGTTACCACTAAAGCTATTAATATTATCACTCCTACTATTAGTGTACCTATTATACATTTAGCTCTGCGGTTCGGGGTGCCGGCCTCCATTTCGTCAGACAATCTAGCTTTCCCTTTCTCTTTGCAAAAAGTTCTTTTCCTCTCGTTCCTTTACAGTCTCTTTCAATCCCTTTTTGTCTTTAGAATCCACACAGCTGGAGGCTGACAGCCTTTTTCGCAAAAAAGTCCTTTCACAGTTCAAAAAGACAACCCTAGCCCTTCTCCATCCACTCAAGGGGTTCCCTAAAATTCTCTGCTTCCTGGGCGCTAGGTAATCTTCTTTTCTTCTGCTTGCTTTATTTACAAAGTCCTTTAACAATCGACTATTAGATTTGTGGTTGCAGCTTCAATAGCATAGTTCAATATTTCCATGCGAAGAGTATGCTCTTCATGTGCTGTTATCGTGGTACCAAAGTCGGGGAATTTCAATTCTGTAAGAAACATGTGTTTTAACTTGCTGAGGCGGGGAGGTCTGGGGAGCACGAATGTTAGTGACCCTTCTTGTTCGACACCGGGTACCAACAGTTGTATTTCCACGGTGATAATGGGCTCAGAACTGGACACCACCACCGCTCGGATCCTCCCTGTCTCCGGTTTCACAGACATTTGTCGCCAGATATGTCCACTCAGGTGTGGAGTATCTTCTGTTAGGCACACGCACTCTTCTTGACCTTCTTCGGTCTGGTGCTTCAGCGCCCTGAGCACCTTCTTCTGGGTCTGAGTCTTCTGATATCGGAGGAAGGGTTGCTTCTGGAGTTGACCTCAGGCTAGAACTTCTTCTTTGCGGCCAATTTGCTTCTCCACGTGCCCTTCTACTCCTTCTCCTTCTGGTCTGTTCTCGCTCTCTTTCAGACCTGTCAGGGTCAGACTCGTACTCCCAGCTGTCTTCTCCTTCTGTAGCGTCTTCTGTTTCGCTGTTGTACTGACCGTCCTCAGCTTGGTCAGACTCGTTCCCTGCTTCCACTGGCACCTCTACAGCTTGGCTAGCCCCCTCTATGGCTTCTTGGTCCTCAGCTGGACGTCCATCCGAGAGAGGAGCTGTTTCCAGAGGTGCTGGAACCCTTTTCGTATGCGACGCGTGTATCCAGTTGGGCAGGCCTCCCACCTTTACAGCTGTACTTGTGATCAGGATAACCTGGTAGGGCCCACGCCAACGAATATCCAAGCAGCTTCTTCTCACATGTTTCTTCACCAGGACCCAGTCCCCCGGATACAGGTCATGGCAAGGGCCCTGGCACGCTGGAACCTCTGCAGCCTGCACCTGAAGGGACACAGAACGCATGGCGTCAGACAGCCCCTTACAATAGTCCAGGATCATATCATCTGTGATATTTAACAGTGCAGTAGCTGGAATAGATGGCAGTCTCATTGCTCTCCCCATTAACACCTCATGTGGTGACAACCCTGTTCTTCTGTCTGGGGTACTACGAAGGCTCATGAGTACCAATGGCAGGGCGTCAGGCCAATTCAGGGTCGTTGAGGAGCAAACTTTCGCTATTCTGGACTTGATCGTGCCATTAATTTGTTCCACAATTCCTGAGGCTTCTGGTCGGTAACTGCAATGGAGCTTTTGGTCGATATTCAGTGCAACACAAATCATCTTCACAAGCTCGCTGTTAAAATGTGTTCCCCTATCTGATTCCAAAAAGGCCGGCACCCCGAACCGAGGGATAAGTTCTCTAAGCAGTAACTTAGCCACTGTGAGGGTGTCGCACCTACGTGTAGGGTATGCCTCAACCCATCTGGAGAACACACAAACAACCACCAGGACATAGCGGAGGCGGTTGCATCTTGGCATTTCAATGAAATCTATCTGCATTCTGTTGAATGGACCTCCAGACCTTCCTATGTGACTTAGTGCAACTGGTGTTCTTTTCCCTACATTCAGCTGCTGGCAGGTCACACAACGCTGGCACACTGCTTCTGCTGCTATTCTAAACTTAGGATTGTACCAAGTCTGTCTAAACACTCTCAGCATAGCATCTCTCCCTAAGTGTACGGGACCATGTATGAGTCTAGCCATTGGACTCACCATCTCATTGGGCAACACTGCTCTGCCGTCTGCTGAGACCCAAAAATGAGTCTCACCCATTACACATCCTGCCTTTTCCCATGTTTCTTTCTCAGAATCAGGAGCATTTTCTTGCATGGTTGACAATTCATCCCAAGTATCAACAGTTTCCAGTATCATGGCTAATTCAGTTCTTACATTTATTCCACCCACATCCACCTCTGTGAAAGAGTAACCTTGTTCTGCGCAATACCGCGCAACTTCATCAGCATATCTATTGCCTTTCGAAACAAAGTCCTCATTTTTGGTATGTGCGATGCACTTTACAACTGCGATACTTGCTGGACATTGCAATGCTTCTAACAACAAGCGCACAAACTCTCCATTGCGAATGGGAGAGCCTGAAGAAGTCATGAACCCTCTTTGAGACCATAACTGCCCGTAATCATGAACTACCCCAAACCCGTATTGGCTGTCGGTGTAGATGGTGACTCGAATTTGATTGCCTGCTAAGCAAGCACGTGTTAGGGCAATAATCTCGGCTACCTGAGCGGAGTGTACTCCTTCCAGGCACCCAGCTTCCACAACTCCTTCAATTGTACAAACAGCATAAGCTGCTCTCAACTGCCCAACTTCGTCTCTTACACATGAGCCATCGACAAAGAAAACTTCATCTGGGTCCGTCAGTGGCTCATCCACGATGTCGGGTCTGGGTTTGGTGCATAGTTCAGTCACATCGAGACAGTCATGGTCTGTATATTCATCATCATCATCAATATCATTTGGAAGTGGCATTAAGGTAGCAGGGTTCAAAACAGAGCATCTCTTGAGGGTCACGTTCTCTGCAGCAAGAATAACTTGCTCATAGCGCGTGAGCCTGCTATTGGTCAGATGCTGTGTTTTGGTCCTGGTCATCAACAGTTCAACAGAATGTGGCACGCACACCTCTAACGGGTGCCCCATAACGATATTTTCACATCTCTCAATGCTGACACCCGTTGCAGCAACGGATTTGAGACATCCGGGCAACGCTGCGGCTACTGGGTCTAAAGTAGCTGAAAAATAAGCAACTGGTCTACGGGCATTCCCATGGATTTGGACCAACACAGACAACGCACAACCTTCTCTCTCACAACAGTAAAGAAAGAATTGTTTATTGTAATCAGGCATTCCCAATGCCGGAGCACGACACAGGTCCTCTCGCAACTGTAGGAACGCCATCAAACAGTCTTTGTCCCATGGTACCGGATCACTCACCTCTTTGTGCGTCAGTTTTTGCAAGGGCTTTGCTTTCAGTGAAAAGTTCACGATCCACTGTCGGCAATAACCCACCATCCCTAGGAACATCCTGACCTCTCTCTGTGTCTGAGGCGCGTTCATTTTCATGATCGCCTCTATCCTGTCTGGTGACACCTTTCGTTTGCCTTTCTCAATTCTGTGTCCTAAGTACTGTACTTCTGTCAGGCAGTACTGCAATTTTCCCGGGGACACCTTGTGCCCATTGGCAGCTAGGTGATTTAACAAAGCAATGGAATCTTCCCTGCAAGCTTCTTCTGTTTCTGACGCCACAAGGAGGTCGTCTATGTACTGGACCAGAACTGACTTCTGGGGCAGCACTAGACTTTCAAGATTTTTCTTCAGAAGCTGGTTAAAGATCGATGGACTCTCTGTATACCCCTGAGGGATACGACACCATGTTAGGACGCGATTTTCCAGCTTAAATGCGAAAAGAAAATGGCTATCTTCGTCCAAAGGGATCGAAAAGAAAGCCTGACAAAGATCTATCACAGTGAACCACTCTGCTTGGAATGGAATCTGAAACAGTATCACTGATGGATTCGGTACCACTGGACAACATGAAACGACTATGTTATTAATCTTTCGAAGGTCCTGCACTATCCGAAATTTCCCATTTGGTTTCTGCAGACCCATAATCGGGGAGTTACATGGACTACCCACGATTTCTTTCAGTATTCCCTGTTTAATCATGGACTCGATCACGGGTTTTATGCCTGCAATCGTTTCTGGAGTCAATTTATACTGGGGTGTTCTTGGGAACTCAGCATGCGGTTTCACTACAATTTTCACTGGGTCCACCCCTTTGACTAATCCAATCTCTTCCCCAGTGAAATCCCATACCTCTGATGCCACTGTCTCTCTCAAATCCCAGGGAAGCTCGTCTACTGTCAAAGTAGGGTACAGCTCCACACATATTCTTGAGTTTGCAACTTTGAAATCTGCATCATCATCATTAGTCAATACCTCCACTCCCTGGGGTGTACAATATATAGTACAATTCAATTTGCACAACAGGTCTCTTCCTAGCAGACACACAGGGCTTGAATCGCAAACCACAAATTGGTGCTCATCGCTGTACTTCCCTATTTTCACCTGTACCGGTTCTGTCAATTGGCTGGTTATTCTCCTGTTTGCGACCCCTACCACCTGTATGGTCTCTCCAGACATGGGCAGGTCTGGAACTGCAGCTGATCTGATCGTGGATCTAGTGGCTCCTGTGTCCACCAGAAATGTCGTAGGGCACCCTGCTACTTCTGCTTCCACATAGGGTCCCCTCTGATCTACCTCTAAGGCTGCCCCAAGGGTGCAGTCTTCTCTTTCCACTCTCTGTCCGGTTAATGGGTCCACATAATAGCATTCTTCACCTTCCACAAACAGGGGCATTTGTCTATAGGTCTTACCCATACTCCCTACTCGAGGAGGTTGCGGGAACTGGGCTCGGGGAGGAGCCCCCCCCCCTTTGAGCACCTTTCCTTGGTATGGCGTCGCCCCTCTCATAGGTGCGCTCTGGACCTCTTCCTCCTCTATCTCTTGCTCTCCGATCTCTACATTGTAAGGGCACTCGCGTTTCCAATGCCCCAACTCGTTGCACTGGTGGCACCTAGTCGTTTTCTTCAAGGTAGCTATGTCTACTCTGGGTCTGAAGGTAGTACTCTCCTCATTACCCTTGTTCTGACTGTACTGCTTCTTACCTCCTGTACCTGTCCCTTGCTGCTGTTGTTGCGGTCCCCCCTTTCCTGCTGCCTGCAATTGTACCACCATCAGCTTCTCTTTTAGTTTCTTAGCCTTGGAGTCTACCTCATCACAGCAGTACCTGGCATATCTCAGTATTTCATCTAGGGGTCTACTTTGCCAACAAATCGAGTGTTGCTGAATCATTAAACTAATATCCGGTCTCAGTCCCAGGACGAACTTGGACACAAATTGCCCTATGTCCTTTGGATCCATTACATCCAAGCCGCTATACTGTTTAAACGCCTTCAGCAATCTCTCGTAATATTCATGGACTGTCTCTTTGGGTTCCTGTCTCGTTCTGTCTATTCTGACCCAATCTATGTCTTGCATTGGCACTTTTTCTTTCAGCCAAGTCATCACTCTCTCGAATTTTGCCATCACGATCTCGGACGGCCCATTAGTCCTAGCATCTCTCTCTGGCTCCGTTGTGGGCCACTCAGCGCTAACCTTGCATGCTGTCCACAGATCTCCTGGTACTACAATGTCAAACAGCGTGTTCAGATCTATCCATAGGACTTTTGAGATCTTTACAAACCTCTCGACCTGCTTGTACCACTCCACGGGGCTCTCTCGTAACTTGGGGAAAGATGTGGTAAAAGCAGCTAAATCTCCCCTACTCCAAGGGACATGTACATAGCTCCCATTGGCAACTTCACGCAAAGGGTAAGCTTCTATTCCCTGCTGTCCTGGTGTTATACCAATCATGCTTCTTCTGCCGGTCCCTTTCTTGGACCACCTCTCTTCCCATTTATCTAGTGCCCTCCATGTCCTTATTCCAGTAATCAGTTCCCTTATGTGTGTTTTCAGCCCAATCGTTCTCCTCTCATCTAGATCTCGATCTGAGTAATGTAGCCTGTGGTTACCCTGTAATGCTTTGGTTCTTGACAAGTCCACCATATATTTGCCTGCTAGTTCGACTAACTTCTCATGGACTGCTCTCGCCTTTCGTGTGATGTCCTTTGCCATATACAGTATTTCATCCTGTTCATACATTTCCATTCTTTCTAAAGGCAGGGTACCATCTACCATGTCATCCAGATCTGACCTTAAGCTGGAGACATCAAGTCTCTTGGCTTTTATCTCAGCTCGCAATATGTCTTTTGAAGGGGGCTCACTGGTCTCCCTCCCATCCCAACTTCGAGCTCTGCGTTTGGGCTCAGGAGAATTAATGGGTGGCCTCCCTTGCTCCCATCTCTCCAGGTCCCATGCTCGGCCATCCAATCTTGGAAGGTGATGGAACACGGGCCTTTTATCCCTACTCTCTCTCTGCCCACTCTCGTCTTCTTCTCTCCTCTCACCGCACATCTCTCTGTTATTTTCCCTCTGGTCGCTACACTCCCTTTGCCTCGTATCGCTCAGTATCCGATACGATCCTTCCTGGTTCCCCATATTCCCTGGGCTGCGCTCATTTCTGTCATCACAGGGACTATGGTGCGACCTCTCACAACTCCCATTCTGTTCTCTGGTGCCAGGCACACAGTGTGGACACTTAAAGCTGTTCCTGTACTCTTGCGCTCTCCTCTCCTCTTCACTGAGTATTGGGCACGCCACCCCTTCACTCCCGGGGCCCCCGTTTTCCAGGTCTGTTCTACCTCCATTCCGGGCCCAATGGGTGACTCCCCTACTCCCTCTACAGTCCCACTCCGGGCTACTCTCCCCAGCCCCGCAGTGAGTTCGTGCTCTGCTGTCCTGACTTTCCCTTTCTGCTTCTGCAGCATTGATGCACTTTTGAGCCTTCACTGCCTCATCCCACTGCTTCATGTACTCATTTAGCTCTTGAAAGGATTTTCGTCCAGATCCCCTCAGATCCATTGGCCATCTAGGGCCCCCAGGATCTCCTCCTGGGTCCCCTGCTGTGTGCATCGGGGTACTCCACTCTCTGGGTATTGGCATCTGACTTGGGGAATTAGTGGTATCGTTCCTCCTTGCCTGCTCTGCTCTTTCTCTGTCTTTCCGTTTCCGTTCTTCCCCTTTTGCTCTCTCTTGGTCATATATCGATATTATAGGACCTATGGTAACAGGTACCTGTAGTGCATCTGGCAATGGGTAGGATGTGGCGCTTTCCGTTTCCGGCGCTCTTTGTACCACAAACCTACCGACCACCTGTTGCACCTGACTAGGCTGGAGCAACTCTTTCTTTGGCTCAGGATCCCACTGTGAACTGGGAAGCGGTCTATGCTCTCCTGCATTGCCCCCCTTTTCTCCTTCAGTATTCTCGACCTCTCCCCCTGCTCTATTATACGGGGGTGGCCTGTCTGTCAGTAATCTGTTTATCAGGCTGTCCTCTGTTTCGCTCTCATCATCTTCTTCTAGGGGGCTTTTATTTACTGGCGCCTCTAACACTGGGTACAGTTTATTTATTTCCAAATTATGCACTCTCCATCTTTTAGCATCCGCATCCCACCTGGCATCCTGTACTGCCCTTACCGAGCGTTTCACCCTTTCTTGTCGTCTGTTCATATTCCTTTCATGCGCTGCCCTAAGCCATGCCTCAAGGGCTTCAAACTGGGTTGGTCTAGGCAAGGGTCTCTTTGAGGTCATGACTGATTTCAATCGATGTAACACCTCTAATCTGAACGTCCCGTACTTCGGGAACGTCAGTTCCTCGTTTCCTTCAGTAATCTTACTCCACTCTGATATCCAAAGGATCGTATGCAACCCAACATTTACTGCCATATAACGAGCTGGCGTACCCTCCGGCGGGGCTTCTTCCCCTTCATACGATCCTCGCCTCTCTTTCTTAAACAGCGCTTTCAACCATTTAAAACACTTCATAATTATGCGCACAAAATCCAGCCTCGCTACTCTGTTTACTTCCTGATGACAATCCACCAATCCTGTCGCGGCTTTGCTAGCTTGGCCTATCACAGCGCGGTCTTTCTCCTGTTGGCCAATCACGTCGCGACCCTGTATGACGTGTTCGCTAGCTGGCCTATCACAGCGCGGTCTTTCTCCGGTCAGCCAATCACTGCGCGACACCACCTGACGTCTCTTTTCTCCGCTTCGCAGCAGCACCCCTCCTTTCTCAACTCGTCTCCCGGTTATGCATGCGTCCCATTCATACACTGAAAAATGACTACTTCCGACCAAGCGGTCACTTCTCTCGACTGTACGTCCACAGTCTATCTGTAATTGTCAACACAACTGACGAGATGTCTATCGTCTTTCTGATAGGTTACTTACACACACAGTAACTTCCGACCAGCGTCCGTTACTCACGCACTCACTCTTACGTTCCCCCTATCTCGGTCTCTCGGGTGATCAATGGTACCTCATGACCCCCTTCACTCTAGTTGACAATTACTCTGGGTGTCCGATACACCCGAACCACTTAAGCTCTCCTTGAACTTAAGATTTCCACCGGTTGCGCGCGCTCACAACCTGTTCCACAGTCACTCTACAGACATTCAACTCCGCCAGACATTACAACATAGATACAATACAAAACACCGCAATCTAACACGCATAACCCTTTATACTCACTCTCTCTGATACTGCTGCTTTTTCTGTCTCACGTCATCCGGATCTTCATCTGCGGGCTGTTCTTCCGATCATCGATTTCTAGGGGCCTTGGGGTAAGCTAACCTGGCCTAGGTCACCGTCCTCAAGAAGGCAACCATCCTCTATAGCTACCAACTGAAAGGGCGAGATTTTGATCGATACCTTATATCTATTGATCCAAACCTCGATCTGGTCGACTGAACCTTTATTGCCTGTCTTGGAAGGAAACAGTACACCTATCTGCAAGTTAGTTCACCCAATAAAGGACTCTACTCTTAAAGATCACGGACAACTTCTAGGTTTCAAAAGTTTATTGTAAAGATATAATGAGCTGCAAATACAAGCATCTCAGAATGAGATTCACGAGATACACAGGTCCAATTACATACATGTGCTCTCGAAAAGCCCTCAGACGAGCAACAGAAATCACTAACACAAGTTCTAAAAATAGCAAAGCTATCAGCATAGACGCATATCTCTCCTTCATTTAGGTTGGAGGAAAACAAACACAGGTTAGGCGTCCCTACCCTGTTCTAGATGGTATCCCTACTTAACCAAATCCCAACCTAACAAAGGTGTCAGCAATGAATGACCCCCAAGGGAAGTCACCCACTCTAAGTCTCTTGGTGAAAACCTAAAGTTCTCCAGTCATGACCCCTCACTGCCTACCCATCCGCTCTCTAAAGGGTCCTCAGGTCTCTGCTCTAACTCCACCCAGGGGTGCTGTCCCTAATACAAAACAGTCAACAACATTTGAGACGCCCCTTGCGAAACGCCTCTCACGTGGTGCAACTTCAGGCTTTTTCCATGATGCTTTGTATTGGGCCTCAGACGTTAGAGTTGACCTTGCTTCTCAGTCTCTTCTCCGGCCCGCTGATACCCCTTAAACATTCCAGAACCCTCCTCCATGTCTGGGCCGTCTACTGAACAGACCTCTATTCATTCACTTATAATTGGATCCCCCCTTTCCTGTTGCAGACAGATATCTGCCGCCAAGAACCCAACTCTCATAGACTTCTAAAAAGGCTTGCAACATTTCTCAGCCCAGACATGTACGTGTAAATCACTGCTAAAACATTTCAGGCCTACAATATTTCACATTATGATTATAGCATTCAAATTCTTCATTTAATTAAAGCATGTTAAACTCTTATTCTATTATTTAGAAAACATTATTCTAAATCACGGCCCATTAATGCAATGACCAAAAACGTTAAACAATCTGTGTCGTGAAAAGAAACACCTTCCCTTTTAGCTCCAGCTCTGGCCCTGAGGCCTACCACGTTCTGCGTTTTACCACAGACCATCTTATATGTTAACAGCTACACGACATAGATTCAAAATAATCACGTCTAATAAAATCATATAATGTCACACATTTCTGTATTAGTTCCACTTCTACTTAAATCTCTATATTAGCTATACATTTAGAATATAATTTCAGATACTATTAGCACTCATGGCATTTCTCATCATGACTTGTGCTTACTATAGGTAAGTGTGATGTACTCATACATTTATATCAGTTTGCGCTCTCTCATTCCTTATATGAGTCCTTAGCCCCTAATAAGAATTCTATTTGAGCTGCATTTAAGCTATGCTAGTTCATTCAGCTCTATATTTTCACAAATAACTCCACGATTTGCATTGCTTGAAATGTTGCTTCAAGATCTTGATGAAGGAGAAGGAAACATATGCTGCCATTAAAGGCTAAAGAGCATTGGGGACAACCAAGCCACTGGGTGACCTCTTTTACCACAATAAAAATTCCAGCAGTCTCCTGTTCTGAAACAATTTTGCATTTCCTATTAGCGATGAATGACTCGATCCATCTGTCTGCAGCCTTTGAGACCCCACCGTATTCCCCACTCTGGTCAAGGGTGTTGAGCACTACATCCATAGGCATCAGCCACGCCTGGTCTGCTTTGCACATTAATTTAAGGCCTATGTATCAAAATATAATAAATGATTGAGTGACTGAATTGCCAACAAGAAAAATAAACAAATGTAGAGACCGAAGAGAAGTAAAAGATTTGCAAAAAACATTTAATTTGTATGAAAAAAGTAACACAAAACATAAAATATATCTTCTTCACAGTAAAAGAATTCAATTAAGGTGTATAACATTTTCATCTGATTTTTGACCTTGTGAAATTTGAGGACGAATTTCATTTATTTGAAAGCCGGAGTAGGACATAAGTAAATATTAAACAATGTGCTTAATTAACTTACCTCTGGAAAAACAAACAGATGTAGGTTGCTTGGAAGGGAAAACAAATTAAATAGCAAATCCAGTGGGTGAAACACAGGTGCAGTTATACGTTTACTATACAGTACACAGTATTGTTTCTAAATTTAGAAGGAATAAATAAGTCGGCATTTCCTTAGCTTTGGGCAGGATCCATTGGTGGTTCACCAGCCTATTTAGTGGGTCGGGCTAATTTGAGCAATAAATAAAGATGCCTTTAAATTCTATGGTTATCTTGTCACATTGCCTGTACTTGAAAGACAGAGGGCAAATGTCAGACAGACTTTGTCTTCTGACAAATTGATGCATATTAGTTTGACATGGGGATTGGTGTTTACTTTTCTTTGTCAGAGTGCAAGATGAGAGATGTTTGTTAAGTGAATTAGGTCATAATCTTGCTGGAGCTCAGGGAGTGTGAAAGAAAAGGCTGAAGAATGCCGTTTTTCTACAGCACAAAACAAAAAGTAAATACCTCTAAATGTATGGATTAAGCAGTTAGAAGAGCAAAAACGAAGCACGTTTTTTGTAATTCTGAAGTATGCTGTAAACTGATTTTAATAGGATCACAAATCAAGACACTTGGTGATGCACACATGAGAAATATTCACAGAATACGCACACCTGGACTGGCTGGTGTGGGCTTTGTTGTGGCAGACGGTATGGTCAGGTGTCTGCTGGCCCCTGGGGTGAGTACCACGTAGCAGCTTTGAATTTCTTTGTTGCTTTACGTGATTTTTCCATTTTAATATGGGTCCATTGTTTTCCCATTTATTGTGCACTGCCTCATCTCTGTCTTCCATTGCGGCTGTCCTTGTTTGGCTGGTGGCATGCAGGCTGTCCTGGGTGTACCCCTGGAGTGCCTGGTTGCCAGTGGGACGGTTTGGCTATTGCCCTCTGGCATTACGGTAGGCCTGGGCTGGCTGGTGGGGCCGTTATTGTGGCAGGCGGTGCTGCCGATGTCTGTCGGCCCCAGGATGCGTACTGCGTAGTGGTGTTTCTTCTCCCTTATGTTCTGCAGTGTGATGCTTTGGGACCGGACCTGTATTCTATGGTGTGACATGGGGCCCTGGCTTATGTTGCACGGACCTCTGTTTCAGTGGCATGGTCTCAGCCTGCTATATCACTGGTCCCTCTAAGGCCGGGTTCAGGTCCCTGCGGTGGTGGCTAGGTCATGTCACATGTTCCCCTGGTGCTTGATCTTGCCATTTTGGGATTGGTCAGTTGGTGTTCCTGCCAGTCTTCCTGCTGGTTCATCCCATGGTGCTGTGGTTCGATTTTGTGCCTCTGGTGTCTCTGATCCCTCCTCATCCTGGGTTTGTCTCCCTCCACCAACGGCTCTTTCCTGTTGGACATCGTTTGGGCCGGGAGTGCCTTGGTTTCGTTTGGCCTTTGCCGCATGTCCTTCCTGGGATTTTGGTTGCCTTGTGGTTGTTGTGTCTGCATGGATCCAGTTTCTGGCCTGTCCCTCTTCTGGCCTCTAATCCCTCTGTGGGCTGTGAGGCTGTGTGTTCTCTGGACTCGCTCTTTCTTGGGTTGTGGTGTCGCCAAAGGACGTCCGGTTTGGTTGTGGGACTTTGGTTTCTGCCTTTGCTTTTTTTGTGGCTTCACTGTTCCATTTTTGGCACTTGGCCTGTGCCATTTGCTTTGGCGGTGCGTTCTATGCCCCTGTCTCCTGGTTTAGGTGCTTCCTGGTTCAGGGGGGCCCGCCTCCATTGTGTATCCAACACTTGCTGATTGGGGATTGGTGCCTTGGGGGTCACCTTTCGGGCGTCTGCCTGTAGGCCTTTCTGGCTTTCCTTCCTCTTCTTGGTGCCATGCTTGGGTGTGGCTCCTCCGGGCCTCCTGGCGGTCTGGCGGTTCTGGGTGTGGCATAGCTGGGGCTCTGGGGGCCTCCCTGCTCCTTCCTTTGGCCTCTACTCTTCACCTGCCTTCCCTGGGTGCGGACGCTTTTTGCGGGGTGTTGCCTCTGTGGACTTGGTTGGGGATGGTTCTGGTGACTTTTCTCTCTGCCGTCGGGGGTTGGCGTGTTTCTGGAGTGTGGTTGTTTGGCCCTTTGCTTCTCTATCCGGGCCTTTGGGTACGCCGTGTTGGTTGCCTCCTGTCTCTGCTGGCAGGTCTGTGGTTCAGTCAACTGGCTTTTTGTGTGCCTGTGGTGACGTCGGCAGGGTTGGGCTGTGGGCCTCACTGCTTGTCTCTCCTGTCCTTGTTGTCCTGGCATTGTGCTTGTTTTCCTGACATTTTAGGTCTGTCTGGGGTGCTGGGCTGGTGGCTGTCTGCATCTCCGGTTGCTCTGGGGCTTTGTCTTCGCCCTCCTGCGGCTAGTGGTGGGTTTCCTCCCTTCCTGTTTAGGCTGGTTGGCCCTAGGTCCCATGGCCCTTGTCCCCATTGTTGGGTTTGGGGTGTGCGGTGGCTGATTGCTTTTTGTGTTGGTCGATGTATGGCTCGTCTCTGATGGTTGATGGGGTTGTCTTCTCCGGAGTTGTTTTGTCCACCTTCAGTCGACCCCGGGGTTTTGTAGTTGGGGGTGTTGTCCTTGGTGTGTGTTTTTGGAGTGGGGTCTTCCCTGTTGTGCCTGTTTGGTCTTTGGGTTCGACCTTGTTTCAGTGGCCTTCGGGGTTTGCCTCACCCCGCTCTTGGTTCTCTCTGGTTGCTGTGTCCTGGTCCGGTTCAGTGCGCTTTGGGAGAATTCTTTCCTTGGGTGGGGCGCTGTTATTGGCCTCTTTCCTGGTGGGGTGTTGTGCTTCATGGGGTTCTGGCTTCTGGTTTTCCCCCTGCTTTTTACTGTCCAGGTGGGGTACATATTTCTGGCTTCCTGGTCCTTCTGGTTGGTCTTCGGGCAGCTGGGATTCTATGCTCATTGGGCCTGCCTCCTTCTGGCTGCGGTGGTGCCTTTGTTAGGTGGGGTTCGAAGGGTTTTGTCCCGGTGTTCCCTGCTTTCTTTATGAGTGCCTCAGTCATGGCCTGTTGGCCTGTCCCTGTGCTCAGGCTATGGCTCCTACTTCCGGTCTGGGTGCTTTGGCGGTTGTCTTGTGTCTGCACTGGTGGTTGATGCTGGACGTTCTTGCCATAGGCCCTGATCTTCCTCTGGGAGTTTCAGTGATGATGGTGTCCTGTGACCGCTCTGGCGACCGGGTCAGTCTGGTTGGTGGAGTCTTGCTCTTGGTGGGTGCGTCCTCACTTCCTGGGTTGAGCTGTGTGTTCCTGCCCTTGGTTTGTCCTTTGGGTGTATGCCTTGGCCCAGTTGGCGGTCCCTCGCCTCTTTTTTTGGACTGGTCTGCTGTGGGCCTCCCTGGTGGTGATGGGGTTTGTCCCATTGTTGGCCCTGTCGACCTTCATTTCCTGGTTGGGGTGGGGGCTGTTGGGTCTTCCCCTGCTTGCCCATAGCTCTCTTCTGGGGTTGGTTGTGTGTCTTTTCGGCATTGTTGGGTGTTCCTTCCATTGTCTGCGTTGGATCGCTCTCTGTCAGTTCTGCTGCTGTGTCTCTGGGGCAGCTTGGTGACGCAGGACGTGGTGGCCTTCTGGCCCTGTGCGCACCCTTATGGGCATTTGGTGCCCTTTGGGGTGCTTGGTTTATTCTGGTCATCCTTGTGCCAGTTGTTCTGGTAGTGTGGTTTCTTCGCCACCCTTTCGCTTTTGGGGTATTGGCCTTTGGGCTTGGGGTCTCTGGGGTGTGCCTTCTTCCCAGTCTTGATTTTGTTTTTCCTTGCCTTGTCAGCTTCGTGGGTGGCTTCCTTCCCCTCTGTGGTTTTTGGGATTGGGGGTTGGTGGGGCCTGGGTGCCCTGCTTGTCCTTTTGTGGTTGGCTGCCTCCTTGGTTGCTGGTGGTTCCTTCTACTTTCTGGGGTCCTGGTTCTTCCAGACCTTAGTTATGTCCCTATTGGTCTATCCCTGGCTTTGCTGGTGTGCTGGTTGCTTTGGGTCTTCTTCTTTCTGTGGCCTCCTCACAGTCCTTCTCTTGATGGCAGTCTCTGGCACTTGCTTGGCGGGTGCTCCTCCTCCATTATTGGTTTGAGGATGTCCCCTGTGTGGGTTTGCTGCCCTCTGGGTGGCAGCGCCATAGGCTTGCTGTCTTTTTTGTTCATCTTGGTCATCTCCTGCTTATTCTAGTTGAACCTGGAAAACCACTATTACCTAGAGAGGATCCAAAGAGCTCAGCCCAGAGAAGGGAGAGATCCCCATCCGCCCGAAGAAACCTGATGAGTTGTAGGACTAGGTAGAGCAGCGCGCAGCACCACAGGACGGTGCACAGGCAGAGCTCCATGGCGTGGCTGATTGGAGCGATCACACTATGAAGGGTTCAGTACAGTCGTCGTGCCCACCCGTTCCACAAGGGTTCTTAGTCCTCGGAGAACAGCTCTGCCAGCCCAGCTGCCTCTTTTCCAGCCTGTAGCACAAGCTAGGGGCAGTAGTGACTGCAGTAGGGCGGTGCTTGTTGAGGTCTCCGCCCCGTTTTTTTTTTTTTGCCTCTGACGCCTTCGTTGGACTCTTCGGTGGCTCAGAGTTTCCACCTCTGACCCGTATACCCTTCACCTTTTACGCGTGCGGCGGCAGCCATTCTTCCCTGGGAGGTTGCTGCCAAACTTAAACCTCCGCTCGGAAGGGGATCTCCTGAAGATGAAGTGGGAACATTGTGCGACATCGCATGACCGAGGCGTTCCTTTCCCATATAGGGCACAGCCTCGCCGGATCTGACATGTTTGCAGTTTTACTTTTGTAGCGTGTCTATGCACGTTATCACACACGTTTGAGGCGGGAGGATAGTAGTTTTAAAGCCAAAAATGACACTAGATTAGTGGGGAGGCTTTCCTGTTTGTGCCGTGGGGCCATAGTGCTGTCCCTCACCTGCTGCCTCGCACACCCCAATCCAGCGACCCTCTGTCCCCGCCATCGCCGCTGCTGCCAGGACACCGCAGCGCGGCCGCCGGGGCAGGGGACTACATCCCCCAAGATCCTTAGCGGCTGGACGCCGCCTCCAGTAATCAGGGAGCGCCCGGAGGCGCTTAAAACGAAGGACTGCCCTCCGCGTCGCGGGATCGCGTGCAGGATCGCGCCGGGCTAAGCCCGGGCAAAGGGCGGGCCCTCTGTGGCCCTCAGAGGCCAGAAGAGGCCCGGACGGGCTACTCCACCTGACCTTTCCATTGGATGAGGTATTGAGACGCACTTCACGTTTTGACTTGCTCTGTACTGCTTATTGTCGTTTTTGCGGGGGATCGTATATTAAACATGTCCGTTTGGGAGGAGCTCAACGCCCTGTGTGGCACCAAGTATGTCCCGGATGCATCACCCCCCCCAAGTATTACAGTCGTGGGCAATAATTCTGACTATGTAAACGGTACTCCGCGGGACCTACCTCTACCCTTAAACAAAGACAAAAATGAGCCCATTGCTCTGTCTCGGGGTTTTAATATTAAAAGGAAGCATGATGGGGGTAATGTCAATGAGAACCCACCAAAAACTCAAAAGTTATGCACCAGCCCCGCATCATCCCCCTCTAAACCAACCACACCTATGGCGGATATGGATGTGGATATAACAGTTGACCCTGTACCGACCACCCAACTGACTTTGCTGGCTCAGCTCGAGCAATTGTTCCTATCTGTTATATCACCTTTGGTTACAAAACTTAATGACTTGGGGGACAGGCTGACTAGCATTGAGAAACAAATGAAAAGGAATTCCTCATCAACCAAGAAGCTGGTAACACCCGCTTATCCTAATCCTCCCACTACCCCTGTTAAGTTCAAGTCAACTACTCGTAAGAATGTCCAAACCAACATACTTCCTCCTAACTCACCTACCGCAACAGGTCCCAAAGTGGCATTGAAACCATTGTTAATCAACTACACAGTGGCCAGAGCCGATCCAGTAAGAATGCCACATATTAACCTACCTCCTGAAGCCGCCCCATACGTGACTGTCCTCTCTGGGGTTCCCCCACTTAGCCAGGGAAAACACAAAACATACCAGGACCTGCTAAATAAGGCTATTTTCTGGCTACAGAACAAAAGACCTTTGCCACCTGATCTAGACGGTGGAATCCTGAGCGTCAGGAGGGTGGAGTGGATAGGTACGTTGTCCAAAAACACCTCTGGGGATCAGGTGTTAATTAAATTTAAGAATAAGAACATCACCCCATACTTACGATCCTGCCTGCCCAATGAAGGAGATGGCCCCATTTGCATCTGTGACTTGCATGACTTTTACCCAAGTATCCCACACATTCCGTTACCCAGATTAATGACAAAGAAATACAACCCCTGGGGAAGGGGACCCTGTGCATCTAGCGCCAATAACCATCTGGTCTTTAACAGATTTGAACCACGGCTTAAAAATTGTATTTTCTGATAACCAAATTTTAAGAGGCCACTCATGAGTACCAGCTCAATTGACACGGTTGTAAGCAATTAACAAGTAAAGTGCCGATATAGGTTTGCCCGACGTTGTTCCCCTAAACATTAGCTATTTTGTGGCACTGAATTCATGGGATCACTGACATAACCTCGACAGACCGAATATCGACTGCACAAAATATCGATGACAAATTATCGATAACAAAATTATCGATTGCCTATACTTAAACAACAAACCACAAACATATCGAAACCACAATATCGACTACAAAAAACAACGACTACAACATTATCGACTAACAACAATATCGATTTCTAAAACATCGATAATCACATATTTAAATGAAAAACAGTCAAAATATCGAATACAAAAATATAGATAGCAAATTTTTCGAATTTTTAAAATATCGACATTACTACATCCTTGAATAAATCACTTTATTATTTAAAATTGAGTCATACTAATCATAATTATTCAAATATTGTTCATATAAATGTATAAAATATATTATATATTTTCCTAACATTTATAACACACAATAAATACAAACATACATTTTATAATACATAAACACAGTTTCAAACGACTAAACATTTCTTACTGGAAATTATATATATTTCTCCACTTTACAAATATGAAAATAACATTACCTATACTAAATAAGGCCTTACACATTAAAAAAACGTTAATTGGCGTCACCCATATAAGGAAAGCAATTAGCATAACAGAAAAAAAAATTCAAATCCACAAATAACAACAGACTATCAATTTAAACAACCAATCCTATTTTTGAAACAATTAGACGAATACTATATAAACAAGATTACAGCAAACTAAAAATGCAGGCTACATCTCCTAACTAAAGGAAGACGAAACTCTGCAGGATTTCTGAAAGAAAACTGATTGACTTCAACATAAAGAAAGCTACACCTATGTAAAGTAAGTACTACTACATTATTAGCCATCGAAAATGTAACTCTCAAACCTCACACCTATGTTTAAAAGCCAAATACCTAAAATATGTTTTCTTTTTTTACTACTTATCCTACAGACAAAAAGAAAATACAGAAGACCTACACAACACCTGGACATCAAAAGTTAATCATAAATAAGTAAGTATATAATTGAAATGTAAATTCGACATTTAATAGATAGGTAACTAAATAGAAACTAGCTAAAACACCTCTATCAAAATATCATAAATAGTAATAAAATATTTATACACATTTTCTCAACTTCCACAGATACAAAAAGATATACACAGAAAATAACAGTTTGAAGAACATCAACACCTGAAAAGAAGTACTTGAATTCATCAAAAGAATTACAGGTAAATTTAAAATTTATTAAACTGTATTATTAGAATACAACATTATTTTTTATAAAATTGTAATGACATTCTCTTTTAATTACCTCCTAGAAGTACAATACTATCATGACTGAAGGAGCTAAATTCATTTATTCACAAAAAGGGAAAATGCTTCTTTGTTACATGGGATATGTCTACACTCAAGAGAAACAAAAAGATTTGAAAGTGTTTTGGAAGTGTACGAAATATTATGCCAACAAATGTTATGGTAGAGCTATAACTCAGGAAATTACTGTTACTTATACTAAAGAACATAATCACCCACCCAATGTAACAGAAATAGAGATTAGACAAATGCTAGATTCCCTTAAAGAAGCTAGTACTAGAACTGATCAACCAACAACTGCTATTCTGAAACACCATTTAAGTGTACTTCCCCAACATGCTTCTAGCCAATTACCATCTATCGAATCCCTTAAAAGAACTGTAGCTAGACAAAAAAGAGCAACATGCACTACTCCTCCCACACCAAAAACCTTTGAAGAAGTGCAAATTCCCCCTGAACTCTCTGTAACTCACAATAAAGATAATTTTATACTCTATGACAACAAATCTAAAGATAAAAGAATTATAGTGTTTGCCACAGCAAACAACATGACTAAACTTACCCAATGCCAAACTTGGATGATGGACGGTACTTTTTCTGTATGCCCCAAACCTTTTTATCAATTATACACCATCCATGGTCATTACCAAAATGCTAATATTCCATTCCTTTATGCCCTTCTACCAAACAAACAGCAAGCTACCTATCAAGAAATACTAACTGAAGTCATTCAACATACTAACAACTATTTTCCACAAAAAATTATCATTGACTTTGAAAAAGCAATGATAAACAGCATCCTTAAAACATACCCACACACAGCAATACAAGGTTGTTATTACCATTTTAATCAATGTATCTGGCGACATCTACAAAAATCCACCTTGAGTATCCAATACGCCACTGATAGCACTTTTGCTTATCAAATAAAAAAACTCATCGCCCTAGCCTATGTTCCACTAACAGATGTAACTGAGCACTATAACTTATTAATAGACAGCCCCTACTATAAAAGAAACGAAGAAAGACTAAGCCCTATGCTTGACTACTTCGAAGACACATGGGTAGGAAGGCTACACAGATCAGGCCATAGAAGACAACCCAAATACCAAATAGCTTGGTGGAATGTCTACCTTAGCACACTAAATAAGGAAGCTAAAACAAACAATGCAGTTGAAGGATGGCACAATGCCTTCCAAGCAACTACAGGCCGAGGAACGCCTACCCTTCACAAATTAATACAATCCTTACAAAAAGAACAGAGTTACCAGGAGCTCCGAATGGAGCCATCAGTAACTTTGATCGGACCTAAACTCACCAAAGAAACTAAAAAAATGTATAACACACTCCAAAGTCAAGTTACCCTCTATCCAACTAACAAAGGACTAGAATATCTATCAATGATTGCCAAAACTATTCTTTAAAAAACTACATAACTATACACATTAAAAGAAGCATTTTTTTTTTAAATCCTTGATTTTAACATGTAACAATTTGCAATTAAATTATCAAATACATAATATTAACATATATAAAATGTATTTAGATAATGTATTTAAAAAATGTTACATACAACGTAACTAAAGCAAAATTTAAAACAGTTTCCCCACCCATAAAATTATTAGAAAATACTTACATTTCTGTTGCAGCTTCAAACGTAATCCAATTCCAAAGAATCCATACGACACCATTGCAAAAACCCATACAATCCATGAAAGCCCTAAAAAAATGCAAAAATACAAGCAAATCCATAGCGACTCCTTTCCAATGTAATAGACACGAGATACGATAGAAAACCCAAAAAATAGTAATGTTGAAAAAAAAACGCTCCAGGAAAACTTGAAATCCAAAAAAATAGTGTGCAAAAATATCAGTATATAATACTCGTCACACAACTATGATAAAAAATGAAGGACCTCCTGAAAAACAGTAAAACGCGACGATAACCTGGAAAAAATAAAATACATACCCACCCACACAAAAACACCCATACATATATAAATACACATATTTGTACCCCAAACATATTATCTTAGTAACATTTAAACATATTACCTCACCTCACACACCTACAAATAAAATGCGGTAAAAATCAAATATCGTACACTCTACCTAACACCGAACACACAATCTTCTCTTAATAACCCTATCTACATAAACCTAAACACACCACACATACACTAACAATAACTTAATTAACTTGTAAAATACAATTAAACAAACTTACCCTCTCTAACGCGAAGCAGCATCCAACCGCGATCTGTTGAAGCACCAAATAAGCCTAAGTAACATTACGCGGTTAAAAAGTAGTCCCTGTATACAGCAAAATCCTCTTTAATTTCTATATTGCAACACTTAAAAAAATACAGTATTATATTAAGTATAAATAATTATTTAAATAGTAGAATTTTTTTTCTTAAATATTCATTCCTTTCAAATAATTATTCAACTGTTATCTGATACTTTAAATAATATTTGATGTTTTATATATACATTAGGAAATTAATGTATATGTTAAAAAAAATTGCATCTCTAATTTTGTTACAAATAAGTTGTTTATAAAAATAGCAAATATTAGTTGAAACATTATGTATGTATATAAAAATGTTTTTTTGTGTTTATCTATGTAAAAATTAATATTATAAATATTTTCAATATTCATAATATTAATTAAAAAAAAATATGATTTCTTTGTAAAAAATAAAAATGTAACTGTTACAAAAGAAATGTACATATTTATCTATGACAATATATTCAATGTGTATGTGAATAAAATAATTGTTATTAAATGAAAAGTACATATTACCAAATTGTTTATTTAACTATTTAAATTACAATATATGTTAATAAACATAAAATTATGTTAATATCATTTATGTGTTAAAAACATATATATGCACTTCATATATATTTTTTGATGTTAAAAACTGTTTATTTAAAAATTTCAATTGAAATAAAAAATAAATCTCTACTTACAATTTATTTTGTAAATGTTAATAAACTGGTTATCATTTATTGCATTTAACCCTGTGTATGTTTCCTTCTTTATTATTGTATATAAATATAAATTGCATATGAAATATTCTATATAAAAATGCATTTTAAATTTTAATATTTGTAAAAATGTATTAATCTTTTCAGTACTACAATAACAATAATTATAATTAAAACAAAATTGTTCTATGTAATGTAAAAACTTTATTATAGTATCCTACCAATAATAATTTTTTATATAAAAAATATTTTCTTATTTCCGCTGCACCAATTATAAATTTACAAAACCATAATACACATTAAAACTATACAAATTACAATTCCCATTTCACCAATTGTAAAGTCATGGTAGATGCTGGACACTGAACCCATACTAAATACTATTCCCACTCCAATGGGTGCAACAGTAGGGAAAGTAAATACTTCATATATTAATAAATAAATAACAAAATATTATCAATATAATTTTGTTAACAACTGATTAACTATTTAATTTAACATAATAATTAATATATCAAAATTACTAAATAACGATCAATATTTCTATTACTTACCTATTAATACTAAATTACAACTAATGACCAATAATTATTTTGATAATTATAAATTAAAATGTAATTTTTTTTCAATAAAATACAATAAAATAAAAGATGTATGACGTTTGAACACATACTTTTACAACGCATACCTTTACAACAAAACTTTAACAACGCAAATACCATTACAGCGCATTTATTTACAACGAATGTTTTTACAAAGCAAATACCTTTACAACGCATAGCATTACAACATAAGTATTTATAATTATATAATATATTATTTAATGTAAATTAAAACAAAATAATTTAATAAAATATATTAAAATTTAAATAATTTAATGAAAATTTAAATTGACCTTATTTTTACCCTGTACCCATCTACCCTAAAACCCCAAACTGACCCTGAACCCTAAAAACACCCCTTTACCCACAAACTGAAAACTGACCCTGAACCCAAAAAATACCCCTTTACCCACAAACTGAAAACTGACCCTGAACCCTATAAATACCCCTTTACGCACAAACTGAAAACTGACCCTGAACCCTAAAAATACCCCTTTAGCTGAAAACTAAAAACTGACCCTCACCCCTTAAAAGACCCCTTTACCCACAAACTGAAAACTGACCCTGAATCCTAAAAATACCCCTTTACCCAAAAACTGAAAACTGCCCCTGAACCCTAAAAATACCCCTTTAGCAACAAACAGAAAACTGACCCTCACCCCTAAAAATACCCCTTTACCCACAAACTGAAAACTGCCCCTGAACCCTAAAAATAGCCCTTTACCCAAATACTGAAAACTGACCCTGAACCCTAAAATTACCCCTTTACCCACAAACTGAAAACTGACCCTGAACCCTAAAAATACCCCTTTACCCACAAACTGAAAACTGACCCTGAACCCTAAAAATACCCCTTTAACGACAAACTGAAAACTGACCCTGACACCTAAAAATACCCCTTTGCCCAAAAACTGAAAACTGACCCTGAACCCTAAAAATACCCCTTTAGCAAGAAACAGAAAACTGACCCTCACCCCTAAAAATACCCCTTTACCCACAAACTGAAAACTGACCCTGAACCATAAAAATACCCCTTTACCCAAATACTGAAAACTGACCCTGAACCCTAAAAATACCCCTTTACCCACAAACTGAAAACTGACCCTGAACCCTAAAAATACCCCTTTACCCACAAACTGAAAACTGACCCTGAACCCTAAAAATACCCCTTTAACGACAAACTGAAAACTGACCCTGACACCTAAAAATACCCCTTTGCCCACAAACAGAAAACTGACCCTAAACCCTAAAAATACCCCTTTAGCAAGAAACAGAAAACTGACCCTCACCCCTAAAAATACCCCTTTACCCACAAACTTAAAACTGACCCTGAACCCAAAAAATACCCCATTATCCAACTATCCAAAGCTATAAGATTTAAAATATAATTATATGCTTACCAACACTTAAGTTTTAATGGTATGCGTTGTAAAAATACCTGCATACTAAAAACATTATATCAAAATACATGCGTTGCTATGGTTTTAGCGTAGTAAAAGTTTCATTGTAAAGGTATTGCATTTGAAACGTTGTGTGCTAAACGTTGTATACCTTAAGTAAATACATTTTTTTCCTTATTTATTATCATATTACTTCCCACTCTATTCCCATATAAACAGACAACCCACTACAGAAAAGTAAAAAAAGAATTTAACATAATTAGCTATTAATCAATTAGATTAAAGAATTAACCAATTATATTTTAATTAATGAACATTAATTATTTAATTAACATTTAATTAAATATTACTACCAATAAATAATTTTACATATTTAATTGATTAAAATTAAATTACTTCCCACCCTATTCCCCTATAAACCCACAACCCGCTAAATGACATAAAAGATTTACTTTAACATTAATAGCAATAATTCAATTAAATTAAAAATAATTACCAATTAATTTATATATAATGAACATATTTTAAATATTTAACAATTAATGTAATATTAAAACCAATTAATGAATATACATATTTAATGATTAATAAATTTAATTAATTACCAATTACATTTTAATTGATTTAAAGATATGATTTAAGTAACAAAAATTTAAATTTTACTACCAATTAACAAATTTACATATTTAATTATTTAAAATTAAATTACTTCCCACCCTATTCCCCTATAAACCCACAACCCGCTACATGACATAAAATATTTACTTTTACATTATTAGCAATTATTCAATTAAATTAAATAAATTACCAAATAAATTATATATAATTTAAATATTTTAATTAATTAAAAATTAATTTTATTATAATACCAATTAATTAATTTACATATTTAATTATTTATAATTAAATTACTTAGCACCCTATTCCCCTATAAACCCAAAACCCGCTACATAACATAAATTATTTAAATGAGGATAATTAACAATTAAGGTATTACATTTAATTAATTGCCAATTAACTATTATATATTTACAATAAATTTAATTAATTTTTTTTAAATATTAATACCAATTAATAAATGTACATATTTAAATAATTATATTTAAAATAAATTTAATAAACAATTAATTAAATATTAATACCAATTAATAAATTTACATATTTAATTAATTATATTTAAAACACTTCCCACCCTATTCCCCTAAAAACCCACTACCCGCTCCTAGAAATTATTATAGTATTTGAATTATTTTTTAAATGTATTAATTATTTTTTAATTTATTTCTATATAAATAAATAAATAAATAACATATATTTTAACAATAAATGTATTTATAAAACATAAAAACAGTGTACATTTAACTAATAGATATTATTTATATCCATATTATTAGTCGATATCATGACAATAGATATCATGACTGTCGATAACACAACTTTCGATATTTTTTAACTACTCAAAAAATCGATATTTTTTACTAACGATATTACTTACTCGATATTTTAGCTATCGATATTTTTTAACATACATCAAAATCGATAAAAATAATTTCGATATTACTTACCTCGATATTAATGCCATGTCGATATTCTGGAGTCGATATTATGTCCATTCGAAATAAAAAACTCGATATTTAGACTGCACACCGAATTCATGACCCTTCTTGTTTCTTTTAGAGCTGTTATGAAATGTTCTATATTGATTAGCTGATCCGTCATATTCATTTAATCCTGTTTTAACAGTTGACATTAACTTTGTAATGAAATGTTAAGGTATTTATTTTTTGTATGGTTGCTGCTTTTATGATTTTTAAACTAAAATCGAATAAAGCTAATCTGAATCTGAATCTGAATCTAGTTGATGCAACACTTTTGTTTGGTTGGAAGCTTTGCAGGCTTTGTGCTCCTGCCTGTTTTTCTTCCTGTGGTTCTCTTGTTTGCTTTGCTTGTCATACTGCTTTCGGTGTGGTGTCCTGGGTGTTTTTTGGGGGTTCGGAAGCCCGGGTTCAGGGCTTCGGTATGCTCCATAAGTAATGAATGGGATGAGGACTGGAGGGATCTGTACCAGTAATCTTTATTACTCCTGGTCCTGTTGTCCTTGTCCCACATGTTATTTCCCTCCCTACAGACGGCTGACCTTCCTATTGGTGGCTTGGTAGTTCAGGCGGAATGCTGGGTGAGTATTCGTTAAGTACTCCCTTTTGAAGGGGGTGGGGTTTGCGGTCCTAGCATTCCTCTGTTCTTTTTTCTGTCGGGGAGATGGTTGTCTTCATATGTAACAAATGGGATGAGGACAATGGGACCAGTAGTAGTGAAGATTACCGGTAAGTAATAGGGCATTGCGAGGTTGTTCGACCTTACTGTGTAATAATGGCACAATTCCGTATCAGGTCCAGTCAGGTTTGTTTGTAAACCCTGTGCTCAGTCTTGGGTAGCTGTGGCTCAGAGCAGTCAGGCTTTATCAAAGGAACAAATGTAAAGCATTCAGAAATGTCAAACTGTAAATATGAAAAAAATGCAACACAATATAAATACAACACAAGTTCATAAAAATTGGATATATTATTATTGTTTCCCTGTTTTTCAATTTTTCCTGTTTTTTATATTCCTGGCAGTATTTATTTTCAAATGTGGGCAAAAATTGAAATTCTGTTGATTTTTAAGTGTTTCCAAATGCTGTTAGTCATGGCTACCAAGCGAATAGCTATGTGGATTGACAGGCAATGGGGTTCAAAAACAGAAAATAATTTTAGTAAGGAGGCTTAAACAGCAGTAGATGCAAACAAGGTGGATACTAAAACATTTATGTTTTTATGTAAGTGCCTTGATTTATCATTTGTGGGTTTTCATATCATTGAAACCTCTCTGGTATTCAAGCATGAATGAACATTTATTGGTTAAATAATTGTGGAGATACTCGTTTCAGCGTATTTCTTTTACAAAACCCAAAATAAATATGGATAATTATAGATAAAATTAGCAAAAAATAAATATGGGTAAATACAGATGGAAAAGTCAGAAAATACCATGAAACCGATAGCCCTTATTATAATCTTAAATATACATCTTAAAAACAAAAATTCACCGGAGGGTTATGGACATATGGATTTTTAAGGAAACAATACATACAGGATGCTGAAGATTCTCAATGATGCTGAGGTAGCTGTGCCATTGTCAGTGTTCTTCCTGTGGCCACACCTTGGTCCTCAGACTGAGTGGGGGCGACTTTGGCCTCAGGGATCTTTCTACCACGGAGTACAGGTGATGTCCAGCACAAGGCCAGTTGCCATTGGTTTTCTGGTTACAGCAAAAACAGCGGTTTCCTTTGGTTGGCGATTGCTTCCTTACTGGGAGGCCAAAGGCATTTTGACAAATCTCCTGGGTCCTGAAGACTCTGGTGCAACTTTTGAAGGTCAGGACAATTGTCCCCTCTAAACTGCATTACTGAGCGGGCAAGCACACCTAGGTTTCCCTCTGTTCAGACAATAAGGAACATAAGGGAAGACCCCCACTACAAATTTTAAAGATGGGTACTAACCCCAAATATGAAAATGTCACCCACAGAAGAGCTCATTTTACAAATATCTATTCGTTATTTTCAAAATTCAATGCTTTTTTAAAAAAAGATATTTTTTTAAATACAAAAGTGTAAGCACATATTAAATAGCAAAATTCATATATACATTCAGCAAGAACATAAGAGCCCTGAGAAAAGAAGAACAGACACAAAAAGAAGAACTATACAATTGACCAACTAACAGTTAGTTAAAAAAAGCAATGAATTTTGAAAATAACATGAATAAATAATTGTAAAATGAGTTCTTCTGTGGGTGACATTTTCATATTTGGAGTTAATACTCATCTTTAATATTTGTAGTGGGGGTCTTCCCTTATGTTCCTTATTGTAACTTCCCTGGATTGGGCTGTCCCCCCAGAACTAGTTTTCTCAGGGTCCCTCTTCTGTTGTTTTGCTATGTTTCCCTCTGTGCAGACACCTACAATCAGCCTGAACTACAATGATTCCACTGCCTTCATTAAATGCTTCTTTGGAGCCTTTGAAGTGCCGCTGATGGTGACGATGCTGCTCTTCTAAATGCATTTTTAAAGACGTGCTTTTTGTCTTTAGAAATGCTAATAGAGGACATTTAAGTACCTGCAGGGCAGTCATGAAATATCAGGAAAAAATTCCCAAAGCTTTCCCTACAGCCTGAGTCCACTTTGCAACGTCCCCCTGCTCACCCCGACGAACAACAAGGCGAAATGTGGCAGTTTCATCCACCTCAGGTTTTGTTTTGTAGTGCCTGTCTGGGCCTCCCTCAAGCCCTGCTTTATGTTTCCTTTTGGAAGGGGGGTGTGTGTAAGGTGTGAGTTCAGTGTGCACCAAGTTTGGTATGACACAGAGTAGCAATATAAGCTACCTGCATTTGAGGCTCCACATTCTCTTGTGTGTCATGATAAACTGAGGCACAGGAGTTGTCTCAATTTCTAATTTGACGGCGCAGTGCACAGCAATTGTGTCTGTGCTGCCCGTGCATCGAGTTAATTTCAGGTTGATGCGTAGCCCCTCCTGCAGCAGGTGCTTTTGCTGATGGTGACAGAGTGAACTTTTTTTTAAAATATCTTTTATTGCTTTAACAGGTTATTGCCAAGAGTATACAGATGACAAAGCAAAAGTTGTTGAACAATGAGGACAAAACCTTTTTTTAGGTTTAGCAGAGAGTACACTTTAAGTGGCAACTGAAAATACATGGCCAGGCACTTAGAACATGAACGGTCATCAGGCATTTAGGGAGTGATTTTCCAATATTACATCCCAGACTATAAAAACAAGACTGCAGGTACTTTGTAACGTGAGGCAGAAAGCAAAGATTGTGGTGGACGTTCCAAATGAGAGGCCTTTATCCACAAGCCCGTTCCCCAGGTGCTCCCACACACGTCACAGACAGTTCCAGAGAGCCCACAATGGAAACATTAAGGCCATTCCAGACAAGCCAGTTCAGTTTGTCACCCTCAGGGGCATTTCAACTAGGTCACCTTGGAATTAGAGAGTCATTTCTACAAAGGAGATGCACCACAGTGCATTCAGCTAGGCAACTGCAAACCCCCTCCCCCACCCCTTTACAATAGTCGCAGGTCAAGAATAGAAATTAAGAGCTAAATATAAATACATACAGTATTCAATCTTTCTACAGGAAACTTTGCAAATTAAAATATTTCAAATAATCATAATTATAAAGTAATTGTGATTGGAATGAATTTATTAGTGAGTATGCAAGTTAAACAGCAAGTGAGTGGTGAAAGAATGAGAAATGGAGTGACTGTATGAGTGATTGTGTAGAGAACAACATCTGGTGATTAGACCTAATGTCTGCACATCTCTCTGTATTCATTGGCTATAATCAAAACATCAATTCTAAAGTTTAGACACCTTGTAGTGCTATCGTGCTGAGCACCAAGCCAACTTTGGTGTACATTTGTCCACACTTTGAAAACAGAGTCTTGGACCCAATGTCCAGTACAGAAATGCACTCAAACACACACAGTTCAAAACACAAGGTGAGTCTCTTGTTTGTAGTCTGTTATCAAATCCAGTCCACAGAAGTCAGAATCTTCTGAAATGTTTTTTACTCCAAAAGCAGATTTTCATACAGTGTTGTCCAACAATACCGCAGCCAACACGTGTTTCGTCCGCCTGGATTCCCAGTAATGGACTATCCTAATGCTTGCAGCGGACGCTTGTTGCAGAACGGACTGCATTCTCAGCACCTACTTCTCCACGCCTCGCGGTACCCGCTCCGCGGGTCCCGCATCATCTGGGGCTTGAAATCCACGTCGGAGTTGTTGCCTGTGAGGTCCTGGGCAGAGGGCTGCGAGCATTCGGGTTGGGACTCTCTTTCCCAGGAGTCCCTGGCTAACCCGCGCCCGTGACACCTGGGCTGCTCTCCCTCTGGGCCCCGCCCCAACCGGAGCGAGATAAAAGACCCTGTCTGATACCTCAACGTGGGACTATCCTAACGCTTGCAGCGGACGCTTGTTGCAGAACGGACTGCATTCTCAGCACCTACTTCTCCACGCCTCGCGGTACCCGCTCCGCGGGTCCCGCATCGTCTGGGGCTTGAAATCCACGTCGGAGCTGTTGCCTGTGAGGTCCTGGGCAGAGGGCTGCGAGCAATCGGGTTGGGACTCTCTTTCCCAGGAGTCCCTGGCTAACCCGCGCCCGTGACACCTGGGCTGCTCTCCCTCTGGGCCCCGCCCCTACCGGAGCGAGATAAAAGACCCTGTCTGATACCTCAACATGGGACTATCCTAACGCTTGCAGCGGACGCTTGTTGCAGAACGGACTGCATTCTCAGCACCTACTTCTCCACGCCTCGCGGTACCCGCTCCGCGGGTCCCGCATCGTCTGGGGCTTGAAATCCACGTCGGAGCTGTTGCCTGTGAGGTCCTGGGCAGAGGGCTGCGAGCAATCGGGTTGGGACTCTCTTTCCCAGGAGTCCCTGGCTAACCCGCGCCCGTGACACCTGGGCTGCTCTCCCTCTGGGCCCCGCCCCTTCTCTCAATGGTAGGGCGTCATATATAAGCAATCTAAGCATCCCGCTGCATGGGAGCGCGCGGGAGCGCCCGGGGCTAAGCCCGGGCAAAGGGCGGGCCCTCTGTGGCCCTCAGAGGCCTGAAGAGACTGGTCTGGGCAAACCCCTTTGAACAATCGTATTCATTTGCGTAAGTTGTAATCAAGTTTACCCTGCGTGCCCTCCTATTTTTGGCTGTTTATTATTAGTGTCATTACTATCCTCAAGTGCGGGCACAGATATGCTCAATAAGACAGGGGGGACGCCTAATGGCACCTTGGATAATTATTTTATTAAATCTGTGGTGGATGACCCGAGGGAGATTACTTTAGCAGAACGACGAGCAGAACGCCGTCGTTCTGTAGAAAGTATGAAAATGAGGTCGGTATCACAGTCATCTGTTCCTGCTGCCCTTATAGACCAAAGGAGCCCAAATGGCAACGAAAGACTATCTCAAACGGATGATTTGCCTTTAGTATTTAGAGACAGTATATTCACTCCTGCTACTTCTCCTAAACCAGATTCAATTGTCCCTTCACCCATACCTTGCATTAACATGCCTATAATAACGAAGGCCCAGATCACCCCCGCACCTCCGTCTTGCATTAGCATACGGAACAAGGCAAAAGCCAAAATTCCGCTAGCTAGAAATTATGGCCCACCACCGACAAAAAAAAGGCGGAAAAAAGGGGAATTTTCACAACCAAAACTAAGCCACTCAGATTTTGGGAAAAAGGCAAAAACTATTCCTGGGTGTGATAAGGCTGTAATAGGTGCATCACAGTCCTTAAATCTAATGTCCCAACCGTCAGCCACTCCGCAATCTAAGGGGGACCCCTATATTGCTATCTCCCCAGATACCATCACATCCGAAACAGTCCAAACTCCTGTAACTCTTGAAAGTATCGAAACCCTAATTAAAAATTACTCTTCAGCAATTCTAGAGAGATTGGACAAGGTCGAAGAACGACTTGGGAACTTGGAAAAGGAACTGGGGAAGAAGGATGCTTCCACTTTATCAGATCCAAATATGGTTACTCAAACCAATACATTGCCTGCACTTTCCACTACATCTGCCCCCAGTTCTGCCACCAACAAGGCCCCAACTATAATGAACATACCTGACAACAAAGGTGGGAAACATTCATCAACTCTGCCAAAGCCACAATCTGCCCGGACTTTGGCCACAATAGCCTGTAAACCATCAATCGGGATAGGAGGAACACTACCGAAAAAACCATCACAGGAAGTAGAGGGCCCTAGGCACAAGCAGGGAAGACCATACAGGGTCCCATTTCCAGAATTACCTCCGGAAGCAGTTCCCTTTGTTGTTGTCTTAACAGGGGTCCCCGTACTAGAAGAAAACAAGCGGGAAGGCTATGTCCAATTGAAAAATAAGATCATTCATTGGCTCAGGTTAAATCGGCCACTCCCAAGTGGTATTGATGGCGACATCATAAATGTTCGACGAACACAGTGGCTGGGTGGTAGACTTAAGGACATTAAGGGGGATGTGGTGAACTTTAGGGATCCCAACGCTGTCCACTTTATATTAAATTGGCATGCAGGTAATACTAATAATCGTATTATTCCCCGACCACTAACATTTTTCTACCCCAGATCAGTGGTTTTTCCATCTCAGTACCACCCTCCTCAACCTATGCAAACACAAGCTTGTCCTCCAACCGCACATGATGCTAGGATGAATCCTTATCCATCGTATCCTCTGTTGGCTCCAGACCCTTATGGTTGGAACCAAGTACCATTAAGGTCTACTCTTTCCTCTAACAGGAGAATGGACTACTTAAACCCATTTACGCCCTTAGAGACCACCAATAGATACGATATTTTCAATGGTCTTGATGACTGTGATTGACGCTCTATGAGCAGAGGGAATTATGGAAAAGGAATTAGTCCCACCGGAATAGATGGTAAAGCTGTTGACATAGAGGGGACGGAGAGTGTAGGGGCACATTGTTCAACAACAGCAATACTCCCTACCAACCCGGCTGCAATTGTGGTTATACCAGCTTCGAGCTTGAGCAATAGTATTCAGCGTCCAGTTGGGCGCAACGATGACCCCCAAGCTTTCACAAGTATATCTGGGGATGCCCGCCCTCAATAGAACTTAAACGCAGTACATCCTGCAAGGGAGCTGGACGATTCAAGATGCATGGGAAATCCCCAAGATATAGTTATTGGGGCTGCTTCGGGTTGTTTAAATGTTTTGCATAGACCCATACAAAATGCATTTTTGAGGGATGGAAATGTTGGGGTGGAGGATGAAATGGGACATGACGAACTGGGTGCTGTGGAAGAAGAATTGTTGAGACGCCAACCAATGTCCGTGGAGACAACTTTGGTAGTGCAATCCACGATCTTGGCCAATGTGCTTGAGCCTCTAAGGTTGGTTTCTTGGAACATAGCCGGTGTCTCAAAACATATGAGGGATCCAGAATGGGCAGAATTTGTTGATACTAATGATTTTTGCTTGTTACAAGAAACATGGGCAGTGGTAACACCCCATAGAATAGGGTACAAAACATTTGGAATAGGCGCCACCCCATCTAGGAGCGGAAGGCCATCGGGAGGTCTCTTAATTTGGGTGAAAGTCGAATTAAAGGTTCAAATTGAGGTGGTAGATGTAAACTCACCCGACATACTAGTGCTTAAGATCATTACACGTGAAGGGAAAACATTATATTTAATAAATGTTTACAACAGACCAACACCTCTATCAAAAGCTTCGCCAACACTAGCCAAATTAGACTTTTTCCTGAGTGGGTTAGATAGTAAAGACGATTCTGTCATTTTGGCAGGTGATTTAAATTGTAATTATGAACCAGTCCTGGGGCTCTGTGATATTTTTGAAGATGAGGATTACGCAAATAAAATCCCTGCACTTGAGAACGCCAAACCAATTAAATGTTCAACTTTGGCAGTTCAGATAACAAATATATGTGCGGCTTATTCTCTCAGAGCCTGTAACGGACGCTTATCGTCTGATATCCTGAAAAAAACAACCTTCAGTAGAAACAATTACAGGAGTAATTTAGAATGTGTAATTGTCTCTATCCCTATCTGGCACTACATTCAGGACTTTGAGGTTAAGGATAGAACAGAAAGTGATCATTTTCCACTAAGTCTATTAATAGAAGATTCGTTGCTGCAGGGTGATGTGGGTACAGTGCTAGCAGACAATGGCCCCAACACAGAGATACACGTTAGCAACAATAGACGAGCCCTCAAATGGCCATTTATATTGGACCATGGTGAGATCCTGGCGGAGATATACACACTCCTTGCAGGGTCTTTTGATTCATTTGTACGTTCTAATGATATAGAAGGAAATCCCATTCATTTTATGTCCTTGCACAAATTTTTTTTAACGAACTTACAATGCTTGTAACTAAAATGCCCAAAAAAAACCAACAAAAAACACAGAACCTGTCCCATAGTAAACCATGGTATGACGGAATCTGTAGGGAATCTAAAAAGGCTCTCATTTTAGCTATAAAATCTAATATTTTACCTGAGATAAAAACCGCTAGGAATAATTATAAGCAAGTACAAAAGGTCTCTAAAAAAGCCTGGGAGGAAGAACTATGGGCCGATATGCTGTGGGCTGTCAAAAACAACGACAATGTTGGTTTCTGGAGGTTAGTTACCAATAGGAACCATATAGGGAGAGTGGTTAAAGACGTCCATTTGGACGAATCAACTTGGGTCAACCACTTTACCAACCTCTACAAAAAATATGAAGACACTGGAATAGAGGTGAATGCTCCATTTCTTGAATACCCCACAGAGTGTATAGGTTTTACAATAGCCGAAACAGAGTCGGCAATTAAATTAGTAAAGTCAGGTAAAGCACCAGGCTTGGACAAGATACCTGGTGATCTTTATAAACATGACTTAACAACCTGGGCACCATATATAAATTACTTGTTTAATATATTATCCCTTTGCTTAGATTTCCCGGAAAGTTGGCGTGGGGCAGAAATTGTTTTAATCTACAAGAAAAGGGATCGGATGAACCCTTCTAACTACCGGCCAATCAGCTTGTTGGACATCCTCCAGAAAATTTATTCACGACACATATTAACCCGTGTCAGTGATTGGATGGACGAGAATGCAATTTTAACGAAATTTCAAGCTGGGTTCCGTAGTAAAGTAAGCACAATTGACCAGATATTCAGATTCTACTGTCTCTATTGGAAGTATGTACACATCAAAAAAGGTCATTTATACGTTGCTTTCGTTGACCTGAGAGCAGCGTTTGATTTAGTGCCCCACAATCTTCTATGGAAAACATTGAATGATGTAGGATTGCCAAATAGCCTCTTGGTTCAGATAAAAGAACTACACGAAAGGAACTTTGCGAAAATCCAATGGGGCCCTAATGGGGAATGAACCCAAAAAATCCCTATCGAGCGCGGAGTCCGCCAAGGCTGTGTTTTGGCCCCCACACTTTTTTCACTCTTTGTGAATGACATCCCAAAACATCTAGAAGGATGCATAAATGACTCACCTAAACTGAATGGTGAAAGGGTGACATCATTGTTGTTTGCTGACGACACTATTTTGATTTCCCAAACAAAAAGAGGCCTCCAGGCTTTACTTAATTCTTTTAGTAGTTATTGTAGGAAGAAAGGCCTGGAGATAAATGGGAATAAGACCAAATGTATGTCCCTAAATCCACAAAAAACAGCTAAAGGACGCTTAATTTTGGATGGAATTGAACTAGAATCAGTCTCGCACTTTTCGTACTTGGGTGTTACCTTAGATTCGAGTTCACCTGGAGACCCCAAAGGGAAAAAAGTAAGCTAGCATTTATTCAGAATGTTAAACCAATCCTTAAAAAACAAAGTTTGAGCACTAGCAAAGCGGTGTCCCCAGTAGTTGAATTATTTAAATTTAAGGTTCAACCAGCAGCGCTGTATGGCGCAGAAATCTGGGGGCCAGGGTCAAAAGATTCCTTTCGCGTTTTGGACAATAATTTCATGAGGAGTTTGGTAAGAGTGCCAAGAGGCACTCCTTTAGTACCTCTTCAATTGGACCTGAACGTCAAAAGGACTGACCATTATACCATAATCCGCCCGTTGATGTTATGGGTTAGATTATGGAGAGTGCCCGAACTACAGGACTACAGGTATGGGTTAAAAGAAATTATGGAATATGGTAACTCATTAACTATAGTAATGGGTGGAACAGGCACCGCTAGCTGATGCAGGTGTAATCCTAAGGTAATGTGCTTGCGTGCTACGGAGGAATCGCTGTCTGTGCCTCACAGCGTAGGAGTGTAACAATACTGAAGCCACAACTCATTAACTATCCCATGGATAAAGCATGTCAAGATTTGGTTTACAGAAATAGGTCTAATTCATTTCTGGGAAAACCGGAACTTCTACCGCCCAATGCAAAATTAACTTTAAAAAGGGCATTTTGGAGTTGCATGGTAAGCAGGGCAACAAATGCTTCGGTTGCTGGAACTCTGGTAACAACATTTTTGAGCTTTAAGGATGAACCTCTATTTGAGACTTTTCTCGATGAGATAGGACCTCCCCTAGCCAAAACACTTTTTTTAAAATTTAGGTACGGCAATTTGCTGATTAAAAGCACATTAGCACGATGGTCTAGGAGGACAACTGATCCGTCCTTGGAAGCTGATGATCTATGTACCATGTGTGAATGCAAACATCTTGAAACCGAGGCTCACATGTTTCTCATTTGTCCTGCTTATATAACACCCAGAAAAAGATGGATCAAACCACCATGCTTACTGTTAGGTTTAAACTCATGTAACCAGGCTCTAAGAATACTTAAAACTAACACTAACCAAGTAATAATATTCAGTGTTTGCCGATTCTTACATTCAATATTTTTTTTAAGGAAAAAAAAGGGACAACAGTTATAAATGATTGATGTATGCTCCCATAATCGACCAGCAGATGATCCACCCAAAGGGGGGTTACTTGGTATATTCTAAAGGATGTGCTTAATTTTTTTTTTCTTTTTTAAATATATGTATATGTGCAATTGTTTAAAAATGTTTTTTTTTTATGTAATGCTTTGTGCTTGACTCTTTTATGGCATCTTTTGCCGAAATAAAGAAATTTTGACTGACTGACCACGAATACTCCCCCAAATTTGTGGCTGCTTCAATAGTAATTCACAAAAAAATGGGACGGTACCACCCTGATAAGAGTGCCGATCTGCAGTTTCTATGTGCGTAAACCATTGTATGTACCCCCATAAGACATTTACTGTGTGTGCTTGAGTGCATTTCTGTACTAGGTGAATGGATGGGTATTTGGACAAAATATCAAGTTTTTAATGTCAGGAGAGAGTAATATTTGGTAAAAATATTGTGATACAAAACTATTGTGATTCCGAAATATGGTTGTCAAGAATATCGTTTTTTAGGTGAGTAATATCGTTGTTAAGAATAGTATTATTTTTTAATATCGTTTTAAATAATATAACTGTCAGAAATAAAAAAAATCTATTTTTTTTATAATTGCTATTCATTTTCTAAACTATAGTTTGCAATTTCAGGTGATTTATATTTTTTTATTACATTGGTAATAGTAATTTAAAATGGGTTTTTGGGCTTCTAGGGGGATCGGGTGGAAAGTTAATTAAGTAATAATTAATTATTAATTAATTAATGATTTTTAAGTAAGTATGTGATTGATATTAATTTTGTACATTGTCATATTGATTTATTTTAGAACTCATTAAATATAATTAATTAATATTTCTATTAATATTATAATTGATTACTTTTGATTGATTAATAATTATGTATATTGTGTAATCATTATATATTTTAGTTCTGTTTTAAGTGTGGGCTGCTGGGTTTATATTGGGTATATTGTGGGAAGTTTATGAAGTATAATTAATTTAAAAAGTTACCATTAATTGTTACATTATTTTGTATTTGATTGTTTGTTATGTACATTGTGCTATACTTATTTGTTTTAGTTATATTTTAGTTGTGGGTTGCTATGTTTGCAGGGGTAAAGGGTGAAATGTTAAGTGATGAACATTATTTTTTAATTGATAATTCATTGAGAACGGGACAGGTGGTTGGAGTCTACCGGCTCCCGACGCCCACTCACGGCTGGACGGCCACAGCCTGGAGCCTGACCCACCTCGCCAGACTGCTGCGGGTCATCGCGGGACCTGGAACGGAGGTCCGGAGCAGGTCCCCTGCTGCTGCGGAGGCTCCGAGCCTCGCCGGGTTGCTGCCAGACACTGCGGGACCAGGAGGAGGGCAATGGCTTTGACGCCAGGCTGCCCCGATGCCCTGCAGAGCCTTTAGTCTGGATTGTGGCATCGCTCCTCACCCAGCGATGCCGGGAGCTGCCCGAGGTAGAGGCGTAGACCCTGAGCTGCCTCGGGAGCAAGCCCCTTGCGGCTGCGGAGGCTCCGAGCCTCGCCGGGTCCCGCAAGACACTGCGGGCAGTGGCTTGGACGCTGGTCTGCCCCGACGCCCCCGACGCCCTGCAGAGCAAGACGACGAGACCCCCCCCATTGCCGAGGGCCTCGCACCGGGGAAAAGCAGGCTTTGAGAGCCTCCATGCTGCCACAGCTCGACAACACACACGGAGCTAAGTCACTCCACGACGATAACGTGTGCCCAATATCGCTAATGTTTTAAGGATTGATTCAGCCGGATAAAGAAGGAATGCCTCACGCTGGCAAAGTGCTCAAAAGAGACAGAATGCAGCCAGCAGTGCAATCGCCTCACTCGTAAAACGCCCCCAGGTTCAGGACAAGGTATCGTGTTTTCATTTAATTTGCATCACCTTTTCACTGAATTACTCAAGTTTATTTCTCAGACTTGTCTGCCCAAAATGGCTGGGGCCATAAAACTTGTAGCCTCACCGGCCTCCACTTTCCCTGAAACACACATAAAACTGGTTCCTTCGCACAAATTGGCTGGGGTCATAAATCTAGAACATCTAAGCGCCAGACCCCCACAAAACTAATCTAAACACCCACTCTGCACTCCCGTCACTCGCCAAAATAGGCATAGGACTCCCCTCCACCCACCCAGTGAGATAGAAATAGGACTCCTGGACCTGCCTTTTCTTGAACTTCTGAAACTGGCTCACCTCCCTGTTCTCATTACGTAACAATAAACAAAGGACTGCTATACACTTCAATCTCTCTAACTTGGCGGCCATCTTAGGCTAGTCAATCCTCATCACTGCATCACGCCTAAAGAAACGGCCATCTTAGACTAGTCTAAATCACTACTCCTCCTCACTCATTCCTTGACTTCTGCACCCACTCTTTCCTCACACACATCATAGCGCCTTTCCTACGCCCAGCCACGCATCCCCCTTACCCACCTGTCCCCCTACCCCCAACATGGAACCCTTTGGCAAACACACTTACAAAATAAATCACCCCCCCGGGCTCACCAAAAAAACCGCAAAAAGGTTTAAGCACAACTTCTTGAAGTCCCACCCTGAAACCCCCTTTGTAGACACCTACTTCTCCCTCAACAATGGAACCAAGAGCACTGATATCATCCTATACACTACACGCAGAGCACAATGGAGAAAAGCACTACTTATCCTACTCACCGTCTCGACCACTAGGAAAAGTGCCTATGGTGTAACACTCTCAACCACACCATCCCAGCGCTACCCTGCTAGAGCAACCATCACCATCTACAACAACGGCACCATCTTAATTCAATCCACAGACAGAAACCTAGACCTATTTGACAAACTGTTCCCCACCTTCAAAGAATACTTCTCTAAATCCCTGATCCCTCACCCTCCTGCCTTCATTCCCAACAGCCTGGACTCCACACCACCTCCTAACATTAACACGCACCCCCTCCCTCCCCCCACTACTCTACTCTATCACCCTCCGTCTACAGACACATCACACCCTTCAGCATCAGACGCCGAACGCACCTCCTCTAGCATCCCCCACACCGCCACCCCCTCGACCTCTCCCCCACATAACTCGCCACGCACACCTCCGACTAGCCTCTCAGAACACCCCCCTCCCCTCCCGTCCCGCCCTTCATACCAAGCTTCTCAGAGCAACCCTCCTCCCCCTACTGCACCCCACACACCATGACTCTCTCTCCTCCTATCTCCCCCCCCACACTTTGCATCCCCGGCACGCCTTGCTTACACCCCTCCTTCAGCCTCTCACCCCCCACTCTCAGTCCCCACTTTCCCACCTCCACCCCCGCAACCCCCAGCCTCTACACCGCCCCCATTTACCCTTCCCCTCTTAGCACTGATGCCCTGCCCAATAACGCCAACACCAACCCTAACACCAATCCTCTCTCGAACACTTCCAACCCCTTCACCAGCTCCACCTCTCCACCCCGATTCCCCCCCTTCTCCAGCAACCTATACACCTGTTCACCGCCAGTACCCTTCCCCAACTCCACGACCAACACCACGATGGACATGATTATGTCCACCCTCCTCCAAATGAAAGAAGAACTACACTTTATCAAAGAGTTGCTCATCACACACCCTACACACCCCAGACACCACCCTGCCACCACCAACCTTACACCTAATTACACTTCCCCCTCACCTCCTACTCTTTTTACCACACAACACTCCCCACACTGGACCTCTATCCCCTCTCGCAATACCACCAATCGCAATACCAATCGCAAACGCAATACCACCAATCGCAATACTACCTTTACACCTAACACCTCCTCCTCACCTCCTACTCGCCTTATCACACAACACTCCCCACACTGGACCTCTATCCCCTCTCGCAATACCACTAATCGCCCCAGACGCACTACCGATACGATCTCAGACCATGACATACACACCCTTCTCCACTCTTACGGCCCGGCTCCCCTAAATCGCCTAGCCACCAACCATCTGTCCATCCCAACGATTATCCCTAACCCTCTCAGGCACCACACGCATAACAACAGAGGCTCCGTCCCCAACAACCTCACAAATGTACCCCTCACTATAGAACCTACCTCCACCCTCTGCACCCCTAGACTCAAATGCATACTTCTCAATTGCAGATCGGCCCAAAGACATTCCGCGGGGGTCGCCGATCTCATCATTTCTCTGGAACCGGATCTAGCCATTCTGACTGAAACATGCTTGTCCGATTCTTCTACACCTATCATGGATATCCTAGTCCCCCCCAACTACTGTATCATTAGACTTGACAGGGCCAAAAAGCCAGGAGGTGGAATTGCCTGTATTTACAGAAGCAACCTTTCAGTTATTAAAGCGTCCGCCCCCTCCCTTACGTCCTGTGAATACCTCTGCCTTGATGTCATCAGCGAAAGCAAACCGGTATGCTCACTACACATCATATACCACCTACCTGGGGACAAGCTCTCCTTCTCCCAACAACTCATGGACACAATCTCAACCAACTCAGGACGGCAAAACACCCAAATTTTCCTTGGCGACTACAATCTCCACTGGAATGACAGCAGTGACACAGTGGTAAATAGCCTCAAAATCTTCCTCAACGCCCTTGATCTCACCCAAATATGCAATAGCCCGACCCATGAGAAAGGTTCTATCCTCGACCTTATCATCTCCAAAGAGGACGCTATTCAACTTGAGTCAATCCAACCTTGTGACTGGTCAGATCATCATATTGTCTCCTTCCTCATCAATGACAAAATTAAATCTAACCCAGTTCAACCCTCTAAGCCCAAAGTTTGGAAAAGAGACATGAAGAAAATCAAACCCAGACTCCTTACCGCCTAACAGCTGCAATCTCCTACTTCCCCCTTCCGGCGCTACGGACGTTCAACTCCTGACTGACCACTATCTCAATGCTATGACCACAATAATCAATGAGGCTGCACCCATGCAACTGAAAAGAGTCTCATCCAAGATCTCCAACCCTTGGTATGACGGGAGCCTCAATGAAGATAGACGGGCCATGCGATTGGCAGAGCGCGCCTGGAGATCAGCCCCATCTGCACTGCACCTAAAAACCCTGAAGAAACAGAGAAACGCCTACTTCAGGAAAATAAAACGTTCAAAAAGAGATTTCTTCAGCCTCCAGCTCGCCCAAGCAAAAAACCGCCCAAGAAAACTGTTTGAGCTAATCAGAACACAATCCAAAGAACAACCCCAGACACTCAGCACCATGGGCGTTACACCTTCCTGTGAAGACTTCTCTGCTTTCTTCAACCAAAAAACCGACAACATAAGAAGTGATCTCCTCAATGACGCAATCCTTTACTCCAACCCCCAACACACAGCATCGTCTGAACCAAAGAACAATGCTACATGGTCATCCTTTGGCACCTACTCCGAAGAAGAAATTGGCAGATTGCTCAGCACCCTGAAACCATCCAATTACCTCATTGACCCCCTTCCTGCTAACGCTGTAAAAGACTTTACCCCTTTGCTCCTCCCACTCTGGACTAAGATTATCATTAGCTCTCTTCAACAAGGATCCATCCCTGGTGCCCTCAAATTCGGACAAGTCACACCGCTACTAAAAAAAACAACAGCAGACCCCACTGATCTAAACAATTACCGTCCTATTACAAATATTCCCACTCTCGCTAAACTGTTGGAAAAATGCGTACAGCTACAACTGACTAAACACATAGATAAGTTTGATCTCCTCAACCCTCATCAATCAGGCTTCCGAGCAGGGCACAGTACCGAAACAGCTATGACTCACATAGTTGACGACGCCCTCCAAATCCTAGACCAAAACGATACCTGCCTCCTCATCCTTCTTGATCTCTCTTCAGCATTCGACACAGTTAAACATGAGAACCTACTCGAACTATTAAACACAAGAATGGGCATATCTGGGACTGTTCTCAAATGGTTCACTTCCTTTCTACACAACAGGTCTCAGAGATTCAAAAGCAACAACCTGATATCCTCTCCGGTACCTGTATCGCTAGGCGTCCCTCAAGGATCCTCCCTCTCCCCAACACTGTTCAACCTAGTTATGGAACCTCTCACTACTTTGCTACAAGCATCCAATGTTCACTTTCACATGTATGCCGACGACACCCAACTTTATCTCAAAATACAATCTCCCAAGGACATCATGCTTCTGAACACCACGATCAGAAACACTCAATCCTGGCTTGCCGAGAATCACCTCAAACTCAATGCGCTGAAGACTGAATTCCTCCTGATCTCACCTCCCGCAAAAATCCCTACCGCTCAAACATGGGTTAAGCACCTAACGGCTCTAAATGTACTACCTACCATCGTAGACTCAGCAAAATCTTTAGGCATAACACTTGACGCCAATCTTAACATGCAGCAACACATCAGCAAGGCAACGAAAGGAGCAAACTTCCAAATCAATACCTTGAGTAAACTTAAACCCTTCCTTCCAGCCAAAGACTTCCATACTGCAGTACAATCTATAGTCATCCCGCACATAGAATACGGTAGCACCGCCCTCTGCGGGCTCCCCCTAACTACAACGGCACCCCTAGGAGCATCCCTTAACGCTGCAGCGAGACTCATCACTGGCTCAAAAAAACACTTGCATATTTCCCCTGACTTTAAATCCCTGAACTGGCTACCTTTTGAAGCCAGAATACATCTGAAAATCGCCTGCATGACACACAAGGCTGTACACATGAACTCACCCGCCTACCTCACTCAAAAGCTGACAATTTCTGGTGGCTCGAGAACTACTAGAAGCACAAACAATCTTCTGCTGAAGCCTCAAAGATTTCGGAAGGAAAAAACCTATAAACGCTCCTTCTCAGGAATGGCGCCCAGGATATGGAACTCACTCCCTCCTGAAACCAGGCTCATCTCCTCCAACAAACTTTTTAAGAAAGAAGTAAAAGCGATCCTCATGGCAAAATACACATGATCTATTATTCGGTATTTCTCAAGAATCCACTCTGTACTACCTGCCTGACCCCTTGGACTATTTGTATTACTTGTATTATCGACTTACTTGATTGTATACGTTCCCTCTTTGTATAGTTCTATATTGTTGATGCACCTGTTTGACTTTGCATACTGTACCTACAGCACCTCAACTATCCCTACTCTTGTACTACTGATGCACCAGTGTGACTATGCACCCTCTATTCACCTACCTCAACTTTGCCTACCTTTATGCTATCTCCAAAAGCTTTTTAAGCACGCTTAAACAAATATATGCTCCTTCTTTTTGTACCTTTATAATATTGGCGCATCTGTTTTGACTATGCACCTTGTACCTACACTACCTCAACTTTGACCTATCTCTTGTATTTTGACCTATCTATGTAACTATGCACGCATCTGTTTGACTATGCACCTTGTACCTACACTACCTCAACTTTGACCTACCTCTTGTATTTTGACCTACCTATGTAACTATGCACCTGTACCTAGCTACCTCAACTATTACATACTATTATTCTATCACCCCTTGTCCTTGTAAAGCGCTCTGATATCTGCAAAGATCTTGTTCGCGCTATATAAAACTTTCAAAATAAATAAAAATAAAATAAATAAAATAAATAAATAAATTATTACATTGGTTATTAATTATGTAATTGTTTTTTACTTTCTAATCTATATATATATTTATGTAAATTAATATTGTTTATATTAAGAGTTTTATATGTTTAATACATTATTAGGGCTATTCAAATATATAATGTGTTGAAATTAAGTACTTTCCCTACTGTTGCACAGACTAGAGTGGGAATAGTAAAGGTGACCCTTCCGAAGTCCAACACTTTTCCTACTGTAGCAGAGGCTGGTGTGGGAATAGTAAATGTGCAAGGATGAGTGACAGATTAAATATATATGAAGACAATTATTTAGTGCTGAAACCAATCAGCGGCTAAGAAGTAACTTTAATAGCAAGACTTATTGGCATTGCCAATGTTTGTTATTTACCTTTAAAGGGTAACTGGTCAATGTGCCTTGTTGTACATCTCATCACTCGGTTGCGCACACAAACAAGAGAAGTGTGCACACAAACATTCTATTGGCACACATGAGAAAGATAAATTAGATGGAACATTGGTTAGGACTCCTTGGCGCTTGGCTCTCAAGGGAGCAGGCCTTTGAGCTTTTATGGCCCTGTGACTTGAAAAGGGAGTCAGCTATGTGACTCTTGGATGCACCTTCTCTGTCTTGCACTCATGGGCAACTTTTCCATGCGTGCGGCGCAGCAGGCACAGTCCTTCCTTTGCTGGCCCAAGGAAATCTGACACCAATATTTTTTTAAATATTTTTATGAATTTTTAGACACCAAGAGAAAGAAAATCTACTGGAGGGTTCTGGAGATCTGGATTTTTAAACAAATTGTAAATCGCTGCTTTTCACTCAAAATTTAAACAAGCATTGGAAACTACTGCGGTTAGCAGTTTATTTCAAAACTTTACAAAATGTTTTAAAGAGTTGTACTTAGGTGTTCTGGCCCACTTTAAATGACCAACATCAGCAGGTAGCAAGTCAAGGGTGCCAGCAAGTCTTAGTAGGATGTCACCTTGCAGTCAAGCAGTCTCCAGTCCGGTTCCAGGCTCCATGGAGTGGTCCTGATGCAAGGGATATAGGATGCTAAAGATACTGAAGTCCTCTTCGTCTACAAACACAGTGGGGTGACTTTGACCACAGACATTTATGTGCCTCGAAGTCCAGGCAAAGTACAGCCAAAAAACAGTTGGCTTCGATCTACAGTTCTCCTGCCACAGTGAAACCGTCGGTTCCCTTTCACTGCAGCTAGTGACGGTCTTGGGAAACCTAAATGCACTTTAATGACTCGTCTGGGTCCAGTAGACTCGGATGCAACTTTTGAGTATCAGGGTTTGATCTCCGGGGCTATGCTTCGGTGGGTAGTAGCGAACAAGCAGTTGTGGTTTATTCAGCTTTTATGGCCCTTGTCCTGGAACAGGAAGTCAGCTCTTCTGTCTGGGGCTTGGGCACGACTTTTCCTCAAGCCAGACACATCAGACACAGTCCTGTCTTTGCTAGCCTAGCAGCAGCAGGCACAGTCCAGTATTTGGTGCAGCCTCTCTTTGCTGGATCCAGGGAACAGCAGGGTAGTCCTTCTTTGGTCTTCACTCCATTACAGATGTGCTCTGAGATTTGGGTGCCAGGGGTGCTACTTTTATGCCTGCTATGAGTCTTGGGGGATTTGATGATTAATTAGGCAATGAGCTACCAGGTCCCCTTCAGCCTAAGAAGTGTGGCCTCTAGGTATCCCAAAATTCACTATTTTGCCCACTCCCTATATGGAAAGACTCTTCTCTCGGGGTATGGAACTAGCCCAACCCCGGGGTGTGACTACCTATTGGCTGCACTGCCCTGGAACAACCGCCTTGACAACAACTTTTCCCTGTCTGCCAGAGATGCAAGCCAATCTACCTAAACAAAACAGCAGCCCTTTTTTTAGAAGGACTACCATTTGCCCTTCCAATGCGGCTTCTACTCTGAAGCTCGTCTTTTGGACTCACAGCCACTCTGTTCATCCTGCTAGGAGGAGGTCACATATTTTCCCTCAGTAGGTCTTTTGTTCCTCTTCCTGAGAGTTATTTTCACCTCTCCCCAGGAGTGCAGCAGACTGTCTTGTGGACAGCAGCTGTGTGTAACCTAAAACGGCTACTGGATAAAATGTGGGTAACAAAGTGGCAACTTTGTATAGCTGCCATTTGCAGAATAGTTACATTAAATTTGACTTAAGTCAATGATTTGTTTGATACCTTGAAGCACTATCTTTTGTAGTCCCATTTGGATGTTTACACTGCTGAGTTGTCAGCATGTAGCTCCATACTCGCCAATGGGGCTACTAGACTTTCCACTGTAAAAATGACAATGCAGGTTTTTTTTCTGTCAAGACAATAAGGCTCAATAGGCCTGCCTTAATGGTGGCTTACAAATAATAAAAAGGAAAGTTTGGGTTTGCCATTGGTTTAAATGGCAAAGTCGAGGTAGCAGTTTCAAACAGCTCTGCTAGTCTTTAGTGGCAGACTAGGAGTCATGCTTTGCTTTGTTACACTTGTGGTCGCACAATCAGTGCTACAGTCCCTGGGGTACACTTAGCTTACAGGCCCTATTTACCCTTGGTCCCACATACAAGGGACTTATAAATAAATCAACTTATACCAATTGTGGGTAAACCAATTAGATATATACCTTTCAAGGGTCAGAGTACTAGCACAGAGGCTTAATTGGAAGGACTCAGTGTATTTTCAGAGTAAAAAAACAAGCAGCATCAGTGCAAAAGTTTGGGGTGATTGTGCATTAGATTATGAGGCGGCAATGATTTGTTTTACCTGATCATCCTCCCTGTATCTTGCACACCCTTTTGTCAGTACATGGGGGGAAGGACAGAGGCTTGTTATACCTGTTCACAATACATCTCCCCTGTATACCGCTTAGAGGGGGAAGAAGGTATTTTTAACCTATCATTCTTTCTCTCCTCTGAACATCTATGAGAGTGCATGCGAGAAGGACAAAGTCAATTACAACCATTTTTTTATGTAGTTCAAATTTGTGGATATCTAATAACAAAGCATTTATCTCAGGCGTATCTTGTGACAGGCTACTGGTGTAATCATGTTTCATCAAAATGTTCCAGCTGCTGTTCGTACTGACACGAGGATTTTTTTGTATCACGTGGCAGCAAATATTAAATTATATATTATATTTTATTAACTGTGTTCATAATTAAATATTGTATTTTTAAGTAGGAAAAAAATAGGTCAAGTCAACTACATGATTTCATGTTTTCTTTTTCTTTTATTCGCTTGGATTTTCACTGAAATAACTCCTAATAAACCTCAGTGACAACTTCCCTGACATGTTTATGTTTGGGCTTAAACATTTCCTGTTCTGGGAAATATTAACATGAGCAGTTGAGAGGCAGAGAGGGTGAACATGATCGCTTTAGCAGAACGTCTACAAAAGAGCAATTAAAGTAACAACACTCCTTTACTTGAGCATGCATTTGTAGATTTTAATTATTGAAGGCACAACACTGAAATTAGTGTTGACGTTGAACTGATCAGTAGAGAGATGTCTTAACCAATTTAGTTTCACAGTAGTGTTTTTCCACTATAATATAGCATTAAAGCACTGCGGATTTGTTTTCTTTTTCTATCCTTACATTCCTATCCTCCGGCAATTTAATAGATTACGTAAATGTAACATTGTTACCATAAAAAGCACCCAGAGTGCAATTTTATTATAACCAGCTGTCTCACGTCTGCGCTTTTTGTGTCATAATTTTCAATCTAGGGATGCAAAAAAGACTCAAAATATGGTTTAGGAGTAGGGAGCTACACGACTGGGAAACAATATTCCAGTGAGACAGAAACAACAAACGGCACAAACCTGTTGCAGGGCTGAGAAACCACAGAGACCAGCATGCTGTGCCAATCACCACAACACGGGTGTCCACTACATTCTTTGTGACTCATACACAGCCTGTAATTGCCGGGGCTGACCTTTGGAAAAAGTTTGATGACAAACGAAACGCGCCAGGATTGCCCTTCATAACTCAAAATAAAATGATGGAATCAATTGTGCAGTGAGTGCGGCTTAACTTCTTTCCAGCACAGGAGAGGAAACGGAATGAGATATAGCGACGTGGTCCTGTCGCAAAGCAACGCACCGACAGCCAGAACGCCAAGTCTCCCCACCTCGGACCAACTCAGAAAACTCGGAAAACAAACTTTGGGGAAACTAGCTGCCACCAAACACTGGAGTTTGGGATGTTTCCTCAGCAACCTCTTAAAAATATGGGCTGCAGTGAGGAGCTACACGACTGGGAAACAATGTTCCAGTGAGACAGAAACAACAAACGGCACAAACCTGTTGCAGGGCTGAGAAACCACAGAGACCAGCATGCTGTGCCAATCACCACAACACGGGTGTCCACTAGAGGGTCGGTATTGCTCATAAACATTCACATATATACATATACATATATATATATGTATATATATATATATTTTCACTGAAAAAACCATAGGTTTCACACCAGTTATAGTTAGGAATTAGCATTTAAAAAAACCTATTAAATTCACTGAAAAAACCATAGGTTTCACACCAGTTATAGTTAGCTGGAAATTTTACTCGCATAAAACCATTGAAATTCCCACGTTATAGTTAGTTGGACTCACTATAACTTGCGCGCCTGCAATGCACTGCTGATGACATCACATATTACATCACTCATGACATGGTCAGTGACATCACTCATGACATCACTGATGACACCATCCAGTGAATGTGTGTCTTTCTGAAAAATAAATATTAGTGAGTAATGTTTAAATATTTATATATATGTATTATTGTTTCACTTTCTGTATAAGTGGCTGCATGGGTTGGTAAGTAGGTACATGTATATGGGTTATTAGATGTTTTTCTTAGTATCAGTGTTTGTATGGTTTGGTGGGGGTATTACTTAGCACATAGATGCATGAATGACTTACTCTCTCTTTGTATGTGTTTTGAAGACAGCATATGTGCAGGACTGTATGGGTGGATGAGTGTGTATATGTGTGTGTTAGTGAGTGAATGACTATCTCACTAGTGTCTTTATCAGTAACTATATATGTTTTAATCTAGTATATGTGAATATTGATGTATATAAGTGAGTATATGTGAGAGTGAGGGATTTTAAGAATTCCTGTTTAAATTAGTATGTGCTTCTATAAGTGATTGTTTGAGAGAGTAAGTACGTGTAAGTTTCCTTAGAAGTAAAGTGGTTGTGTGTGTATAGCTGTATATGCAAATAAATGGATGTTCAATAGTTTATTTGCATGTGTGAGTATGTGTCAGAGTATCTTTTAGATGACTGTCGGTGTGTTTCAGGATGTATAGGTGTATCACTACATATGATGAGTGAGTATATGTATGAGTGACTATATAGAACTATTGGTGAATAAGTGGATGTGTATATAGATGGTGGAATTATTGAATTGGTTGTTGTTACTGGTATGGGTATCTCCATTTTTTTGAAAATTTTTGTTTCTATTATTGAATATGTGCTTCAAGGGTTACATTACAGTGAAAGGAGGTCTGTCACTCTGTCACAAGGATGGTGTCATCAGGGATGTCATGAGTGATGTCACTGACCATGCCATGTCATGAGTGATGTAATATGTGATGTCATCAGCAGTGCATTGCAGGCGCGCAAGTTATAGCGAGTCCAACTAACTATAACGTGGGAATTTCAATGGTTTTATGCGAGTAAAATTTCCAGCTAACTATAACTGGTGTGAAACCTATGGTTTTTTCAGTGAATTTCAATGGTTTTTTAATAGCAAATCTCTATAGGTATAAAAAGTAAAAAATTTTATAACGAATTTTATATTGTATAATTATGTTTTTTTGTTGTTTTTTTTGCCCTGGGGCGCTCCCGGGGCGCGTACCGGTGAACGCACGGGTAAGCGCAATGTTACGGCACGCCCCGGGGCGTGTACCGGGGAGCGTCCCGTTAGCGCTATTCTCACGAACGAAAACAACATCGTGACGTTTCGCGTAACCGCGTGATGCGTCATATGACGCACTGCGTAAGCGCACCCGGAAGTACGCGAGCGCATACGAACGCGCAACGTCCTGACGGGCTTACACTACGCACCCCCGGGCGCGCCCCGGGGCGCGTAGCGTAAGCGCGTCGGGTCATGTGATCTGAAAATAACACTTTTCATTGGTGCAGATCAGTTTTGGTTTCCAAATGATGAAAGCCCGGATCATGTGACTTGAAAATAACACTTTTCATTGGTCAAGAACAGTTCTGTTTTCCAAATGATGAAAGACTCCACCTTTTTTCCTTATTCTGACTTTGTCCTTTGACTGAGGAAGACCTGTTTCAACAACAAAGAGAATAATTTTGTACTTTAAAATGGCTACAGTAGCAGCAGCAGCTGGAGCATCTGCACCACCACCACAAAAAATATAAAACAACAAAAAGAAGAAAAAAACAGTTCTTTTTAGAACTACCTTTAATTTATAAAAATAAACCTATATTTTTAAAGAATCTCTGTCAATTTTTTTTCCTCAGGGTACGCGCTCCGGGGTGCTCACCCCAAAAAAAGAAAAAAAAATTAATGAAGGAGTTAGCATGAGGGAAGAACATAAAGAGAGTAATGTTAAGAGAACGAGAGCTAGAGGGAGAAACACAGAGGGATTGTCTATTACATAGTAAAAAACAGAGAAGGTGTAATAGGGTGAAAGTGAGAAAAGTAAAATGAATAAGAGAGCGAAAGAAAGGAAGAGAGAGGAAGAAGACTAAAGTAGAAATAGTGGGAGAATGTGAGTGGGTGTTGAAAGAAAAAGAAAGGACAGTAAAAAATGGGGAATGAAGGGTAGTGACGAAACCGGGATAAATGAACAACGGTGAGGGAGGGTGAGAAAAGAGCAGTGAGTGTAAGAAAAGAGGGGTGAAAGAGGGTGAAAAATTGAATTAGGATAAGACATGGGGAGTGACAAAGAGAAAGGACAGAGAGAGTAAAGGAAACAGTGCCTGAATGGGTCTGAGTGAAACAGCAAAGAAAGGTAAGTAATGCAGTGTGTGTGACTTATAGGGAGTCAGTGGGTGTAGGTCGGGGTGTGGGTGTGTAAGGTGTGTCTGTGGGTGTGTGGGGTGTTTCGGTGTGGGTGGAGGTGAGGGTGTGTGAGACATGTGTGAGGGGTGTGTGGGTGTGGGGGGTATATGTGTGGATGTATGTGTGTGTATGGAATGTGTGTGTGTGTGTGAGGAGTGTGTGTGGGTGTGTGTGTGTGTATGAGGTGTGTGTGTGGTGTGTGTGGGGTGTATGTCAGAGGTGTGTGTATGTGTTGGGAGGGGGATGAGGTGTGTGTGTGTAGGAGTAAGGTAAATAATTAAGAAAAACAGAATGAGTGAAGAAGCAAAGGAAGGGAACAGAGTTTAAGTGAAGTAAAGAATAGGGACTGAAAGAAGTTGAATATGAGAGGGGAAATAGGGAAATTGGAGTAAACATGAAGAATAAGAATAAGTGAGGGAAGCAGAGTAAAGAAACAGGAGTGAGGTTGGTTGAGAAAATATTAGTGAGCTTAAAGCAAAGGGTGATGACAAACTACATTTTTTTTGTCACACTTACCATATAATAAATGTAACTTTAATTACATTTTTTTACTACACTTTGTATCTGTGAAAGAGAGAAGAAAAAATAAGTTATAATTAGTAAAATATGTATTTTAAATTAAAAGATACAAATGAAGAGGTTAAAAAGCATAACAGTGTATTTAGAAATAAAGTAAGAGTGAAGGACATAGAAAGGGAAATAAAGTAAGGTAGAAGGACAAAAAGAGATAAAAAGAAATAGAAGGAGAGCAAATTAGTAAGAGTAAGGCATATAGATTCACTGACAGAGAGGAAGAGAAGAACAGAGAAATGAACTGTAGGTAAGAAAGATACTAAAACAATGTGAGTTAGCAAAACTAAGTCAGGAAACAGTAGTAAGTAAAAAGATAATGACAGAGACGGAAAAGAGTCTAATTAAGGATGCATTTAGAAGAATGAGGAATAGAAGACAACTGAGAGTAAGTGAAGAACAGTCATAGAGTGAAGGGATGAAGGGGGAGAGGATAATATACAATGATTGAGGGAAATGGAGTGAGGAAGTTAGTAGACAGACACACTAAGAGAAAAACTGAGTGAGGTGGAGTACAATGAGTAAGCAAAGGAAATGAGTAAGGGAGCAAAAAAAGGAAACAGAGGAGAAGACGACTAAAACATTGATACTGAGAGAAAATATTTGGTGATGAAAGTAAAGAGAAGGACATTGAAAGAAAGGAAATCAGGGATAGTAATGGAACCAGACTAAAAGAAATAGGATGAAGAACGATGAGAGAGGAGCAGTGAAGTTGTTATAAAAGAAATGATAGAAGGTAGATAAACACAAGTGAACATAACACAAGGAGAGTGAGGCACTGAGGACATAGAGGTAGTGAACGAAAAATAGAGAGAAGAGGTCAAAAGAAAAGAGCAAACAAAGATAAGCGAGGGAGAGTGGGTGATTTATAGTGATAGAGTGCGACAATACTGCTGAGTGAGTAAAGAAGAATTACTAAAAGAGCAAAGGAGGAAAATACGGAAAAGGGAAGTAAAGCAGAGAGACTGAAAGCTGAAAAGTTATGCAAGGGAGAGAGGGGATGCAGACAGTTGAAATGAGAATGAGGGGTTGTGAAAGAAGTGGAGTAAAGGAACGGGGGTTACAGAAAGTGAGAGAAAGACATTATAAGTGAGTAAAAAGAGCTGAAAGAGGATAGAAAAAGGAAAGTGAGTGTCAGACAATGGGAATACAATTTAATTTACACAATCCAAAGTATAGAATAACTTGTACAACATGTTACATAGTTTATTTTTGCTGTTCTCAGAATATATTGAATTTCACTTAAAACAGTGAGTTCAAATTACTCATCATATGACAGCGGGGGAAAAAAACACAATCTAAAGGATTGTGTTTGAAAAAAAACCTTAGATACTGACAAATGACAAATGTACACTAATCTTTGATTCACTTACTTTTCCTTTAGGCCAAATAGTATATCATGAAGGTCCTTTTCTCGTTGGAAAGTACTCTGCTGTTCACTAAAAAATCAATTTCATCAACTTTCTAGAAGAAAAGCTCCAAGAACATCTGAAATATTTTCATTATTTTCAAATACTCCTTTTTTCAGTCATGACTCTTTACTCATTCCTTCACCATTCCTTAAGGCCAAATAGTGTCAGATGTATCAGTATATTTTCAAATTACTTAAAACAAACTCTAAAATTACCGTTTTTCCGACGTTCTGAAAGAAAGACTCAAACAACATTTTCACAATATTTAAATTTTCGTAATTCTATCTCTGACTCACTCATGTTCATCATTTTCTATAATACTGATATCACTTACTATGAGATCCACTTACAGTACCTATATGACAACTCAATTTTTTATATTATCTTGATTATTTTTACTCAGAATATAATTTTAAACAGCAAACTAACCTTTATTAACTGATCCCGTCTTCATAGGCCAATTACCTTTACTTAATTTTTGGTTGTAAAAACACTAGATATGAATTTTTTAAGTCAAAAGGCAAACGTTGTTTTAAAGTCAAATGAGTGTCATTACAAAGGGTCCAACCTTTACAACTTTTTAAATAGCATATGTAATGCCCTGATGTTGTTGAATGACCGTCATGATAAATAATAGCTACAGTTGCAAACGTTCATCCTGAAATTGATAATTGAGAAGCCACAACATTTTTAATATAAGTTGTCAATTTCGTTCCATCAGGTCTACATCGTTGGAACATTAAAATGACATAGTGACCATAACTTCGTAGAAATAATGTGGACAGCATTGCAGACTTACATCGGGTACACACCATATTGTGATCACCTGCTTTAACAAGATTATTAAAAGGCACTGATTTGCAGTCTGGTAAACTCAAATATATAAATCTTTCAGTGTCTATTCTAGTACTACTTGATAAAGTACAGTTATCACAGTCATGCTGCCATTGATAAGAAAGGTTAAAAAGATTTTTTATATCTACTCCTTCATCTTCCAATACATCAAACATATACATTACAAATTCCTGACAATCCTGCTGAATTATCTGTGAAAATTGATTTTGACCAGAACATATGTCTAGAAGATTTCTAATTTCTGAAACACTTTCTATTTTTGCTCTATCACTGCTACATTTCTCAAACACAAAATTCAATAAACAGCAGAATGTTTGATCCCGATTTTCAACAATCTGTTCTTGTAAATTTTTAAGAAAAAAACCAACATTAACTACTACATTAGCATAGCAGTTGACACCAGAACTGTTTTTAAACTGAAATCCAACAACATCTTCAACAGAATCCTTTTTCTTTCTGCTTACAATTACAGTTTCATCTACTTTTTGTCTTTTTGCTATTACCTCACTGCAATTATTCTCATTTCTTCTTTTTCGGCCTACCACACGTTTTTCAAACAGAGGATATTGAGGCAAATGTGGAGCATACTCTCTTCTTAACCTATTGTATTCTTTAACACAATCTAGATCAGCACAAATCTTTGTTTCATCACACTCAATCAAGTACAATCCTGATAAAGTTCTGACTCGTGATAATGCCACATATGCCATACCCTCTTTAAACACAGAACTTCCAATGTTCACCAAAGCACTATCTACACTTAAACCTTGAGATTTATGAATTGTCACTGCATATGCCAAACAAACAGGAAACTGTTTTCGGCGAACATATAAGTCTTTCACGAGCAAAAATCTAGCTGAACAACGACAAATTTGTTCTATTTCGTCAATGCCATCAAATTTAATTTTTTAAATTTCAATTCCATCTCTATTTTTGTAATTCACAAAATCAACAACATGACCCATTGCTCCATTTACCAGACCTCTTTCAACATTTAAATTCCTTCTCAAAATGATACGCCAATTTAAACACACATTCAGAGTCTTTTCAAAACCAGCAGTTTTAGATATAGTCTTCTCTAATGAATCCAATTTTGATTTCAAATTTTCTGACAAAATAATTGTTGCTCCCATATGCTCTATTTTATCTATAGCTTCCAGTTTCACTATCTCTTCATTTTCTAACTTTAACATTTTGTTGTTGAACATGGAACATTCTTTCAGAGTAGGCATCAAACATATGCCAGATTTCTTCTCGTTAATTTTCTTAAAAATATTCTCTGGAAGAATGTTTTCATTTGGGTACAAATTTGAAATTAATCGTCCATGTAAAGCTTCTTTCCCATGCTGACTTATTTTTCCGATTCTTACATCTTGTAGAATATTTTTATAATCTTCATCCTTTGCCTGCCGCATATTTTGGAGTAGTTCTACATATTTGAAATTTAACCATATATTAATGTTTCCAATGCTTCCTAGGCACTTCCTGGTATCTTCATGCGTGACCATTTTAAACACTGGTTGACCTTTCACTGGAGTCAACTGCAGTAGATCTCCAAAAACAAAAATTGTTTTCCTCCAAATAAGACATCATATTCTGTTCTAAGAATTTCTTGCATTCTCAAATGCACAAAAGCAAGCATTAGATTTTAGACCATGCTTACTTCATCAATGATAAGAAGTTTCATTTTCTTCAGGACTGTGGAAACTTCAGAACACGCATCTCCAGATAGCTTGTGGTATTGCAATTTGTTATCATGCTCCACTGGCAGCATCAGTAAACGATGTAAAGTAATCCCTTTAATATTATGTGCTGCCAGCCCAGTTGGAGCGGTAACAACACAAGACAGCGGTGATTCAGTCCTTTTCTGCAGTTAAGTTGCAATTGCTTTAATCAGAAAACTTTTTCCAGTTCCCGCTTCTCCACTCACGTACAGTCGAACAGGCTTAAATGATGTACATGAGCACTCTTTCTTCTCATGACTCAATCCATGTTCAACCTGTTCTGTGACTTCGTCATATATCTGTTTCTGCTCAAGGTTTAATTGTTTCACCAAATCTTCTAAATTAATTACATCCTCTTGAGTTTGCTCCATAGCTCTTTCCACCTCATCCATGGCAGTGGCAGCTTTATTTTGGATAATTGGTCCTCCTAGTGGATCCTGACTCAATGAAGCAGAACTCTGACTGTCTTGAGAACTGTCTCTCGCAATCTCTGCAGCAATTGTTGCTTCTTGCTCTATTTCTTCATTCAACATTTGCAGATAATTTGGAAAAACAGGACATTCTATGGTATCCTTCGTTGCATTAAAAGAGTCTTCATAACAGAGAAAATCTCCAAGTAGTTTCTCTTCTGTACGCCATGGTTTAAAGAGTTGCAAAAGAGCCAAATAGTAAAATTCTCTTTTGTCTGGATTTTCACAACTCAATTTTCGATGATTAATCAAATGACCTTTTCTCTGTTTCACTAGACATCCTTCACATCCAATGACAGCATATATTCCATTATTGATATCTTCTCTGATGTTCCTCTTATAAATATAGCTTTGAAGAACTTCATAGAGACAAGCGTTCTCAAGGTGAGGACTTCTATTTGGATAGTATGTATCCAACATGTTTGTCTTCAAAATATCTGTACTTTCTGGTTCTTTCTCCACCAAATACTCTATCTCTTGTACAGATTTCAAAACTCGGTTTCGTGTTGCAGCAAGACGTAGACTTATCCAAATGATGGTTCTAGATTTGGCATAGAGACTTGCTGATGACAATCGATCAGAACATTCATATGCTCCGATTTCTAAATGCGACAACATCTTCAGACTGTAACTGCATAATTTCTTGCTTAGACTCTTTTCATGTGAAATGTCCTCCCACATTTCCTTCAGTTCTGTCTTTTCTTTTTTTGTGATGTAAGACGTCACATATCGAGCCACAGCAATAGAGTGGTCAGCAACGAATTGAATATCCATGCTAGCATTCCACATGGACAAAATCACTGGGTTGTAGTCGTTGATGTACTTGGACTCTTTGTTTCTTTTTAAATTGTATGTATTTTTGGGTGATTTCCTCGTCACAGTATGTCGTAGAGAAGACATCGAATTATTGACTCTTCCTTTAGAAATCACTGGTCGTGGAAAGCCGAAATGACATTTTGTGTAGAACTTGTCCTTGTTTCTGAATTTTCGACGACAGTACTTTCCACAACGATGGGATTGAAAGCGTAAAACTTGTTGCCTTAAACTGTTTTCTTCTGTAGTTTTCGGAACAGCACATGTTGAATACTCTTCAATGAAGCTCATCACTGTCTCATCCGAATCTGTTCCAAATTTGGGTGCATCTTTAATCCACAACAACATATGTATATGAGGAGCACCTCTCGCTTGATACTCCTTTCTCCAAAAGAAATCCAAAACCTGTCTAAGGGGAGGATTTTTTTTGTTGGTAATAAAAGACATCATAGCTTCAAATCTATGATTAAAATATCTGCATACATTCACTGGATCCAAAGAACACAGTTCTCCAGGTGTTTTGAATTCTATATTTTGTATATTTGCATTTGCCTCTCGTAGAAATTGAAGTAAGTCCTCCCATGCATACTCGGCACAGCTAAGAGTGAGGAACCATGTAGGAGTTCCTAAGTTTCTTAGCATACATTTCAATTCACCATGACGACGGTACCAATACTCGTTTGTACCACGCTGACATGCCATGAGATTGATTAAATGAGATTCCAAAATATTATCTTGCAGATTCACTTTCTCCATAAAGTCCCTCGCCTAAACATTTTGCAGATGTGCACCACTTTTCAGTATATGGTTTACTGCATAAGAAAGCCCAGACAAGTCACTTTCATACAGTAGATGAAACAAATAAGGAATGCATTGACGAAACCTTGGATCTTCAGCATATAATCTTACAGTTCGATATTCAGATGCAGGAATTTGAAGTGGTCGATCGTCATATCGTCCACCTCGACCTGTTGGAAATAAATGTGGAAAACAACGAGCTTCCAAACTTTCTTCCCATACACTAATGGGACTTCCTTTTGCTGCTTTCATTTGAAACAAGTCAATTGCATTCCCCATCACTTCTTTGGAATGCAAAGGATGAACAGTATAATGTTCATATATTTCTTCACTTCTAGACACATCAACTTTTTCAATTTGGCCAGCTGAACAATCACTGTCTTCATCTGCAGCTGTTTCCTCTGCTTCAACACATACATGTTTGTAGTACTCATTGTTTTTGACCAAATACAACGTTGCCTTTTTGACTTTCCTAACATCAACTAAATCTTGCCAGATTTTCTTACTCTTTGTCGGAACCCCATTAACTAGAATAACCAGAGGTTCCTCTTCCACTTTCTCTACACCAATGGTATCAATATTTTTCTTGAAATCTAGAGGCAAATAAACATCTCTTCCCTTTAATCCTCTCTGTAAATCTGACGGAGGCAATTTCCCTATCTTAGGCTCCATGCGAACAATAGCCTGAAAAAGATGGACACATTGAATCAAAATAGACTCATATGTATTTAAATCCATCAATTCAGGAGGAATGTCTACCAACTCCAGATTATTATGAACAGCTCTAGCCGGCATTCTGTTTTGATTTAATTTATCATAACAATATTTACAAATACGCTGATCAGAACTCAAATCAAAACAATTCTCCTCCCACAAATAAGTTGCAAAATCCTTCCACTCATAATTATTTATCTTTTCACTTTTTACGTATAAATCAACTAATCTAGTTTGATGCTTATAATGAGTTCGTCGACAACACACACATGTAAAATTCGGTCTTTCACTTGATTTCACCGTAAACCTGGTAATTTCCTGGTCAAACTTTTCTGTACTTGAAATCTGTACATTGTCTTCCACATTACCTTGAATTTCTGTCTCAATTTCTACACTGTCCTCTTTTTCACCAAAATAACAAATCTCAATTTCTTCACAAATCTTCTTCACATCTAATTCAGTTCCATGCAAAAGAGCACTGTTTAATTGTTTAAGCTTAAGTGCTGGACTTTTTGCATAATACAACATTCTCACTAATTTCCTCATTTTGGTATGATGCACTGCTAACATCCTAAAATGATGAAAAACACTCTGACAGACTTTTCTAGAAAGACAAGCCAGTGAATGCCCTTGCAAACCTGTGTTTTCTCTCACTCTGCAAGGATCTAAGTTTTGCAACAACTTCATTTTCTGCTTTAGACTTTTCTTACTATATGTACGTAAGAAATTACAAAACAAATTAATTGATTCCTGTCGCACACTACAAATACTACTACACTTCCAAGTGTACACTGGACCCTTAGTACGTCTCCCTAAAACGTCATCAGTTAACACCTCTTCTGGTTCTCTAGGCACATGTTTCTCTTTTTCAATCAGACAACCGTCTTTCACCTCATATGCTCGACCACTGGTGTCAACTGCATGCACTAAATCATTCGCCTGGAAGTAACTCTCCTCATTAAAAAATGGCTCACAACTTGAACTGTGCATCCATTCTCCTGAAAAAACTTTAAAAAAATTAGTCCGATTAATTACTCTTTTCCATCTACTGTTTGATTTGAAAACATCAATTGTCTTGTTAAGTGTCCTAATTCTATTGTTTATTAAAATAAATAATTTTTTCTTAACTTCAAAAGCCTGATCAACAATCTTCTCTACACTTTTCTTTTTCTTATAAAAAGCAGCTCTCTGTTTACCTTTCCTAATGTTTTTTAACAAATTTAAATCCACCCTATTGCGAAACATTCGTTTACGAATGTCTCTAAACTGATTCTGCCTTCTATTCCTATACATATTATTCTCTCCTGCTCCAGTTGTAAGATTTTTTGAGGGTCTCTCCTTCCTTTTCAAATTTACTCTCATTCTCTTTTTCTACATGCTGTCCAACATTTTTTTTTGATCTACATATGTTCCGTAAGAAAAACTTAGTTGTCTTACCAGGAGCTTTGTTCCTGTTTTTTGAAGTATTTGTTGTGGAAGAGTGCTGTAATTCCGTTGCTGTTTTTGTTTTTTTGCGGTTATCATGTTTTCTTCTCCTTTGCCTCGAGGGCATCTTTACTTACTCTTGAAATCTTGATTTCAATCTGTGTTAAAGAAAAAAAGCACATTATAGACCACTATTACCAAACAACAAAGCAATGACAAAAAGCAAACTGTCTATTCAGGGTTACAGATCAGGTGAGGATTCTCCAGGGGTGCAGAAGAGGTGAGGCCTGTATTGAAGAGTGTAGTGGAAAAGAGCTCTGCCCACAGGTACAAAGAAGATGAGACCTGTGTCTAAGAGTGCAGTAGGGGATAGGCTTCATGAAGTCTAGTCCACTGCACTCTTACACACAGGCTTCACCACCTATGCTTCCCAGGATAGGCCTCTCTCCCACTACAGTCTTGAACATTGGCCTCACCTCCTCTGTCCCTCTGGACATGCCTCACCTCATCTGCACAATCTACTTCCTAATCTGAAGTAACACAGGTGACATTATTGTGAAAGGATGAAATATATGTATTTAATCATGCAGACACTATTTATTCCTTCTCAAAAATCTAAAACTCATTCATTTGCACCAAAATCGTTTTTTAAATAACATTAGAGACACACACTGCAGGTCCTATGTATAAGCATTCAGTGTCCATGAGTACAGTGGAGAGGACTGACCTCCTCTCACCCTTGGACAAGCCTTACCTCATCTGTGTCCTCTGGACAGGCCTCAATGTATTGAGTATAATTGATGGTAACTGGGTGCAGATGAGGTGACGCATGTCCAAGGGTGTAAATAAGCTGAGGCCTGTCTAAGGATACAGATTAGTTAAAGTCTATTCAGGGTTGCAGATGAGGTGAGGATTGTCTAGGGGTGCAGAAGAGGTGAGGCCTGTATTGAAGAGTGTAGTGGAAAAAAGGTCTGTCCACGGGTACAAAGAAGGTGAGACCTGTGTCTAGGAGTGCAGTGGGGGACAGGCTTCATAAAGCCTAGTCCACTGCACTCTTAGACACAGGCCTCACCACCTACGCTCTCCAGAAAAGGCCTCTCTCCCACTACAGTCTTGAACACAGGCCTCACCTCCTCTGTCCCTCTGGACATTCCTCACCTCATCTGCACAATCTACTTCCTAATCTCAGGTAACACAGGTCACATTATTGTGAAAGGATAAAATATATGTATTTAATCATGCAGACACTATTTATTCCTTCTCAAAAATCTAAAACTCATTGATTTGCACCAAAATCGTTTTTTAAATAACATTTTAGACACACACTGCAGGTCCTATGTACAAGCATTCAGTGTCCATGAGTACAGTGGAGAGGACTGACCTCCTCTGATCCTTGGACAAGCCTTACCTCATCTGTGTCCTCTGGACAGGCCTCAATGTATTGAGTATAAATGATGGTAACTGGGTGCAGATGAGGTGACGCATGTCCAAGGGTGTAAATAAGCTGAGGCCTGTCTAAGGATACAGATTAGTTGAATTCTATTCAGGGTTGCAGATAAGGTGAGGATTGTCTAGGGGTGCAGGAGAGGTGAGGTCTGTATTGAAGAGTGTACTGGAAGAGAGGTCTGTCCACAGGTACAAAGAAGGTGAGACCTGTGTTTAAGAGTGCAGTGGGGGATAGGCTTCATAAAGTCTAGTCCACTGCACTCTTAAACACAGGCCTCCCTACCTATACTCCCCAGGAAAGGCCTCTCTCCCACTACAGTCTTGAACACCGACCTCACCTCCTCTGTCCCTCTGGACATGCCTCACCCCAACTGCACAATCTACTTCCTAATCTGAGGTAACACAGGTGACATTATTGTGAAAGGTTGAAATATATTTATTTAATCATGCAGACACTATTTATTCCTTCTAAAAAATCTACTTGGTTCACCACTGACATCAACGAGGAAAGAAGACACCTCAGAACTGTTGAGAGAACGTGGAGGAATAATCCCTCCTCCCTCCATCGCGATCAACTGAAGGCAACACGCAGAAACTATAATAAGCACATCATGAACAAAAAGTCATCATTCTTCAGCCTGGCCCTAAACAAAGCTAAAAACCGCCCCAATGAACTCTTTAATATCATTAGGACCCAAACATCCAAACCGGCAACTTCCAACATGACGGCGTCAAAAGCGCTGTGTAACAACTTTGCTAGCTTTTTCAATGATAAAATCGCCAAAATTGATCGGGCTCTCAGCACGGACCCTGCCTCTCTCTCGGGGACCTCGACACTAGCATCATTAAGCAATCCTCCAGTGAATCCTCCTATGCTTTGGTCCTCATTCCGCCCCATCCAGGAAGTTGAGATAATCAAGCTGATAGCCACCGCCAAACCCTCATCCCACTCCCTAGACCAGCTCTCCTCGAACCTGATGAAAGACTTGAAGCTTACCCTAGCCCCAATCTGGTGCAAGATAATCAATAGTTCACTGAGTTCGGGACTCATTCCTGACTGCCTCAAAGTAGGCCAAGTCACGCCGCTACTAAAAAAACCTGGTCTGGACATTGAGGACATGAACAACTTCAGACCGGTGTCCAACCTTCCGCTCCTATATAAAATTCTCGAACGATGTGCTCTCCCTCAGCTAACCCAACACCTAGAGAACATCAATCTACTTGACCCTCACCAATCTGGATTCAGAAAGGGATGCAGCACCGAAACCGCAATCTTAAACGTCCTAGACGATCTTCACATGTCCCTCGACTCGGACCAATGCAGCCTTCTCATCCTACTTGACCTATCAGCCGCATTCGATACAGTTGACTACTCCCTGCTCCTCAAAGCCCTCCAAGAGCGAGCGGGTATCGAAAGGACGGTACTTAAATGGTTCTCCTCCTTCTTCCACAACCGCTCCCAAAGAATAAAAATCAACGACTTCGAGTCCGACCCCCGGCCAGTCAGTAGAGGAGTCCCTCAAGGATCAGTTCTCTCTCCTCAACTCTTCAACGTGTATATGGAACCCCTGACCACACTTCTAAGGAAATCCAACATTCCCTTCCACCTATACGCAGACGATACACAACTCTACCTGGAAACTACTTCGATTGAAGACATCCACAGACTAAACGCCACACTCAAAGAGGTCCAGCAATGGCTCTCAATGAACCACCTCAAGCTCAACCAAGAGAAAACAGAAGTTCTTCTCATCTCAAACAGAGACAAAAACCCGCAAATCGAAGAATGGCTCAAAGCCTTAGACGCCCTCAATGGGGCTCTCACGCCAACGAACTCTGTGAAATCCCTAGGGATCACCCTCGACTCCAAACTGGACATGAAAAAACACATCTCAAAAGCCGCAAAATCAGCATTCCTAAACCTGAAGCTCCTGTACAGAATAAAACCATTCCTACCTCCCAAAGATCTCAAACAGGCCACACAGGCGTTGGTGCTTTCCAGAATCGATTACGGAATCGCAACCTTGACCGGTTCAGCAAGTTCTCACTTAGGTCCCCTGTCCACGACCCTCAATGCAGCAGCAAGAATGGTCACAGGAACAAAAAAGTTTGAGCACATCTCTCCGGCACTTAGGGAACTGAAGTGGCTTCCTATTGACCAACGAGCCAGCTTTCGCACAGCCTGTCTCACCCATAAAGCCCTGCACACAGGCAAACCGGAATATCTGGCCGCCAAACTCAAAAGGGCCGGTCAGTCCAGAAACCTAAGAAGCTCCAACACGCTTCTACTCATCCCACTAAGAGCTCGGAAACAAAAAACCAGAATGAAATCCTTCGCGGGCAATGCACCCAAAATTTGGAACTCCATCCCTCCCCACATCAGACTGACCCCTTCCTTCCCGAAATTCAAGATACTTCTAAAAGCCCTCTTCCTAGAGCGCTCTCGACCGTCAAGATGAACCTAGAATGGACTGAAGAAGGCTTATATTGATTTCCCTACTCCGGGAATCACGCTCCGGTACTGTTGACATTCTGAAGCTGGTTTACTTAACCAAAGATGCATTGTCAGTATTTTCTTCTTTGTTCCTTTTTTTCCGTTCAGATATTGTTTGCATATAACTGGTACATGCTGTGAAGCGCTCTGATACCTCCGGGTCTAGCTAGCGCTATACAAAACTTTAATAAATAAAATAAAAAAAATAAATTTAAAAAAAGTCATTAATTTTCCCCAACATCGTTTTTGACATCACATTTAAGAAACACAGCACAGCACCTATGTACAAGCATTCCATGTCACTACTAAAACTTCTCAATTTTACAAAATACATTTCCTCTATGCAACGAAACTCAATGTGCTTCCTACACTGAGTTAACACAGGTAACATCATTCTGAAAAGGTCAATGTTCTTTCTTTCAGCATGCAAACACTATTTATTCCATCTCAAAAATGTAAAAGCCATTCATTTTCCCCAAAATCGTTTTTGACTTCACATTTAAGAAACACAGCACAGGTCCTATGTACAAGCATTCCATGTCATTACTGAAACCTCACTATTTTACAAAATACAATTCTCTATGCAAACAAACTCAATGTGCTTCCTACACTGAGTTAACCCAGGTAACATCATTGTAAAGAGTCAAATTGACGCCTGTGTCTAAGAGTGCAGTCGGGGATAGACTTCATGAAGCCTAGTCCACTGCACTCTTAGACACAAGCCCCACCACCTATGCTCCCCAGGAAAGCCCTCTCTCACACTACAGTCTTGAACAAAGGCCTCACCTCCTCTGTACCTCTGGACATGCCTCACCTCATCTGCACAATCTACTTCCTAATCTGAGGTAACACAGGTGACATCATTGTGAAAGGGGCAAATTTATTTCTTTAAGCATGCAGACACTCTTTATTCCTTCTCAAAAATGTAAAAGCCATTCATTTTCCCCAAAATCGTTTTTGACATCACATTTAAGAAACACAGCACAGGTCCTATGTACAAGCATTCAATTTCACTACTGCAATTCAACCATTATCAAAAAAATGACACAAACCAACAGCAAAGAAACTCAATGTGCTTCCTACTCTGAGTTAACACAGGTAACATCATTGTGAAAGGGTCAAATGTTTTTCTTTAAGCATGCAGACACTCTTTATTGCTTCTCAAAAATGTAAAAGCCATTCATTTTCCCCAAAATCGTTTTTGACATCACATTTAAGAAACACAGCACAGGTCCTATGTACAAGCATTCCATGTCACTACTGAAACTTCACAATTTTACAAAATACAATTCCTCTATGCAGTAAAAACGTTTTACCAAGCATTATCAAAAAGCATGACACAAAGCAACATTAAAAAACCACAATTTGCTTCCAAATCTTCTCCATAGAGTATACACGTCTCTATGTATATTAAATGAATCATTACTCACCTTTACAAATGCTTTAGGAGATTGAGCACAGTGTCAGACACACACACACCAATATTTCTTTAGCAGAGCAAAAGGTATGTACTCCAGGCACTGCAACCATGAATGGCACAGAGAACCTCTAATTCTACACACATATTGCACATGGTAACCAATCAAAACTCTTCCCTCTCTATTTCAAACCAACACCCTTCCCCCCCCTCAGCCTTTTCTACCTGTTACCATAGCAACTCCCTCCTCACTGAGGTCTCAGGGTTAAAAGTTTATTCTACAATGTTGCAAATGAACTAAGCAAGGATGTTTGACCTCTTAATACACCAGCTTATCTGCTGCAATCTTTCTTTAAATGACTTTTTCTTAACCATTCAAATTGCTTCTTTCACAGAACAGAACCATGCACCCTAACTTCCAGTTTTCAACTATCTGAATCCACCAATCATTGCTTGTGATTGAAGAGCACTGAAACTCCACAGTTTTATTTTTTGCAAACTCATACTGTTCCAACTGCCACTTCATTCCCACACTTCATCTGACTGCACCAGAACCTCCTCTTACCATGTATTCTATCTGGATTATTGGACATGGCTACATCCACGGGGCTCAAAGGTATGCAGCTACCAGAAATTTTTACAACCTTGACTTACCAAATGTAGACATAAAATGGATTGGCCAAAGAGGATTGAGATGTCATCAATTGATATCATTGGTGAAAACCTTTTTGCATCTTCCACACCCTAACCTCATAATTCTGCACTGTGGTGGAAATGACTTAGGCACTTTGACTGGGGTAGGTCTGGAAATTGTTTTAAAGGACACCTTTGAGCAATTGATGGCACTTTTTCCTCAAACTGCCTTGGTATATTCCAATATATGCCAAAGACAGAAATGGAAGTGGTCCAATCAATTTTGTCCACAATTTGAGAAAGCACGGAAATATGTGAATAAATCTGTTTCTGCTTACATGAGAGATTATGGAATGGGTTCAATATACAACAACAACTTGCGTTACAACATGCAAGTTATCTAAAGAGGAGATGGTGTGCACTTCTCAGATGAGGGGAATAGAATATTCCTCCTGAATATAAGACTGTGCATTGGAACCTACTTGTAGGTACCTAAATCAGCCACAGAACCCAAAAGCTCTTTTCAGAGCTACCCTACCTCTGATCACTCAAAATGATTATTTTACTTTTTTCACTGTTTTTCACCAAAGTACGCTCCCCGGTACGCTTCCCGGTGCGCGTACCGGGCGCTCCCCCCGCGAAAATTAAAAAAAATTGGGTTTTTTGGGCCTATATGGGCCTCCTAAGCCCCCCTCAGAAAACATAGGGGGTCAGGGAGTGTCTACCGTGCCTCATTTTACCCATTCCCAACGTTGTTTGTCCTCCATCTTGTGTCTCAAATCTACCAAAACACAAGATGGAGGACTCCAGTAGCGCTGCCGGTATGCGTACCGGGGCGCGCACCGGGAAGCGCTCCCAAAACTTTTAAAAAGTTAATTTACATAAAAACCACTGGAGACACTTTCACCAAATATAGAATAGGCCCTACTACATACCAATCCCTACCATTTTCCCAAATTTGGTGGAATTCCATTGAGCCATTTCAGCTGTAGCATTGTCTAAATATCCTGAGGTAAATTACATGACAAAAACACATCTGAAGTGTTAGAATTTACAACCAATTAAAATGTTACTTTTATTTTCTACTTTTTTTTCCTGACATTTGATTGGTTATGTACATGAATATAAATGAAAAATGAGAGGGAAACACGGCCATTTTGACTACAACTACCTGAGGTACATCTTGAAAGGATTTTCGCATTTTGTCTTCTTCATCTCTCTGTAAAGTAAGTTGATAATTTGTAAGGGGCACTTTAAGTTAATTTGTAAAAACGTTTTCTGATAGTTATTTACTGTCCCTCTGCTATAGTTATACATAGAGATAGGCTCCTCTGTTATATTTATGGATTGACTTAGGCTTCTCTGCTATAATTATGAATTTACTTACGCTTCTTCACAGGCACTTTTTTATATTTCTACTTCCTGCCTGTTACCATACACTGCCTAAAGTTAACTTCACTGTTAAAAAATAAGAACTACCTGTCTGAACTTAAACCCAACAGTGCCCTAACTCTACTGATATAGTTTACAGCAAAAAAATGGAAGGGGAGCAAGAAAACATCAATGTTTCCTTCGAGATTACATATGAGGAGATTCTTAATGAAGATTTTGTTGAAGAAGATTTTATGGATCAGTCTTTGGATCAACAATTTATTGAATGTTTGCAAGATATAGAAACATGCATTTTTGAGGAGATTCCAGATGCTCTAATGCTGGAAGTTTTATTGAACTATGAAAATTCTAACCAATAAATTTTTATTTAATAATTAAAAATTGTTTGAGACATTATTCATTTTTATATCTAATTCATGAAGTACTACCAAAATGATTATGTTTATATTATAGTATAAAGTGAAACTTACAGTATACTGTGCAATTTTAAAACATCATAAGGGAGCAGGGTAGACTACCCATGATCCCCTAGGTCTTCTCAGGGAGTACTTAAAGGATTTATGTTTATATTATAGTATAAAGTGAAACTTACAGTATACTGTGCAATTTTAAAACATCATAAGGGAGCAGGGTAGACTACCCATGATCCCCTAGGTCTTCTCAGGGAGTACTTAAAGGATCTGTTTCTGCTTTCCTGACAGACTATGGTATGGATTCCATATACCACAATAACTTCTGTAACAACATGCAAGATATCTACAGAAAAAAAGGTGTACATTGAATTTAAGACTCTGCATTGGTACCTACATGTTGGTACTTAAATCACCCACACAACACAACAACTCTATTCAGAGCTACCCTACTTCTAAGCACTTTAAATTATTATTTTACTGTTTCACTGAGTTTTCACCATGTGTGGGGGGGAGGTGTGTGTGGGGGATGGTGGGGTGTGTCTGTGAGGTATGTGTGTGTGTGTCGGGGGGTGAGGTGTATGGGTGTGTGTAGGTGTGTGGGGTATGTGGGTGTGGGTGGGGGTGTGGGTGTGTAAGGTGTGTGTGTGGGCATGTAGGGTGTTTGAGTGTAGGTGGAGGTGTGGGTGTGTGAGGTGTGTGTGGGAGGTGTGTGGGGGGTATGTGTGTAGGATGTGTGTGTATGTGTGGGATGTGTGGGTGTGTCTGTGAGGTGTGTGTGTGTGGGGGGGGGTGGGAGGTGTGTTTGTGGGATGTGTGGGGTGTGTCTGTGAGGTATCTGTATGTGCGTGTGTGTGTTGGGGGGGTGAGGTGTGTGTGTGGGTGTGTGGGTGTGGGTGTGGATGTGTAAGGTGTCGGTGTGGGGGTGTGGGGTGTTTGGGTGTGGGTAGAGGTGTGCGTGTGTGAGGTATGTGTGGGGAGTGTGTGGCTGTGGGGGTGTGGGGTTGTGTGCGTGTGGGTGTGTATGGGACGTACTTGTAGGTACCTAAAACAGCCACAGAACCCAAAAGCTCTTTTCAGAGCTACCCTACCTTTAATCACTCAAAATGATTTTTTTACACTACTATTTTCACTATTTTTCCCCAAAGTACGATCCCCGGTACGCTCCCCGGTGCGCGTACCGGGCACTCCCCCCGCGAAAATCGAAAAAAAAGTAATTTTTTTTTTACATCCGCGGGACCCTTTTATGGCCCCCATATCAAACCTAGGGGGTCAGGGGGGGTCTACCCTGCCCCATTTTGGTTATTTCCCCCTTTGTTTTTGCCACCTCCTGTGTCTCGATCCTACCGAGACACAAGATGGCGGCCGCTCCGGACTGTTTGGAATGTTTACAGACACCCGAGAGCCAATCAGCTTTCCGTGCGCAAGTCACGTGGCGCGCCCAGAGCGCTCCCCGGTGCGCGTACCGGGGCGTGGCTATAGATATATATATTTTTTTGAACCTAAATTACTCAAAATCCACTGGAGCACATATCTTGAGACATAGCAAAGGCACATCTGGCTACCAGTCCCTACAATTTTGCCAAGTTTGGTGGAAAACCATTCAGCCGTTCGGGCTAAAAGTGAGTCCAACCGCCCTATGGAAATTAACATAGGGAAAACACGTTTTGGGACCCCCTTTTATCTCGGCCCCCGCTTGACGAATGTCCCCCAAACTTTCAGGGAAGGAGCGGAGAGCCGCGAGGCACATTTGAGGAAAATATCAGGCAGATTCCTCAACCGCCGCCAAAGTTATTCCCAATAGAATGTTGCGATTTCCCTATGGAAAACAATCCTAACTATAACTACCTACTGGCGACCGCCAGTAGGTAATATATATATATATATATATTATAACATATATATATATATATATATTACCTACTGGCGGTCGCCAGTAGGTAGTTATAGTTAGGACCTAGTTTCCATAGGAAATCGTCAACATTCTATTTGGATTAACTTTGGCCCTGGTGGATGAATCTTTGCGAATTTCTCAAAGAAGATGGCTCGGTCCGCTGCGCTCCTTCCCTGAAAATATGGGGGGGATTGGTGAAGTGGGGGCTGAGATAAAAGGGGGGTCCCAAAACGTGTTTTCTCCATGTTATTTTCCATAGGACGTTTAGACACGGCTACAGGTCGAACGGCTGAATGGATTTATAAGAAATTTGGCAAAACTGTAGAGTCCGGCTCGCAGATTACGCTTTTTGTGGAATGGTGTAAATCCGTACAGTAGTTGTTGCGAAAATTAAAGTTAAAGTCAATTATATATCTATAAGCGCGGACGGGTGCGCGCAGTCAAGCGGCTGCGCGCGCGCGGATTTTTTTTTTGCTGCGTGACGTCTGTTAACGTTCGATTTGAAGGAAATCAGGAAGTGTTGACCGCCATTTTGTCACTGCGAGTAAATATATTGTCATTTCAAAGCGTTGGAACATGGAAAGGGGAGAAGGTAGAGATTGTTTTGCTGCGTATGTTTTCTCAGGGTGTGCAGTAAGGACCTTAAACGCGAAAATATATATATATTTTTTTTTTTCGAAAAAAGTTGCGGGGTGCGCGCGAGTAAATATATTCTCGTTTCAAAGCGTTGGAACATGGAAAGGGGTGAAGGTAGAGATTGTTTTGCTGCATAGGTTCTCTCAGGGTGTGCAGTAAGGACCTTAAACGCGAAAATATATATTTTTTTTTTTCCGAAAAAAGTTGCGGGGTGCGCGCACTCGGGCACGCACAACTATTTACAAAAGTGTGAAAATGGAGATAAATCAGAAGTTTGAGTGCTTTGATATAAGGTGGCTCTGAAAAGAGCCCTTGTGTTAATTGAGTTGTTTCTGCATTTATAAGTAAGTACCGATGCAGAGTCTGATATAATATTGTTGGCAGCATTTTGAAAGGAAAGACAGGGGCCCATTTTCTGGTTAACAGGCGACCAGGCCAACTTTTCACGCCAGGCCCATTCCTGCAAAGTCGACCGCCATTTTTAGGAGATCTGCAACCACCGGCAGTCACTGGGTTGCAGGAGCAGATGGACTCAAGCCACCGCCACTGTGGACGAGACCCTGCTGGGTGAGTGGAGCGTCGCTGTACCGCAACAGTGGGCGAGTCCTTTGCTGGGCTCGTGGAGCGTCCCTATACCGCCACAGTATGCGAACCCTTTCCTGGGCTCGTGGAGCGTCCCTATATCGCCACAGTGGATGAACCCTTTGCCGGGTGCGTGGATCGTTGGGGGTGCAGCTGAGGGGCCTCCACCTGGGGAGGCGGGAGAGGCTCGTCCGCGCCGCCTCTCCCTCCCAGTGCACCCCACGGCGTCTTGCTGACATTTGTTATGGCCGGACCAGGCGATGAAGAGAGGGGGGGGGTCGGAGGCATATGCAAAAAATTCCCCCCTCGTGGCCTGCAAGGCGCTGAAAAAAGAAGAGAATGGGAAGACAACTACATCTTGGGTAGGGCCCATGCCTTCTCTGGCCGATGGCGGCCGGCCGCTCTTTGCCACGGCCCCAGGAACGGATCCCTTGGTTCATCCTGGGGACAGGCCTTGGCGAGTGGTGTCGCCTCCGGACTATTCACGTAATGGTTCTCCACCCCAGGCCGTTGCCGACGGCTTTTGTAGACTTTCTGACGCTCAAAAACCCTACTAGAAAGCAGCCCAAAAGTAGCCCAACATTGCTACTTTGGGGAAGGAGGGACAGGGACGGCGTCAAGTAGACGGCGAAATGCATTGTGGGTTTGTTGCTGCGGCCGTTTGTCATGTAAATAGTTGTTTTAATATATTTTTGTTCAAGAATAGAAACGTTTTAACCTGTTATTTTGCTGTCGTGTGGTATATTTCTAATATTTGTCGCTCTGATGTCGTTTCCCCTCCCAAATGTAACATGTGATTGTAATCTACAGCCGGACATTCCGACAGGACATGAGAGCAAAAAGGGGGGGTCAGATCTGAAGTTGGGCAGGCAATAAGATCACGTTTTGCTATGTGGGGCTATCTATGTTCGTGATGGGGCCTAAAAGGGGGCAAGATGGCGGGGCCACTGTGCCGTGACTTTCGCTTTAACTCCAACAGTGGTGAGGGTGAACACAAATGAACGCCGCTTATGTACATATACATTTTCATTTTCTACACCACATGAAACCTGCGTCAGGTTTCATATAGGCGTTTTGTTGCAGGTGGGCATTCATTTGCATGAAAGCCCTGTAAAACTAACACAGTGAAATTTAGAAGATTTCACTGAGTCAGCTTTATAGCATTCCTGAATCAAATACTTACGCCTATTTGAAACAGGCATAAGGAGTGATGCACCATGCAATGTGTGGCTTTCTCCTGTGCATTGGAGTAGACATGTCGTGCTTACGACGTGATTCCTGCAATGTGCTGCTTTTGCGGCACAGGTGCGTGACGCATCTGTGTTGTTTTTGCTCAATGGTGCTCCACATTGTAAATGCGGCACACCATGGGTGGCAGAGCAGCGGTGCACATTAACTGGTGGATCTCTGGGGATGCGCCAGTTAACATAAATCTGCCCCTTTACATTTAAGTATGACCAGGGGACACAGTTTTGGTGAGGCTTATCCAAGGTTAAAAAGAGATGAGTCCTGTTCACTGAAAACTTGGACATAGGACTCACCTCCTCAGCATCGCTGGACATGGCTAAATAATAGCTGCAAAATGTTACTCTTGTTAAAAAAATGTACTATTATAGTCTCTGAGATTTGTCTCTTACTCTGCAACATCTCATTGTTGTTCTCTTTCTTTAAAGATAACGACAACATTAACCATGAGTGATAATAAGCAATCCGTTGATCTCGATCTTATCGTTGAACTTGTCATTGAAACGTCAGTGGAAGTGGATCCCTTAGATGAATTAAATCCTGAGGATGATGAAGAACATGATGAGGATGCCGATTTGTCAGAATTGTATGACATAGGGTGGGAAGCTGACGTGCTTCAGCATATGGAACTATAAACATTTATTTTTAAAATGTACTGGAAATAAAAAGTGAAAATGTAAACCGTTTCATTTAAAATTAAACATAACTTGAAAAACAGGTTATGTGTAGTGTTTTTAATAAAATAGTCAAATATGCTCATAAAAATATTTCTAAACCAATGAAAAGCTTTATTAACAAGTCATATGACCTGTTATGCTTACGTTACGCGCTCCGCGCCGCGCCCCAGATTGTTGGTCATTCAAACTGAGGCTGGCGTCAGCATGAGAGCGCCAACGTCTCGTGGCTACGCCATTCAGAAAATATTGTTGGCAGCATTTTGAAAGGAAAGATCTGCAACCACTGGCAGTCACTGGGTTGCAGGAGCTGATGGACTCAAGCCTGTCGGGCGAAGCATCGTTGCACCGCCACAGTGGACGAGTCCTTTGCCGGGTGCATGAAGCGTCGCTGCACCGCAAGAGTGGACGAGTCCTTTGACGGGTGCGTGGAGCGTCGCTGCACCGCAAGAGTGGACGAGTCCTTTGACGGGTGCGTGGAGCGTTGGGGGTGCAGCTGAGGGGCCTCCACGTGGGGAGGCGGGAGAGGCTCGTCCGCGCCGCCTCTCCCTCCCAGTGCACCCCACGGCGTCTTGCTGACATTTGTTATGGCCGGACCAGGCGATGAAGAGAGGGGGGGTCGGAGGCATATGCAAGACATCCCCCCCTCGTGGCCTGAAAGGCGCCGAAAGAGGATCGTCCGCGCCGCCTCTCCCTCCCAGTGCACCCCACGGCGTCTTGCTGACATTTGTTATGGCCGGAACAGGGGATGTGAGAGAGGGGGGGGTCGGAGGCATATGCAAGACATCCCCCCCTCGTGGCCTGCAAGGCGCCGAAAGAGGAAGAGAATGGGACCACAACTACATCTCGGGTCGGGCCCATGCCTTCTCCGGCCTATGGCGGCCGGCTGCTCTTTGCCACGGCCCCAGGAACGGATCCCTTGGTTCATCCCGGGGACAGGCCTTGGCGCGTGGTGTCGCCTCCGGACTATTCGCGTAATGGTTCTCCATAGTTGTTTTAATATATTTTTGTTCAAGAATAAAAACGTTTTAACCTGTTATTTTGCTGTCGTGTGGTATATTTCTAATATTTGTCGCTCTGATGTCGTTTCCCCTCCCAAATGTAACATGTGATTGTAATCTACAGCCGGACATTCCGACAGGACATGAGAGCAAAAGGGGGGGGGTCAGATCTGAAGTTGGGCAGGCGATAAGATCACGTTTTGCTATGTTGGGCTATCTATTTTTGTGATGGGGCCTAAAAGGGGGCAAGATGGCGTCGAGCTCGGTTTCTCTCACTAGTTTCATATTTCTCATGAGGGGTTGTTCCTAATGTTTCTATTTTAGCAAGGTCAAAAAGAGATCCTATCAGTGGCCTACTGATTTTGTTCGATTCCTTTTGTTTTCTCTAACGATTTTTAAGTTAAAGTTTGCTAGTACGATACAGCGGCTAGTCCGCATTTTATATATATGTCTTTTTTATTAGGGGTGTCCTCCGGTGGAGTCGGACGATCTACCTCTAATAAACGGTAAGTGTTCCTCTGAAGGAATGCGTCTTGAAAGTGGCTGACTGTAATGTATGATATTTCACTTAGTGACTTTCAGGCCCATGCTGTTTCAAAACTGTGCATGTGTTTGAAGCAGGCGTAGGTATTGACGCAGCATAGAAACTACTAGGAACCAATTGGAAGTGTTGTTTTCAAGTCACATGACTTCACATGCGCGTCTCAGGACGTGTACGCGGTGATAGTATCTGGTTGGAAGTAGCGGTCTACTTCAGGGAAGTTTCAAAACGTGAAAATGAGTAAATCTAAACACATCCGGATTGAATATATCTTCTGAGTAGTATAAGTTCTATGATGGGTCTATGAAGAAATTTAATAAGTTACAATCGCGAAGTTTTCCCGAAATATATGGGCGGGTGCGCGCACATGGTCGCGCACGATCGAAAGCCAAAAACGGGGAGATAAACGCCCTTTATAATATGCTCCTGGAGCTGTTTTTGGTACAATGAGTTAGTTCTGAAAAGAACTTTTTTTTTTTTTTTTTAAACAACTGTTATGTTGTTTTTTAAATGAAATGAAGAAATGTATCTTTTCTCGGGGCATTTATGACTCTCAATTTTTAGTTTAGTAAGAATGAGGCTCTGCTCTCCGTACAGAAGAATTTCTCCACACTCGTTGCATTTCATGTGCACCTTTGCAAGATATGGTCTCAAGTCTATGACAGCACTCGATAGAGATACAGGTCGTCCAGCAGAAGATGTGCTGGCCACCTCTGATGGTAATAGCGTGGCCAGGGCTCTTGTCGATGCCTTTGCAAATTCCACAGGGTGCACTTGTTTGACATGCCGCATCATGGTATGTATGGAAAAGGAATATTTTTTTCTTGGATTTCCTCTTGAGAGAACCGAATTGCATATCGTGCAGGTAACTTTTGGCGCATTTACTTTCTTTAATTCTTCAGGATTAGTAAAAAATTTCCAAATAAAAGATTCCTTTTTTCTTTTTAAAGGTAGTCGCTCATTTCCTTCAGATTCGGAAGATGAATGCGGGGCGGCAGCCATTTCAGCAAAGTCTTTCGAAGGGTGTTGAACGTTGTTCTCTTTTGAGAGTACAAAAGATAGTGAGGGAAGTGGGTGGAGTCCTCCGTGTAAATTGCAGAATAGAAACTACTAAGAACCAATTGGAAGTGTTGTTTTCAAGTCACATGACTTCACATGCGCGTCTCAGGACGTGTACGCGGTGATAGTATCTAGTCACGTACGTCATTTGGAAGTAGCGGTCTAATTCAGCGAAGTTTCAAAACGTGAAAAGAAGTAAATTCAAACATATTCGGATTTAATATATCTTTTGAGCTCGATTCAAGCATACAATTGTTAAAGTATAAAACCTTTTATATATTTTTTTTAAATACCAAGGTGTGTACATTCGGTCACACACGAAAGTTTAAAAAGACATTCGGCTCCATTTAATGAAAATTTTCATAATATTAAAAAAGAAGCCTAGGTTTAGTCTGTTTGACGTATTATAAGTTCTTTGATGGGTCTATGAAGAAATTCAATAAGTTCAGATTGCAAAGTTTTCACAAAATATATAGGTGGGTGTGCGCACACGGTCGCGCACGAAAGCCTGGAAATGCGCTATCCATTTTATTGAGAACTGTTGCCGAGAGTGCGCACACCGGGTCGCGCACGAAAGTTTAGAAAGGCTATTTTTATTTACAGACAAATTTTAATGCGTTGAATAAAAGGCAAGGTACAGACTTTCTAATTCTGTATCGCTTTACAAGGAGTCTCTATGCAACTTGAACAGTGAAGAAAACGGCTTGTTTCCGAAAAAAATATTGCCAGAACTTTATGGACAAAAGTATAGGTTGTATACACGAGATATTTTTGAATTAGCATTTTAAAAACCAATGAAATTCACTGAAAAAACCATAGGTTTTACACACGTTATAGTTAGGAAGTAGCATTTACAAAACCTATGAAATTCACTGAAAAAACCATAGGTTTGACACCAGTTATAGTTAGCTGGAAATTTTACTGATATAAAACCAATGAAATTCCACGTTATAGTTAGTTGGACTCACTATAACTCGCGTGTAATGCACTGCTGATGACGTCACATATTACATCACTCATGACATCACTGATAACACCATCCTTGTGACACAGTGACAGACCTCCTTTCACTGTAATCTAACCCTTGAAACGCATATTCAAAAATAGAAACTAAAATGTTCAAAAAAATGGAGATACTCATACCAGTTACAACAACCAATTCAATAATTCCACCATCTATATACACATGCACTAATTCACCAACAGTTCTATATAGTCACTCATACATATATTCACTAATCATATGTAGTGATACACCTACACATCCTGTTACACACCGACAGTCATCCAAAAGTTATTCACACACATACTCACACATGCAAATAAACTATTGAACATCCATTTATTTGCATAAACAGCTATGCACACACTACCACTTTACTTCTAAGGAAACTTACACATACTTACTCTCTTAAAAATCACTTATAGAAACACATACTAATTTAAACAGGAACTCTTACAATACCTCACTCTCACATATAGTCACTTATATACATCAATATTCACATATACTACATTAAAACATATGTAGTTACTGATAAAGACACTAATAAGACAGTCATTCACTCACTAACACAGACATATGCACACTAATCCACCCATACAGTCCTGCACATATGCTGTCTTCAAAACACATACAAACAGAGACTCAGTCATTCTTGCATCTATGTACTAAGTAATACTCCCACCAAAGCATGCAAACACTCATACTGATACTAAGAAAAACATCTAATAACCTATATACATACACATGTATTTACTCATCAACCCATGCAGCCACTTATACACAAAGTGAAACACTAATACATATATTTAAATATTTAAGCATTACTCAGTAATATATGTATTCACTAAGATATTTAATAATATATACATATGTAACACATATTTATTTTTCAGAAAGACACACATTCACTGGATGGTGTTATCAGTGATGTCATGAGTGATGTAATATGTGACGTCATCAGCAGTGCATTACACGCGCAAGTTATAGTGAGTCCAACTAACTATAACGTGGAACTTCATTGGTTTTATATCAGTAAAATTACCAGCTAACTATAACTGGTGTCAAACCTATGGTTTTTTCAGTGAATTTCATAGGTTTTGTAAATGCTACTTCCTAACTATAACGTGTGTAAAACCTATGGTTTTTTCAGTGAATATATATATATATATATATATATATATATATATATATATATATATTCCTAAACTAAAACGGACACAAACCTAAGAACATTGATAATAACAAGGTGTCTCTTTATAGAGCTTTACACCACAGATTTCATTTCTAAGCCCTGTAAATAACAAGCTTTAGTAAAAACCAAATTTAATGGCTTAATTTGTGACAGTGTTTTCGGATGCTCAGCACCGGCACTTATTACATATTTATGAGAATACACCACATGCTGGGGCTGTGTGTATGTATTTTATAATCAATGTTCTTTAGTGGAGCATTAAACTATTTAATATAGCTTTAAAAAAAATGATTAAACTTTAATTTAAACCTGCAGTGAAAAAGAGACATGGATTGTGCTAGATGCAGTGGACCCGTGAGTAGTGCCCTGGCACTTAATTTTTTTTTAATTAAGCACTGAATTTGCCACCTTCAGAAGCATAGAAGGTACTTGAGTGAATTCGTAATCACGACCTGTAAGTCACATCAGATCTCAGTGATGTGTGATTTCATGTGTGATTTCTTTCCCTATTGGCAAAGAATGTGTAGATTACTTATTCCCTGGTCATGAGTGCCCGGGATGGAATGCTTATAGCAGCTATTATAATGCAATACTTCAGGAGATGGTATTTATTCGGTGCAATACATTTTTTATATTAAAATTCACTAACATTTGGATTTAGGGCCAGATGTAGGTGGCCAAATACCGGTCGGTAAAGCCGAAAATCTGTAAATTTTGGCTTTACCGACCGGTATTTAGCCCTATGCGATGTATGTATTACCGAATGCCATCGGTAATAACGAATCGGTAAATTCAAGGGAAACAGTTACCGAATCCTTATTTACCGATCGGTGAACACCGAAAAAAAAATACCGGATAGGTAAATAACGAATCGATAAAAAATCGGAAATGCGATGTAGCAAAATTCGGTAATACCGATTTTGACCGAAATCGGTATTAACGAATCGTTATTTACCACTGATCCAGAGCAGGTGGTAATCAAGTGCAGTGCATAAAAACAGCCCCAAAATGCAACAGTGTGAACACAATGGCGGCCCTCTACGTCATAGCAAGGCGGCTACGTTTGAGAGCAGCAGGAGTGATGATTTGGAGACGGGAAGAGCATGTGTAAAGACTGCGTGTCACACTGTTTCAATTGACTGAGCCAGAAATGCATGACAGGTACAGGCTACACCCACACACTTTCCTTGACCTGATACGTGACCTTGAACCATATCTTGAGCATCAGACACCAAGGGCGCACGCAATACCCACCCATGTACAGGTGCTCTGTTACCTGCAGCTCCTGGCATCAGGAAGAAACCAGGGTGTGATAGCTGCAGTAGGTGGTGTGTCACAGAGCTGCCTATCCCGTTTTTTCAACACCTTCCTGGACGCCATGATGGACAGAATGCATCATTACATAACCTTCCCCAGCACACAGGCGGAGCTGCAGAAGACCAAGCTGGATTTCTACCAAAAGGCACAGTTCCCACACGTAATAGGCTACATCGATGGGACCCACGTACCAATGTGCCCACCAGCAGCTACAGAATACATTTACCGCAACCGCGAATCCACTCACTCCATAAACGTGCAGGTGATATGTGATGTAAACTTTATCATCACTGACATTGTGGCCAAATTCCCAGGGACTACCCACGGCTCCTACACATTCAGGAACAGTGGGATCTATACACGTCTGGCTGCTGGTGAATTTGGAGAAGGATACCTACTAGGTAAATCAATGTGACACACCCTGATGTATACCTTGGATTCACCTATTAGTTACACAAATTAATGGCACTTTCTTTTACATTTAGGTGACAGCGCATATGCCCTCCGGTCCTTCCTACTCACCCCATATCTCAACCCTTCCACCCCAAGGGAGAGGAGATACAATGTGGCACATAAGCGCACATGCAACGTGGTGGAGCGCACCTTTGGACTGCTAAAAAGCAGGTTCCGTTGCCTCCACAAACGTGGAGGTGCACGTCAGTACAGCCCCATCAAATGCTGCAAAATAAGAGCAACATGTGCAATGCTACATAACCTTGCCTCAAAAAAAGGAACAGCAGTGGAACTAACTGACTCTGAGGAGGGTGAGGACAATCCCCAGCCAGAGCCCTTCGCAGCTGGTGTGGCAGCAGAACTGGATGGGAGACACAGACGGGATGAGATAACACACAACTATTTCTGAGTTAGTAAGGAGACAGAGCCAGTTACTGTATTTGTGTGATAGTGTTCAATAAGCACACCACCAAGATCAAAACTAGGCCTGGGCGGTAAATTCCGTTCCGTTTGCGGAATTTGGATAATTTGGGTAATTTTGCGTTCCGCGGAGATTGCGAAATTGCCCAAAATTTGGCATTTCGCAACTTCGCAAAATTGTTTGCTTGTTCGCGTTCTCAAATGCTTGTTCGCAAGATATTTCCCCCCGAGCATGCAAACAGCGATTACGAACAGTAAAGAAGCATCTCGAACAAGCAATTCTGCGAGTTTGCGGAATTTATGCACGTTCGCTGAGATTTTTTACCGTTTCGCGTAACGCAATTAGGCAAATTCCGCCCACCCCTAACCAGTGTCCATACAGACATGGGTTACATCACCCATCAAATGAGTCTCAAATCCTAGTTGGCTCTATTTCCTGTGCCCACACACTGCATTGCCACGTTCCTTGGCCCCACTGTCTGTACTACCTGTATGTTCCTTGGCAGCGCTGTGGCGTTCGCTGTGCCTCTTGCTCTCGGTGGGAGAGGGTGTAATGCTACTATGGCTAGTAGCCTCCTCACTGCCCCCACCCCGCTTCCGTAGTGGCCACCTTCTCATTCTGCAGCAGTTCCAGTGCTGAGGTCATTGTCACCATCCCCCTAGCCACATCCCTACTACAATGTGCAATCTCCTCCTGCATGGCTATTGACCGTCTGCACATGAGGGAGGTAGCAGCGGACAGCCAGTTCACCGCCTTGGTATAAGCCTCAAGTCGCTGCCTCTCCCTGCACCTAGAAAGGCGGTCCTCCTCCAACTTGCTGCAGAACTGCCTCACAGCCGTTGCAAAGTCGCTCATTCCCTCAGACATGGTGTTGTTCATTGCACTTATTCCCTTTTCTATTCTGTGCATGTGCGTGTTCATGTGCGACATCTCCCTATGCTTTGACCGCATCGCTCTCCATTGCAGGCGCTGGACCTTCAGCATGTTGCCTTCCAGCTTAGCGAACACACTGTCACCTTGCTCGGAGATTTGAGGACTGGCTGGCCTTGCCCTGCGGCGTCTGGAGGATGTGTCGGCACGCTCTGATGGTGTCTCAGCTCTTTCCATGTTGCCGTCCTCATCCACTGGAGACTGTTGGCCCCCTGTGCCCTCCTCCTCAGACACCTCCATCTGCTGGAGGGTGGCCACGGCATTCCTCTTGCCTGACTGTGGTAGTGGTGGTGGTGGTGGTGGTGGTGGTGATTGTTGCAGTGGGGATGGAGTTGGTGGTGATGTCGGTGCTGTCTGGAGCTGTGGTGATGGTGGGGATGGAGAAGTTGTTGGTGGTGGTGCGGTGATTGTGTGCCCTGCAGGCAACTGCTCCTCCTCCTGTTGTCTCCCCTCTGGCCTGGGTGCCTTCCCTCTGCTCCCCTCTGCTGCACTGCGAGATGTCTCGCCTGTAATGACAGAATGTAGATATACTCACTTATCTGGCTGCATATGCATTGCATTAAACATTGTGCATGACAATCACACTGACTGTCCTCTGCTTGCTAATTGCTATCACATGCTATTGGGTTTGCTAGACTGACTGTTCTGAACATGTGTTTCCTAAGACTACATGTCCCACGATGCATTGCAGGTAATGAGTAAAACATGGACTGGAGTGGGAGTCCCTATGCCTCTCCGGGAATTGGGGTTGGGGATGGGGAAGCACAGCATGCAGGGCATGCATCTTTCCTTGTTTTCTGGCAGCTCTGGCAGAGCTGTCTGCGTCTCCCACGCCACTCACACTCTCCGGCTGGAGGGTGGACTCTACCATGAGTTCCAGTGCTGTTGGTGCAGGTGCTCTGCTCTTCCCTCCACCAGTTTTGCTGGCCTGCCTCTGCCTCTCTGCCATCCTTGCCTTTGCCGTCTTCCTCAGGTCATACCACCTTTTCTTTACGTCCTCTATGGAGCGCTGGGTGACCCCAATTGAATTTATTTTGCTCTGGATCCCAAGCCAGATCTGTCTCTTCTGAGATTCTGGCACAAGGAGGGACTGCTAGTCAAAGAGCTTTTCATGGTCCTTGCTGACGTCTTCAATGAGGACCTCCAGCTCATTTTCACTAAACTTTATCTTCCTTTTTCTTTCTGCTCCCTCCTCTCTCTCCTGGTTTGCCATTTTCCAAGGTTTTTCTTTTTTTTGTTGAAGATGAGAGGCTGTGTTGCTCCTGGCTCCTCTGCTCAGCTACCTGCCTCACAGTCAGCTCCACGTTCAGTGCAGCTACCTGGGTGTGGCCACTTCCTGTTTGGGAGGTAATTGGGATGCACAGGATTGGCTGATTCATCAAAAACCCAATTTTTAAATTACCGATATTGGATTCGGTATTCAGGAATCGGTATTGGGGTTTCAGATTTTTTTTTTTACCGATTGCTTCCGAATTGGTAATTTTTACCGATTCAGTAAATTTTACCGAATATTTACGTACATCGGAGATACCGATTCCTTAATCCCGAATCGGTAAAATTCGATATTAAGGATATTAAGGAATCGGTATTTCACGTTTACCTACATCTGGCCCTTGGTTGCTTTCCGTACCAGATTCTGCATGTCCTGGAATTTTCTGGGCACTTTCCCCAGGTACACATCAACAGGTCTGACCAGCCAAGGCATATCTGGGGAAATCCACTCCTGGGCCGATGAGAATAATATGAATCCTCTCCTGGGCCGATGAGAATAATATTCTCTCACATTATAAGGCAGGGTTCAGGGCTTGTACAAGAACGATGGACCAGGAATTCAGGCTGGCCCTTTTGTATTGGAAGGTGGTGACTATTGGCAAGGGCAGTCTTTACCTCGCCTTTATCGACCTAAAGACTGCCTTTGACCTGGTCCCACGAGATCGCCTATGGTTGGTCTTACAGGAGATGGGGATTCCCCTGCCCATTCTAAGACTCCTGATCTGCATGCATGAGGATAACTATGCCCGAGTCAGGTGGGGTACACAGGAACAAAAAACAGATAAAATCTCTGTTGATAGAGGCGTCCATCAGGACTGCGTTATGGCTACCACCCTCTTTTCTCTTTTTGTGAATGGGGTGGTTTCCTATTTACTAGAAATAAACCGTGATGCTCCAGCCCTGGCGGGCGATAAGGTGCCCGCCTTACTTTTTGCGGATGACACTTTATTGATATCTTAAACCCCTGCCGGACTGCAAAAACTGCTAAATAGGTTCCACCTTTTTTGCAATTTGAGGGGCTTAGTAATTAATACTTCCAAGACCAAACTCCTCTATTTTAATCCTAGTAGGTTGGTAAAGCCCACTCTCAAACTTGATGGGGCATCTTTAGAGTGTGTTAAAACGTTTGATTACCTGAGAATTAGAATTTCAGATAAATTGAGTTAGAAACCGCATATTGACAAAATGGCCCTGAATCACAAGCGGATTGTGGGTGTGATAGGAAGAGAACATCGCTCCTCAAAACCTAGGCCAATTGCTCCTGCCCTTGTGATCTATGCTGCCACGGCCGTAGGTTCAGCACTTTATGGTGCTGAACTTTGGGGCTTTGAGAAAGTTGATGATATTGTAAAGGCAGAAAATACATTTCTTAGAGAGTTAGTCTCACTCCCACAGGGAACACCCACCAAGCCACTATTGAGCGACTTGGGACGCCGCTCACTGAAGGATCTTGCCACTTTACGCCCACTTCTCTATTGGGCCCGTCTTTGGCGCACACCTGAGTTATCTAAATACGCCGACGGCCTAAGAGAAGTGATGAATCTTGAGGGATCCTATAAGATCAGTTGACTATCTAACATAAAAAAGTTCCTTTTAGCATTGGGATTCAGAGCAGCCTGGGAGTCAGGGACTACGTTGAATAAGTCAGATATCAAGGGTACCTACTGGGCATGGATTGACAGCCAGGAAAATAGAAATCCCAGCCTAGGTAGACTGACAGCCTAGAGTCTTATTTAGACTTTATTCAGAAACCCAGGGATAGGGCCCTTTATATACAGTTCAGATTGGGCACGCTTCCTGTCCGAGAACACACCAACAAATGGAAACCTCCCTATCAAACACAATCAACTTGCCCACACTGTGAAGGAGTGGTTGAAAGCATCCCGCATTTTGTGTTTGCATGCCCTGAATACACCAAGCCAAGAATGAAATGGTTAAAACCTATTTGCTGGCAACTAGGAACTAGGAATCACCGTGAAGCACTTACAATAATGCAAGCAGATACCAACACAACCCTGGCTTGCGGTGTGACCAAATTTCTTAGCATGGGTGATAAGATCAAAAGCGTTATGTCCTGGTTGAAGGTTTTTTAAACTCTGTTTTTACTGATACAGTTTAATTCTTAACTACTAAATACTCAGTATAAGTATGGTATTATTCTTGTAGAGCAATTTGCATCCCCCAACTGTGTTTTTTACGAGTTTTTTAACTTGGTATCTTTGTATATATTTTATGATCTGTACTTTTTTACATCATTTGTAAAATGCTTTTATGATATATTTATATCGAAATAAAGCTTTGATTGATTGATTGAAATCCACTAAGTAAAGTAGATTTCACACAAGTCATAATTCCAACCCCTACACAAACACTGGTTTGAACTACAAATGTCAATGTTTGGCCTGGTGTAATCGGGGCCTTACCTACATCTTCATTACACTTAGTCCTACTTTCCCTTATCACAACCATAGCTATATAAGGCTGGGTTTACAAAAGCAAGAAACCTTATATGCCCTTTAAATATGACATAACTTTATATTTAGTGTACTCATGCACTATCATCTTGGGAGGAAAGAAATACAAGGGCCATTGCTAGGAAAAGAATACATCAGTGTAATGGGATTGGCCAAACTCATCATTACACAGATCTCCAACCACATATAAATAAAATAGGAACCTAGATGCAACCCAAACATTTCAGCAAAACCTACAATAAGTCAGGAAAGGACCCCAAAATTGGCAAGATGTTGAATGAAAAACATTTATTTCCATATCTTTGAATCAAAACACAGAAGAGTATGAAGATGGGAACGTTGAATCAGAGGATTAATTCCAAGCTATATGTTAGGGCAGTACAATCCAGAAAACAATATGAAATCACTACTGGCATATCTCAAAAAACAAACATCAGAGAAGCAGCTGCACCATAATATAGACCCAACCCAACTAAGGAAGGTCTCCCAAGCCAACCAATCCACAATCTGGAAGATTGAGTCCAAGCAAAGATATTCATAATACGTCTATATTTCATGCATATTGGTGTCTTCATCTAGACTGAGCCGCCAGTAAAAATGTGTGAATTGACAAAGAAGGCTGTTAGACATGTCAGACTTACGGTGGTCTGCCCCAAACTTTTTTCCGTCACCCCTCCTATGGTTGCTGATCTCATTTTTGTTGGCCTTGGGACACTTTACCACTGCTAACCAGTATTTCTGCTCTTGGTAGAATTGGCTTACACCCAATTGGCATATTAAATTTACTTGTAAACCCCTAGTAAAGGGGTACTATATGCACTTAGTACCTGTAATTAAATGCTACTAGTGGGCATGCTATTTAACATCCAAGGGGATGATCCTGGTTAGGTAGTGGGGGGCCGGATTAAAATAATCAAGTACACAAACACCACACCATCGCTGGGTATTTTTCTTCATTGAATGCATGATCTTTACATGTATTTTTGGGCAATTAAGGCCAAAAGTTTCTTTCTTAGTGTACTCCCTTCCACTCCACATTCAACCGTATTTCTAATATTTTAGTACCATAAATACCTGTGTATCAATTTTTTCAAACTCGCATTTGTATAATCACAAACAATGTACGTACTATGACATAAAACAGGTACTAATTAAATCATTCAGTTATTTTATTGGGTTATTCCCAATGTATATTTATTCATAGTACAATGTGAAAATACATTTATACAATACAGACATAATACAGTTTAGACGTACAACTAGTTCGACATGACGATTCCATATACAACGCCTGTGTAGACATAACACTTAAACATGTGTGTCCAAATAGAAATTCTCAAAACATAGATTTGGGGATATATAATGCTCCCTCATACAACTGATCCTTTAGATATCTTGTGGCCCTATGTGGTCAGCATTAAGATAAATGATATTATATTGCAGTTATCTTAACAAATATAAGTATTCTCCTTAGTTCTCACATGTCTGACTTAATCTTTTCGTAGGGATGGGTGCCCCCTGGCCACTTTTGTAGTACGGCGAGCGTTTCGACCTTCACGTTGGGGCTGCTTTTTTATGAAATGAAAGTCTTCTTCAGGGCTTGGTGTAAAAATTATTGGGACACAGTCATGTTCCTTTTAGAAAACTTTCAGTTAGTGGTTGCTACCTTTTATGTGCAGGTTAACGCTGTACCTTCTGTGTGATGAAATGTCTGACTCTGTGCGTGTTCATCGGGGGTGTGTTGGGATCGGAGGTTTGCTCCCTAATCTTCCTATTGGCCTTGCAGAGTGTATTATTCTCCCATTTGGTTCGTAACACTTCCTGGTTCTGGGATACACACATTTATATGGTACTAAAATATTAGACACACGTTCGAGTGTGGAGTCGAAGGGAGTACCCTACAAAAGAAACTAGACGCCTTAACTACCGACGGTATGTATAAAGTAAGGGTGGGCATACTTAGTGGAGTACCACTACACAGAATTCTGCGGAATTGATCAAAAACTTTGGGAATTCCGCTCCGCAACTCTATCTCACCACAATTATGAAAATAGAATTGTCACATAGCCTTGGTAAAACGACACGTAACATTATTACATGCTAAAATGCATATAATCATATCACAAAAGTGAAAATGAAAATACAGTAAGCAGTGAGAGAGGTGATGATTTTGATGTCCTCACTAACCTAGGGAGAGAACCAAGCAGATGCCTTGAACACTAAGAACACATCTTGCTGAACCAATGGTGGTGGTCCCATCCTCCTAGGATCACCCCAAGCACAGTTATGGGCAAAAAATACAATCCCAACCAAATGCCCTGCAAAGCATTATGGGACAATATTCTAGGGTGCAGTGAATATTATAGTATCCAATATCAAAACATTCCAAGGGGCAGGCTCTCGGGCTCAGCTGAGAGCTAATACTACAATATTCACTGAACTCTAGAATCTCGCCCCATAATGCTTTGCTGGGCCTTTGGTTGGCATTGTATTTTTTTGCCCATAGCTTTGCTTGGGGTGGTCCTAGCAGGATGGCACCACCACAATAATTGAGCATGATATACTCTTTTTGTTCTAGGCACCTGCTTGGTCCTCCCCCTAGGTAAGGGGGGACCCCAAAATCATCACATCTCTCATTGACTGATATTTCTCAGAGCTCACTTTTCTGAATTGGTAATATGCTTTGTAGCATGTAAAGGTAACATTGATTTATCAAAGGAATCTGGTTGCAGTAGCCTATTACAGAGTTCTTGTATGAACTCTGTTGTTCTGTATTAATAACATTTTTGAACAGAAATCTCACATACCTTTAGTGAACTTTTTTTAATCTTTGCATGCTAAAATACATATAGCTATCTCAAAAAATGAAAGTATAGCAAGCTATGTTTTTAATTAAACAATAAATAATTTTATCTTTACATGCTAAAATGCATATAGTCATCTCACAAAAGTGAAAAGGAAAAATAGCAAGCAGTGAGAGACGTGGTGATTTTGGGGTCCTTCCTAACCTAGGGAGAGGACCAAGCAGATGCCTTGACCACAAAGAGCACATCATGCTGAAATGATTTGGTGGTGGTCCCATCCTCCTAGGACCACCCCAAGCACAGGTATGGGCAAAAATACAATCCCAACCAAAGGCCCTGCAAAGCATTATGGGACGATTTCTAGAGTGCTGTAAATATTATAGTATCCAATATCAAAACACTCCTCAAGGGGCAGCTGAGAGCTAATACTATAATATTTACTAAGCTCTAGAATCTTACCCCATAAAACTTTCTTTTTTAATACATATAAGTCACCTCAGGGTAGACCCTGAACAGCCCAGGGTGCATTGCATTTAAAAAGTAGGACATGCATTTTTAAGTTTTATATTTCCTGGTAGTGAAAAACGAATAAATGCATTGTTAACTATTGCAAGGCCTACCTCTCCTATAGGATTGCATTTGAGTTAACTTAGTTATGATAACTTTCAATTGGGAGCAGATAGGTTCAGTTTGGTGTCTAAGACACAGACATCACCCCGTCCCAAGACTTCTGCGACAAGCTTGGAACATATTTCCACCTCAAAATCAGAACACTCTACGACATCTTCACCTACCTCCCACAAGATTTCACAGTCGGCCCCCACCTCCCCAAGACACCAGCCAGCCCATCATCTTCAACTAGACACCTATCACGACTGAGGACCCCACCTTGACCATGAAAGGCATCCACTCGGCAGTCCCCACTGACACCTGCACCCTCACATCTACAACAGAGCCGGGGACACCATTGCACCTGAACTGCAATGCATCATCAACACCACCTTCAAAATGTGCACCTTCCCAGATGACTGGAAGTGCGCAGAAGTCAGGCCCCTGCTCAAGAAACCCACAGCTGACCCCACCGACCTCAAAAACTACCGGCCCATCTCGCTTCTCCCCTTCGCAGCCAAAGTGGCAGAGAAAGCCATCAACAGGGAACTGGCCCAACTCATTGAAGAGCATACCTTCCTTGACTCTTCCCAATCCGGATTCCGAATCAACCACAGCACCAAAACTGCCCTGCTCACCGCCACAGATGACATTTGCACCCTGCTGGACCAAGGCCACTCCACAGCCCTCATCCTCCTCGACCTGTCTGCAGTCTTCGACACCGTATCCCACCACACACTAGTTGCCAGACTACACGACACCGGCATAGAAGGAACGGCCCTGGACTGGATCCGCTTGTTCCTCACTGGAAGAAGTCAAAGGATCAGACTACCACCCTTCCTCTCCACCCCCAAGGAAATAACCTGCGGGGTCCCACCCAGTCTCTGAGCCCAACTCTCTTCAACATCTACATGGCCCCCCTCGCAGCCATCATCCGACAACACGGCCTTAACGTAGTATCCTACGCAGATGATACCTAACTCATCTTCTCCCTCACCAGAGACCCTACCACCGCGAAACTCAACTTCCAGAGAGGAATGCAAGAAGTCACAGTCTGAATGACCAACAGCTGCCTAAAACTCAAAGCCGAGAAGACAGAAGTCCTCGTCCTCGGAACCACCCCTTCAGCATGGGGCAACACCCGGTGGCCCTCAGCCCTCAGAACCCCCCTAGCCCCACAGACCACGCCAAAAGCCTCGGCATCGTACTCGATTCATCACTCACCATGACCCGACAGATCAACGCTGTCACCTCCACCTGCTTCAACACCCTCCGCATCCACCGCAAGACATTCAAATGGATACCCCCGAGTCAAGGAAGACAGTCACCCAAACGCTCATCAACAGTAGACTGGACTACGGTAACACACTCTACGCCGGCATCAAGAAGTCCCTACTCTGCAAACTCCAAACAATTCAGAAAACCGCAGCCAGACTCGTCCTCGGCATCCCCGTCACAAACACATCAGCCAACACCTGCAGAGACTCCACTGGCTCCCTGTGGAGAAGAGAGTCACCTTCAAGATCCTCACTCATGCCTACAAATGCCTCCACAACAACGGACCCAAATACCTCAACGACCGAATAAACTTCCACGTACCCAAAAGAAGCCCGCCTGCCGGGTTTCTGCTCCTTGGTTCACTGCAGCCTTGTCAGTGAAGCGACGGCAATGTAAGATAGCTGAAAGGGCATGGCGGCGCCATTATGACACCACGGCTAAGATGGCATACAGGGTATCCATTAAGTCATATCACAGTGACATTATGTTAGAGAAGAAAGCTTATTTTTCAGGAAGAATCGAGGCTGCCACAAACACCAGTAAAGAAATGTTTTCAATTGTCTAAGAATTCACTTCTCCATGCTCTCGCTCTGAATCGTGGGTCATCTTATTAGCTGATTTTTCACCAATAAAATTAAGTCCATTCAGGACTCCTTTCTGCTGTCCGGGGTAGTGGCAGACTCGGGTGCTAGCATTCTTCCCTCTTCTTCTCTGATGGGTGGGGACTCCACTCTTTCGGAATTTCCTCTATTATGCTGTCCAACATCATTGGATCTTCTTACCAAATGAAGATCTGGCTCCCCCCTGGATCCCTGTCCGGCCAAGTTTCTTGCTAGAATGGCTGAAGTGATTAATCCCTTAATCAATCCCGTGCTTAATCTTTCTCTTAGCACTGGAGTGGTTCCTTCAGCTTGGAAGCAAGCCCTTATTATACCGCTTCTGAAAAAGCCTAATTTGGATCCGGTGGTCCATGCCAATTATAGACCTATTTCCCTCCTGCCAGCCTTAGCCAAGGTTGTTGAGAAACATGTTCACTCCTCCCTCTCCAACTTCCTTGAGGTGAATAACATTCTGCACTGCACTCAGTCGGGTTTCCGTGCTAACATGAGCACGGAGACAGCGTTGCTGGAAGTAACGGAGGCAATCAAGGAGGTTTTGGTGGCGGGGGGTAAGGCGATGTTGGTGATGCTTGACCTGTCAGCGGCCTTCGACACCGTCCCCCACGGTGGTCTCCTCACAAGACTCAGTGAGATCGGTCTGCGGGGGACGGTGTTCAGCTGGTTTAAGTCCTTTCTAGCGGGCAGGCGTCAAACGATCTGGGCCCCTCCGTTCTCTGCCGTGGTGCCACCATTAGAGGTGGGAGTCCCTCAGGGCTCAATTCTGAGCCCAACTCTTTTTAACATCTTTATGGCCCCCCCCTGGCGGCACTGACGGAGTCCTTTGGCGCCCAGATCGTGTCATACGCCGATGACACCCAGCTCCTGTTCACTTGTGATAAGGGGTCTGATTTCGATGGGGAGAGCATCAGAGGCTGCCTGGGGGCGGTGTTTAAGTGGTTCCAGCAAAACAGCCTGAAGTGCAACTCGGATAAATCGGAGGTGCTATTTTTCGGCTGCCTGTCAGATCCTAGGTGGCAGTCTTGGTGGCCTGTGGACATGTTCCCTCCGTCGGCTGCTTCTTCCATGGGCAAGAACCTTAGAGTAACGATTGATAATGGTTTGTCGTTGAAGCCCCAGATTCTTGGCCTAGTAGGGAAATGTTTTGGCGTCCTCAAGATGCTCTGAAAATTCCTTTCTTTGCTTTCGCAGGTACATAGGAAAGTTACGGTGCAGGCACTAATTCGGTCTCGCCTTGACTATGCCAACGTCCTGTACCTCGGATTGCCAGAGTATCTTCTCCAACGCATGCAAGTAGCCCAAAACTCAGCTGCGCAAGCCGTCTTTGGCCTCCAGCCTAGAGCCAGAGCCTCTGATCTCTTGAAGACACTTCACTGGCTTCCTATCCGGAAACAAATTATTTTTAAGGCGCTTACTCTTGCCTTTAAGGCTCTCCATGACATCGGTGCTAAATACATCCGAAGAAGGTTGGCTTTTTACGAACCATCTAGATCTCTGAGGTCAGCATCCCTGGCCTTGGCCTCGGTCCCCATTATTAGGAGAGCGCGGATAGGAGGCTGGTCTTTTAGACGCCTGGCGCCCCTACTATGGAACACCTTGCCGGTGTCTCTGAGAAAGAACGTCAATCTGTTAGCTTTCAGAAAGTATTTAAAATCATGGCTGTTTGTCCAGTAGTGCTCATCTCCCATCTGCCTGTTTCCTTGTCCGTGTTGGGTCTGAAGCGCCGGGACACTCCTCGGAGTAGCTGAGCGCTATACAAACCCCCCCTAACATAACATAACATAACATAACAAGAAACCTACGATCGGCCAGCCTCGCACTTGCTGAAACCCTACGCATCCACAGACCCAGAGTAGGTGGAAGATCGTTCTCGCACATCTCAGCCAAAACCTGGAATGAGCTACCGGCAGACATCAGACACGCCCCCTCCCTGAACACCTTCAGGAATACCCTCAAGACCTGGCTCTTCGGCTGAACGGACGTGCGTAAACACCCCTCCCCCCAGCGCCTTGAGAACATTACGGGTGAGTAGCGCGCTTATAATTCCCATGATTGATTGATTAATTGACTGAAAGTGTAATAAAGCAACGTTTAATGGTAAAGTTTGATTTTTAGTCACAATTCTGAAAATTACACTTTTAGAAAGGTGGCATTTTTTCGGCCCAACCATTTGGTGTCTGCTGTCTGTATTCTGGGTCACATGACTAAGTCTGGTTGGCAGCTGGTCTTTGTGTATTGCTCCCAGACAGTGAGACAAAAAGAAGCTAGGTGTTGGCAGGATGGGCCACTCTGAGCTACTGAGGGGGAGAAGCTGGCATCTATCACACATCACAAAGGCCCTGCCTGAGCACTCTCAAAAGGGGTTTGACACTAGTCTATTGTGACCTCAGACAATCCGGAGCAAGAACAGGCAGGAAGAAAATGCAAATCCCATAGAAGCTTCTCCTACTTCAAAGTGGGCACCAGGTATAAATATTGGACCTCAGACCTGAACTCTCCAGTGTACATATGGACCTGTGAAAGGCTCTGAAGGACTACGGTGCAGCTCTGCTACAAGAAGTACTGCCACTCTGCTGCCCTGCTGTGCTGCTGTGTTGCTCTGCTGCTCTGCTGCCCTCCTGCCTAAGTGATAAGGACTGGACTTGCATCTTTAACCCAGGACTACCTGAGTGACCCCAAGAGCTAGTTGGCTGGCCTCCTATTCAGAAGCCTCAGGGACAGAACAGACTTCCTCCATTATCAACCCAGCTACTGGACTCTGCATGCAGGGAACTCTATCTTCCCAAGTGGTGCCACCCCAGTCCTGGATTCCTGTAAGTGGAACTGAAGGTGCTCTGCCAGCGCAACTGTGGTACCAGCAGAACCGACGCATCAGAGTTGCTCTGTGTCACATTGCCTCACCATCACTCCACATCAAAGCTGGTGCTCAACACATTGTCACTTCAAACTCTGCAATTGACAAAGAAGGCTGTTAGACATGTCAGACTTACGGTGGTCTGCCCCAAACTTTTTTCCGTCACCCCTCCTATGGTTGCTGATCTCATTTTTGTTGGCCTTGGGACACTTTACCACTGCTAACCAGTATTTCTGCTCTTGGTAGAATTGGCTTACACCCAATTGGCATATTAAATTTACTTGTAAACCCCTAGTAAAGGGGTACTATATGCACTTAGTACCTGTAATTAAATGCTACTAGTGGGCATGCTATTTAACATCCAAGGGGATGATCCTGGTTAGGTAGTGGGGGGCCGGATTAAAATAATCAAGTACACAAACACCACACCATCGCTGGGTATTTTTCTTCATTGAATGCATGATCTTTACATGTATTTTTGGGCAATTAAGGCCTCTAGTTTCTTTCTTAGTGTACTCCCTTCCACTCCACATTCAACCGTATTTCTAATATTTTAGTACCATAAATACCTGTGTATCAATTTTTTCAAACTTGCATTTGTATAATCACAAACAATGTACGTACTATGACATAAAACAGGTACTAATTAAATCATTCAGTTATTTTATTGGGTTATTCCCAATGTATATTTATTCATAGTACAATGTGAAAATACATTTATACAATACAGACATAATACAGTTTAGACGTACAACTAGTTCGACATGACGATTCCATATACAACGCCTGTGTAGACATAACACTTAAACATGTGTGTCCAAATAGAAATTCTCAAAACATAGATTTGGGGATATATAATGCTCCCTCATACAACTGATCCTTTAGATATCTTGTGGCCCTATGTGGTCAGCATTAAGATAAATGATATTATATTGCAGTTATCTTAACAAATATAAGTATTCTCCTTAGTTCTCACATGTCTGACTTAATCTTTTCGTAGGGATGGGTGCCCCCTGGCCACTTTTGTAGTACGGCGAGCGTTTCGACCTTCACGTTGGGGCTGCTTTTTTATGAAATGAAAGTCTTCTTCAGGGCTTGGTGTAAAAATTATTGGGACACAGTCATGTTCCTTTTAGAAAACTTTCAGTTAGTGGTTGCTACCTTTTATGTGCAGGTTAACGCTGTACCTTCTGTGTGATGAAATGTCTGACTCTGTGCGTGTTCATCGGGGGTGTGTTGGGATCGGAGGTTTGCTCCCTAATCTTCCTATTGGCCTTGCAGAGTGTATTATTCTCCCATTTGGTTCGTAACACTTCCTGGTTCTGGGATACACACATTTATATGGTACTAAAATATTAGACACATGTTCGAGTGTGGAGTCGAAGGGAGTACCCTACAAAAGAAACTAGACGCCTTAACTACCGACGGTATGTATAAAGTAAGGGTGGGCATACTTAGTGGAGTACCACTACACAGAATTCTGCGGAATTGATCAAAAACTTTGGGAATTCCGCTCCGCAACTCTATCTCACCACAATTATGAAAATAGAATTGTCACATAGCCTTGGTAAAACGACACGTAACATTATTACATGCTAAAATGCATATAATCATATCACAAAAGTGAAAATGAAAATACAGTAAGCAGTGAGAGAGGTGATGATTTTGATGTCCTCACTAACCTAGGGAGAGAACCAAGCAGATGCCTTGAACACTAAGAACACATCTTGCTGAACCAATGGTGGTGGTCCCATCCTCCTAGGATCACCCCAAGCACAGTTATGGGCAAAAAATACAATCCCAACCAAATGCCCTGCAAAGCATTATGGGACAATATTCTAGGGTGCAGTGAATATTATAGTATCCAATATCAAAACATTCCAAGGGGCAGGCTCTCGGGCTCAGCTGAGAGCTAATACTACAATATTCACTGAACTCTAGAATCTCGCCCCATAATGCTTTGCTGGGCCTTTGGTTGGCATTGTATTTTTTTGCCCATAGCTTTGCTTGGGGTGGTCCTAGCAGGATAGCACCACCACAATAATTGAGCATGATATACTCTTTTTGTTCTAGGCACCTGCTTGGTCCTCCCCCTAGGTAAGGGGGGACCCCAAAATCATCACATCTCTCATTGACTGATATTTCTCAGAGCTCACTTTTCTGAATTGGTAATATGCTTTGTAGCATGTAAAGGTAACATTGATTTATCAAAGGAATCTGGTTGCAGTAGCCTATTACAGAGTTCTTGTATGAACTCTGTTGTTCTGTATTAATAAAATTTTTGAACAGAAATCTCACATACCTTTAGTGAACTTTTTTTAATCTTTGCATGCTAAAATACATATAGCTATCTCAAAAAATGAAAGTATAGCAAGCTATGTTTTTAATTAAACAATAAATAATTTTATCTTTACATGCTAAAATGCATATAGTCATCTCACAAAAGTGAAAAGGAAAAATAGCAAGCAGTGAGAGACGTGGTGATTTTGGGGTCCTTCCTAACCTAGGGAGAGGACCAAGCAGATGCCTTGACCACAAAGAGCACATCATGCTGAAATGATTTGGTGGTGGTCCCATCCTCCTAGGACCACCCCAAGCACAGGTATGGGCAAAAATACAATCCAACCAAAGGCCCTGCAAAGCATTATGGGACGATTTCTAGAGTGCGGTAAATATTATAGTATCCAATATCAAAACACTCCTCAAGGGGCAGCTGAGAGCTAATACTATAATATTTACTAAGCTCTAGAATCTTACCCCATAAAACTTTCTTTTTTAATACATATAAGTCACCTCAGGGTAGACCCTGAACAGCTCAGGGTGCATTGCATTTAAAAAGTAGGACATGCATTTTTAAGTTTTATATTTCCTGGTAGTGAAAAACGAATAAATGCATTGTTAACTATTGCAAGGCCTACCTCTCCTATAGGATTGCATTTGAGTTAACTTAGTTATGATAACTTTCAATTGGGAGCAGATAGGTTCAGTTTGGTGTCTAAGACACAGACATCACCCCGTCCCAAGACTTCTGCGACAAGCTTGGAACATATTTCCACCTCAAAATCAGAACACTCTACGACATCTTCACCTACCTCCCACAAGATTTCACAGTCGGCCCCCACCTCCCCAAGACACCAGCCAGCCCATCATCTTCAACTAGACACCTATCACGACTGAGGACCCCACCTTGACCATGAAAGGCATCCACTCGGCAGTCCCCACTGACACCTGCACCCTCACATCTACAACAGAGCCGGGGACACCATTGCACCTGAACTGCAATGCATCATCAACACCACCTTCAAAATGTGCACCTTCCCAGATGACTGGAAGTGCGCAGAAGTCAGGCCCCTGCTCAAGAAACCCACAGCTGACCCCACCGACCTCAAAAACTACCGGCCCATCTCGCTTCTCCCCTTCGCAGCCAAAGTGGCAGAGAAAGCCATCAACAGGGAACTGGCCCAACTCATTGAAGAGCATACCTTCCTTGACTCTTCCCAATCCGGATTCCGAATCAACCACAGCACCAAAACTGCCCTGCTCACCGCCACAGATGACATTTGCACCCTGCTGGACCAAGGCCACTCCACAGCCCTCATCCTCCTCGACCTGTCTGCAGTCTTCGACACCGTATCCCACCACACACTAGTTGCCAGACTACACGACACCGGCATAGAAGGAACGGCCCTGGACTGGATCCGTTTGTTCCTCACTGGAAGAAGTCAAAGGATCAGACTACCACCCTTCCTCTCCACCCCCAAGGAAATAACCTGCGGGGTCCCACCCAGTCTCTGAGCCCAACTCTCTTCAACATCTACATGGCCCCCCTCGCAGCCATCATCCGACAACACGGCCTTAACGTAGTATCCTACGCAGATGATACCTAACTCATCTTCTCCCTCACCAGAGACCCTACCACCGCGAAACTCAACTTCCAGAGAGGAATGCAAGAAGTCACAGTCTGAATGACCAACAGCTGCCTAAAACTCAAAGCCGAGAAGACAGAAGTCCTCGTCCTCGGAACCACCCCTTCAGCATGGGGCAACACCCGGTGGCCCTCAGCCCTCAGAACCCCCCTAGCCCCACAGACCACGCCAAAAGCCTCGGCATCGTACTCGATTCATCACTCACCATGACCCGACAGATCAACGCTGTCACCTCCACCTGCTTCAACACCCTCCGCATCCACCGCAAGACATTCAAATGGATACCCCCGAGTCAAGGAAGACAGTCACCCAAACGCTCATCAACAGTAGACTGGACTACGGTAACACACTCTACGCCGGCATCAAGAAGTCCCTACTCTGCAAACTCCAAACAATTCAGAAAACCGCAGCCAGACTCGTCCTCGGCATCCCCGTCACAAACACATCAGCCAACACCTGCAGAGACTCCACTGGCTCCCTGTGGAGAAGAGAGTCACCTTCAAGATCCTCACTCATGCCTACAAATGCCTCCACAACAACGGACCCAAATACCTCAACGACCGAATAAACTTCCACGTACCCAAAAGAAGCCCGCCTGCCGGGTTTCTGCTCCTTGGTTCACTGCAGCCTTGTCAGTGAAGCGACGGCAATGTAAGATAGCTGAAAGGGCATGGCGGCGCCATTATGACACCACGGCTAAGATGGCATACAGGGTATCCATTAAGTCATATCACAGTGACATTATGTTAGAGAAGAAAGGCGATCGGTCACTCCCGGCAAATTATAGACCAATAAGTTTGTTGGCCACCATGCAAAAAGTGGTGGGGAAGATGTTGGTTGACAAACTCATGGCCTGGGTAGATGACAACAATGCTTTATCCCCCTTCCAGGCAGGATTCAGACGTGCAACTAGTACGGTCGACCAAATTTTTCGCTTCACCATGCTGCGTGGGGGACTGTACTCCTGGGCAAAGGCAGGCTCTATGTAGCATTTGTAGATCTAAGGGCTGCCTTTGATCTGGTGCCCAGGCGCACGCTGTGGGAGGTTCTGTCCAAAATAGGGGTCCCACCTGATTTGCTCACGCTGATAATGCGTCTGCATGAAAGCAACTATGCAAAGGTCCAGTGGGGGAGGAATGGGGAATCCACCACCAACTTCCCAGTCGAGCGGGGGGTCCGGCAGGGATGTGCAATGGCACCCCTGCTGTTCTCCCTGTTCATTAATGGCATTGTAGATAGGATATTGGACGCAATGGTTGACGCACCTTCGTTAGCGGGCATCAGAGTTCCAATTCTGATGTTCGCTGACGACACTTTGATCGTGTCTAAAACCCCGTCGGGTCTCCAGCGAGCCTTGAACATTTTTGACTCATTCTGTAAAGAACGGGGTCTTGAGGTTAATGTAAATAAAACCAAGTTGATGGCCTTTGGGCAAAAGCGTCTATCTCGACCCAATGTATCTTTGAACAATATCAAACTAGAGTTGGTAAATGTTTTTACATACCTTGGGGTCGAGATATCAAGTAAACTTGGTTGGTCAAGACACATAGAGAAGGCGGTGTTGAAACACCAGCAGATTTCCGGAGCACTCAGGGTCGAGCAAGTAAAATCCAAAACCAGGCCTATAAAACCTGTTCTCATGGTTTATGACGCAAAAGCCTTGGGCGCAACCCTTTACGGGGCTGAAGTCTGGGGCTTTGAGAGTCTTACCACCCTTCAAAGATCTGAGAACAGGTTTGTGCGAGGGATAACTAGTCTCCCTCAAAGTACCCCACTGATACCGCTTGGTTTGGATTTAGGTAGAAGATCGCTTAGTGACCGTGCCCGACTGAGGCCTATCCTCTATTGGAGACGGCTATGGACAACCGTGGAAATAAGACACTACGCTGAGGGGTTCTTAGCATTAGCCAAACTAGATGTTTTCCGTAAAATCACATGGCTAAAAACGCTAAGGGATGTCCTTGCAGAGCTTGGGCTCTCCAAATTGTGGGAAAACCCCCTCGGGGAAGTATTCCCTAGCAAATCCAGTATTAAAGAACTATATTGGAACCACATCGATCATAAACTTTGGAGGAGCGTAACCTCGGAATCCATGGGGGGTAGATTCATGGAAATTAAACAAAGACCATCCTTAGAAAAGTATTGGGACAGTATAACTGTTCCAATAGACAGGAAATTATTTTTTCCAGTTAAGGGCAGGTTCTCTCCCCTTGAGGTGTATGACGTCCAGGTGGAAAACCGGAGGTAGCGCGTGTTGTCCGTCATGTGGGGCCCCCAATGAAAGCATCGCACACTTTCTTTTTTTATGTGTGGCTTATGTAAATCCAAGAAAATCTTGGTTGGCTCCAGTTTGTAGGAACCTCGGTGTCCTAAGTGGTGTTGAGGGGCTGAGAAATATTTGTTCCTCCACTGAAATGTCCATCGTAGTCGGAACTGCTAAATATCTGGGGTGGGCATGGTCCATAAGGAGGAGGGCTCTATCCTCTAATGTGTTCTGAATTTTACATTTTCCTATGTATGATTTATCCTTGCAGATAGCAACTGGGAGACATATATGAATTTTAACTTTAAAATGCGGCTAACATGTATGGTATGAGTTTTTATTGTATAAACTCGGGAATGGTCCGTAACGCGGAGGTTTCTATATTGCAACATGCATCTAGTTCCGCATATTATGAAAAAGCTTCTTTTAATTCCAATTGACAAACAATTTTTAGGCTTATGTATTATGCATTTTTAACTATAAATTTATTGTTATAGAATGTTTGAAGTTTTTAAGAAATGTATGAATTTATATGTGTGTGCTTTTATGAGTGTATAACTCGAATAAAGCTTTTTCTACCTACCTGCTTATTTTTCAGGAAGAATCGAGGCTGCCACAAACACCAGTAAAGAAATGTTTTCAATTGTCTAAGAATTCACTTCTCCATGCTCTCGCTCTGAATCGTGGGTCATCTTATTAGCTGATTTTTCACCAATAAAATTAAGTCCATTCAGGACTCCTTTCTGCTGTCCGGGGTAGTGGCAGACTCGGGTGCTAGCATTCTTCCCTCTTCTTCTCTGATGGGTGGGGACTCCACTCTTTCGGAATTTCCTCTATTATGCTGTCCAACATCATTGGATCTTCTTACCAAATGAAGATCTGGCTCCCCCCTGGATCCCTGTCCGGCCAAGTTTCTTGCTAGAATGGCTGAAGTGATTAATCCCTTAATCAATCCCGTGCTTAATCTTTCTCTTAGCACTGGAGTGGTTCCTTCAGCTTGGAAGCAAGCCCTTATTATACCGCTTCTGAAAAAGCCTAATTTGGATCCGGTGGTCCATGCCAATTATAGACCTATTTCCCTCCTGCCAGCCTTAGCCAAGGTTGTTGAGAAACATGTTCACTCCTCCCTCTCCAACTTCCTTGAGGTGAATAACATTCTGCACTGCACTCAGTCGGGTTTCCGTGCTAACATGAGCACGGAGACAGCGTTGCTGGAAGTAACGGAGGCAATCAAGGAGGTTTTGGTGGCGGGGGGTAAGGCGATGTTGGTGATGCTTGACCTGTCAGCGGCCTTCGACACCGTCCCCCACGGTGGTCTCCTCACAAGACTCAGTGAGATCGGTCTGCGGGGGACGGTGTTCAGCTGGTTTAAGTCCTTTCTAGCGGGCAGGCGTCAAACGATCTGGGCCCCTCCGTTCTCTGCCGTGGTGCCACCATTAGAGGTGGGAGTCCCTCAGGGCTCAATTCTGAGCCCGACTCTTTTTAACATCTTTATGGCCCCCCCCTGGCGGCACTGACGGAGTCCTTTGGCGCCCAGATCGTGTCATACGCCGATGACACCCAGGTCCTGTTCACTTGTGATAAGGGGTCTGATTTCGATGGGGAGAGCATCAGAGGCTGCCTGGGGGCGGTGTTTAAGTGGTTCCAGCAAAACAGCCTGAAGTGCAACTCGGATAAATCGGAGGTGCTATTTTTCGGCTGCCTGTCAGATCCTAGGTGGCAGTCTTGGTGGCCTGTGGACATGTTCCCTCCGTCGGCTGCTTCTTCCATGGGCAAGAACCTTAGAGTAACGATTGATAATGGTTTGTCGTTGAAGCCCCAGATTCTTGGCCTAGTAGGGAAATGTTTTGGCCTCCTCAAGATGCTCTGAAAATTCCTTTCTTTGCTTTCGCAGGTACATAGGAAAGTTACGGTGCAGGCACTAATTCGGTCTCGCCTTGACTATGCCAACGTCCTGTACCTCGGATTGCCAGAGTATCTTCTCCAACGCATGCAAGTAGCCCAAAACTCAGCTGCGCAAGCCGTCTTTGGCCTCCAGCCTAGAGCCAGAGCCTCTGATCTCTTGAAGACACTTCACTGGCTTCCTATCCGGAAACAAATTATTTTTAAGGCGCTTACTCTTGCCTTTAAGGCTCTCCATGACATCGGTGCTAAATACATCCGAAGAAGGTTGGCTTTTTACGAACCATCTAGATCTCTGAGGTCAGCATCCCTGGCCTTGGCCTCGGTCCCCATTATTAGGAGAGCGCGGATAGGAGGCTGGTCTTTTAGACGCCTGGCGCCCCTACTATGGAACACCTTGCCGGTGTCTCTGAGAAAGAACGTCAATCTGTTAGCTTTCAGAAAGTATTTAAAATCATGGCTGTTTGTCCAGTAGTGCTCATCTCCCATCTGCCTGTTTCCTTGTCCGTGTTGGGTCTGAAGCGCCGGGACACTCCTCGGAGTAGCTGAGCGCTATACAAACCCCCCCTAACATAACATAACATAACATAACAAGAAACCTACGATCGGCCAGCCTCGCACTTGCTGAAACCCTACGCATCCACAGACCCAGAGTAGGTGGAAGATCGTTCTCGCACATCTCAGCCAAAACCTGGAATGAGCTACCGGCAGACATCAGACACGCCCCCTCCCTGAACACCTTCAGGAATACCCTCAAGACCTGGCTCTTCGGCTGAACGGACGTGCGTAAACACCCCTCCCCCCAGCGCCTTGAGAACATTACGGGTGAGTAGCGCGCTTATAATTCCCATGATTGATTGATTAATTGACTGAAAGTGTAATAAAGCAACGTTTAATGGTAAAGTTTGATTTTTAGTCACAATTCTGAAAATTACACTTTTAGAAAGGTGGCATTTTTTCGGCCCAACCATTTGGTGTCTGCTGTCTGTATTCTGGGTCACATGACTAAGTCTGGTTGGCAGCTGGTCTTTGTGTATTGCTCCCAGACAGTGAGACAAAAAGAAGCTAGGTGTTGGCAGGATGGGCCACTCTGAGCTACTGAGGGGGAGAAGCTGGCATCTATCACACATCACAAAGGCCCTGCCTGAGCACTCTCAAAAGGGGTTTGACACTAGTCTATTGTGACCTCAGACAATCCGGAGCAAGAACAGGCAGGAAGAAAATGCAAATCCCATAGAAGCTTCTCCTACTTCAAAGTGGGCACCAGGTATAAATATTGGACCTCAGACCTGAACTCTCCAGTGTACATATGGACCTGTGAAAGGCTCTGAAGGACTACGGTGCAGCTCTGCTACAAGAAGTACTGCCACTCTGCTGCCCTGCTGTGCTGCTGTGTTGCTCTGCTGCTCTGCTGCCCTCCTGCCTAAGTGATAAGGACTGGACTTGCATCTTTAACGCAGGACTACCTGAGTGACCCCAAGAGCTAGTTGGCTGGCCTCCTATTCAGAAGCCTCAGGGACAGAACAGACTTCCTCCATTATCAACCCAGCTACTGGACTCTGCATGCAGGGAACTCTATCTTCCCAAGTGGTGCCACCCCAGTCCTGGATTCCTGTAAGTGGAACTGAAGGTGCTCTGCCAGCGCAACTGTGGTACCAGCAGAACCGACGCATCAGAGTTGCTCTGTGTCACATTGCCTCACCATCACTCCACATCAAAGCTGGTGCTCAACACATTGTCACTTCAAACTCTGCATCAGGATCCCTGCAGGACCCGTCCCCGGCACAAAACTTTGCTTGCCACCTGCAGCCTTCCAGGTACCACTTTTGCCCCATACATCCTCGACTCAGGTTTTCTCATCACAAGCCCCACGTTCACATTATCCTTGACAATGATGCAAGGCTCTGAATAGCAAGTCTCACAGCTTCTTTGAAACCAGTCGGTGGGTGACGCATCTCGACGCAGGACTAAACTTCCCAAGCCCCTCGTCGAAAGCATTTTCAACGATGATGCAGGACATCGCATCGCCGCTTTGCGGCATTTAGGAATCGCTGCTGCACAATGCATCCTCGACACAGGACTCTGCATCATTCTGCAACCAGGATTTAAGATACTTTTTGTTCAGCAGGCCTAACTGGGTTCCTGTAGCTGGCCCACGCACCATCGCAGTCATCCTGAACTGGTGAAATTGTCCCTGTCCTGCATCACCAGATAACCACAGTTGGCGCTATTTTTACTTAAAAAATTAAAATTGCATATCTCCAGTTTTACTGATTGGATTTTTGTTATTTTGATTTTACTTTATTTATTAAATGTTCCTCTATTTTTCTAAATTAGAGTGGGATTTTTCTTGTGTTGGGTTTTACTTTCTTACTATGTGAAATGCTGCATAAATCCTTTACACATTGCCTCTAAATTAAGATTGACTGTTCTGTTCCAAGCTACCAGAGAGTTTAGCACAGGTTAATTTAGGGTTTGCTTGTGGCTTTACACCAACAAGAACTGAGGTTGCTGCTTGAGTAGAGTTTCACCTTCCCAACCAGTAATACCATTTGCTAGCACAGCTCATTAAGCTATGCAGTCCTCAATTCTAGGTAGAGAGTAACGGGCCTTTTTGACTATCAGAGGTACAGATATCATGTTTTATAAACTGAACTGAAATGAAGATTTAATGCTCTGCTAGGTATTTGTTATATATCTATGAATGCTTTGTTCCTCCTTGTTCTCTCGTGCTTGCAAGCTCGAGAGATTTCCACTGTGGTTCTAGAATCCCCACGTTCAGTCTCGAGGATTCCTTGAACGTCACTTTGGACGTTGGCTTCCTCAAGACTGGACGGCTCTGGTTGTGGGTGTTTTACCTGACATTTATTCCTAGAATAAATTCAAGACTGGACCTACGCAAGTCTCTGAGTTCCTCATTTAACATATTTGGCGACGATCGGGATTTCTCCGCACCCACCGCCAGTCAAGACTCACCAGAACTCGACCACTGTTCGTCTTCCACCTCTTCAACTAAACCTGCCTCCAGTCCGACTTCTGTCACAGGTCATATACTTTTGGACACTCTCTCCCCGTCCATCACCTGGCTCCCGGCGTGGATTTCTCTCATTTCTGGCATTTCTCCGGCGCTGCTTGTTTCTGTCAGTTGCTGTCTCGCGCTCAGTCACGCACGCAACGTTCTAACTTCCTGCTCGTGCTGCATCACGCGCGCTACGCCTTCATTGCCAGACAAGCCCACCGCCTCTAGAAATTCACGTCGTCCTGTCACCTTGACGACGACGCTGGCGGCCATTTTCAGCGACCTTATAATCAAGCCTTCGTCTAGCATTCTGTGCAGCGTTAAGCACGTTTTGCTGCTGTCAATTTCATTTTCAACTACAGCGATAGGCACGCTTCATTGCCTACCATATTTATTTGACTTCATCATTTCACCAAAGCCATTTATTACACAACGATAGGCACGCTTTACTGCCTACCATCTTCATTGACATTTCATTGTTATTACAAGTCTTCAAGTAACTACAGCGATAGGCACGCTTTACTGCCTACCATGTTCATTTGACATTTCATTGTTATTACAAGTCTTCAAGTAACTACAGCGATAGGCACGCTTTACTGCCTACCATCTCTACTTTACCTTATTTTTACACTTAGAGCCTTTCATTTACCATCACAAACATTTCACCATGGCTTCTTCTCAACAGTTTCAAACACCAGCTCCTTTTCTGCAAACTCCTGGAAAACCCACTCTTGCTTGGCGCAACTGGTTCAAAGGCTTTGAGAACTATTTAATAGCCATCGATGCTACCAAATATGATCCTCCTCGCAAGGTTGCTATTCTTTATGGGTGTTTGGGAGTTGCTGCTCAACAAGTTTTTGAAAACTTACCCCATATTTCTGCTCCCACTGGTGAAGCAGGTGACAGCTGGAATGCTTACGAAGAAGCCATTGCTCGTCTCAATAAACAATACGACGATGAACCTAGTATTGTTTTAGAACGTCATAATTTTTTCAAACGTAAACAAAGTATTGATGAGAGTGTAGAAGACTATATCGCTCAACTCAGAATCCTAGCTTCCACCTGCGACTTTGGTGCTAGTACAGATACCTCCATCAGAGACCAATTTATCTTTGCTTGCTATTCGAAGAAAATCCAGGAACGTTTGTTAAGCTGCAAAAATCCTCCTTTATCCGATACAATTGATATCGCCAAAGGGATTGAACGCGCAACTTATTCCTCTAAAATTCTACAAGAAAGTGTATCTCAACCCTCTGTTCATTTAGTTGATCAAGCTTCTGGTTTCACTTCCATTGACCTTGTTAACAATTCTTCAAGACAACTAAATAGGAAATCACTAATTTGCTACAGATGTGGATCTAGGAATCATCTTGGCAATTCTCCTACGTGTCCTGCTTCTGGCAAAAAATGCTCTTCCTGCAAGAAAATTGGACATTTTCCTTCTGTTTGCAGAGGTCGCAAAAGATTCACTAGAGTCAATAATATTGAATTTCAAGAAAATGTAGAGTCTTGTTCCACCAGACTCAATGATGTTATGTTGTCTATTGAATGTGATTCTATTGAATTTACTAAAATTAAGAGTCCCTTGTGTGAATTGTTGATAGGCACAATTACAATTCAGGTCAAAGCTGATTCTGGTTCTACCATCACCATTTTATCCGACCTCACGTTTTATGCTAATTGGAGTCATGTTGTCCTTTCCAAGTCAGACGTCAATCCCAAGGCCTTTGGCGAAAAGGACATCGATATGTTAGGCTTCTTTTATTCTGACATTGCTTGCCTAGGCAGATACACATTCACTAAGGTCTATGTTGCCCTCAAGGGCAGGGATATTGTAGGTTGGTTCGATTTAGCCAGAATGGGTTTGATTCTCAAGCCTGGATCTGATCAACCCATTGCCTTAGGCGACATTCCTCATGACTATTATACTAGTCATGATTCTGGGATCTTCAATATTTCAGATCTTTCCTTTCCCATAGTCAAAATGGACACTTTACTGAGTTCTTTTCCAAACGTATTTAAAAATAAGGTTGGTACAGTGCTTGGTTTTAAACATGAAATTCGACTTAAACCCAATGCTCAGCCGGTTGTTCACAAAGTTCGTCCTCTTCCCTTGAGCGCTAGAGATGAGCTTAAAAGTGTTCTGAAAAATCTCTGCAACGAAGGAATCATTGCTCCCTGTGACTCGTCTGAATGGGTTTCCCCCATTGTTCTAGTTCGCAAAAAATCTGGAGAGGTGAGATTGTGTGCCGATTTACGCTCACTAAATAACAATATCATCGTGGATTGCCACCCTCTTCCCAAAATTCATGACCTTTTGGCTAATTTGGGTGAAGCTAAATTTTTCTCCCTCCTCGACCTCAGGTCTGCTTATCACCAGATTCCCTTGTCCCCCACATCTCAAGAGTTAACAACGTTCGTCACGCCCTTTGGTGCCTTCAAGTACCTCAGGCTTCCCTTTGGTTTGGCTTCGGCAGCCAGTATTTTCCAAAAACTAATGGATAATCTGTTTCAAGACATCCCTGGCGTGCAGGCGTATCAAGATGACATCTTGGTTTACGCCAACGACTCTTTACAGCATAATCACACTCTTAATACCGTCCTACAAGTTTTAGAAAAAGCCGGCATGACTGTTAGACACGACAAGTGTAAATTTGGTGTTCAAGAGTTAGATTACTTGGGCCACTCTCTTTCTCCTAATGGCATTAAACCCAAGTTCTCTTTAATCAAAGCCATTCGAGATGCTATACCTCCCAAGGATCGTGATGCACTTCGCTCCTTCCTGGGCTTATCCGAATATTATGCCAGGTTCGTTCATGGCTACGCTCAGATTGTTGAACCTTTAAGAACACTCTTGAGAAAAGGTGTTAAATTCGTTTGGTCTCTAGACTTGCAAAAAGTTTTTGACCAAGTCAAGAAGATCATCGAAGATTCACCTGCTTTTAATCCTTTTTGTGACGGCTCTAAGTGTTTTATCACTGTAGATGCCAGTCTTACTGGTTTGGGTGCCGTTTTAGGAAAATGGGTCGAGGGCAAAGAACATACAGTTGCCTTTGCATCCAGAACTCTCCTTCCTGCCGAAACCAAATACAGCACAATTGAAAGAGAAGCTCTGGCTTGCGTTTGGGCAATCCAGAAGTTCAAATCTTACATTTGGGGTCGGGAGTTTGAGATTTACACAGACCACAAACCCCTTATGCATATGCTGTCCGACAGTACCTCCAATAGAGCTTCTGCCAGACTTGTTCGTCTTCTTTCCAAACTCCATGAATTTCATTTTATCATCAAACACATTCCCGGGGGTAAGAATTTCAGGGCCGATTGCCTATCAAGAATGTCTTTAACTGATGATTCAATTGTTAATGATGATATTGAGTGTGTTGTTGCCACAGTCGATGCAGTTTCTGAATGTCAACCCATTTATGTCACACAATGGAATATGGCTTATAAGAATGATGTTGTCCCTTCCAAAGTTAAAGATTTCATTGTCAACAAATGGCCTGAACGTAGAACCCTATCCCCTGAGCTAAAAGGTTTTGCAAATGTTTCAGATGAACTTTCTTTAGTTAATGATATGGTCATGCGCAACGATTTATTCGTTCCTCCTCAGTCTGTTCGTGATCATATCATTCGTTCTGCCCATCAGGGTCACCTCGGTGTTGTTAAAACCTGTCAACGCATCAAACAATTTTACTGGTGGCCTTCCATGGACTCTCACATTAGGAATATGATTGACAATTGCACGCAGTGCATTCTCTCTGATAAGCATTGGAAAACTCTTTCCACACCTTTATGTCCCGTTCCTCTACCGGCTGGTCCATGGGACAAAGTAGCTTTGGACTTTTCTGGTCCATATGATGTTTTACCTTCTGAACACAAATTTCTTATCCTTCTTGTTGATTATTACTCCAAATGGCTCTATTATTCCTTTTGCAATTCTGCTTCCACTGACAACGCCATTAAATTTTTGCAGTCTATTTTTGATGTCGAAGGCTTTCCCAAGTCCATCGTTACTGACAATGGAACTCATTTTGTCTCCCTAAAAATGTGCTCTTTCCTCAAGTGTCACGATATTTCTGACTTCAAAGTTGCCCTGTATTCACCATCCTCGAATGGTCTAGTAGAGAGATGTAATCGCATTATTAAGGAGGGTGTTCAGACTGCTTTGTCTTCTAGGCTTGACCCTTTGGCTTTTGTTCATGACAAAGTGTGGGCCTACAATACCTCCCCACATTCTACTACTGGTGTCTCACCCTTTAGCTTGCTTCGTAAAAGAGGAGTTCATTCTGCTCTCAATCCCAGTTGGTTGCATAAGAATTGTGATTTGTCTAATTCTTCTTTTTCTGTTCAAGATCGTGTGAGTGCTAAACAATTGTCTATGAAATCACGTTTTGATGAAGGTAAACATTCTGTTGATCAACCTTTACAAAAAGGAGATATGGTTCTTATCAAAAATCCCAAGAGAGTTTCCAAAGGAAGGTCTAAATTTTCTTCTCCAAATTTGGTTACACAAGTTAGTAAAACCTCAGCCCTTCTTGATGACAGTGGGTGGTGGAACAAGCGAGCTATTGTTAAGATTTCTCCACGTCAAGCCCATGTCATCAAGGAACATGCCACTTCAGATTCCGAGCATTGTGATTGGTTTGATTTCTTTTATGATCAAACACCCTCATCCAATCCAGTTGCTGAGTCTCCCTCCAATCCAGTTATTGAAACCTCAGATTCCCTTCCTTCCACCTCTGCTTTGCCACAGACCTCCGTTCCTGCAGAGTTACCTGTATCACATGATTCGATTTCACAGGAAACTTCTGAAGTGGCAAGAAAAAGGGCTTTTCGTTTAAAACAGTTATCATGTAGATTGAGAGACTATGTTTTAGAATAATATTTCAACTTTGCAATTGCTTTACGTTTAAGGCAATTATCCTGCAGATTGAGAGACTGTGTTTTAGAATTATATTGCTTAACTTTGTAATTGCTCATGTTTGCTCTTATGAGTTTTCTTTGTTTCCCTTCTTAGTGGGGAAGATGTTATATATCTATGAATGCTTTGTTCCTCCTTGTTCTCTCGTGCTTGCAAGCACGAGAGATTTCCACTGTGGTTCTAGAATCCCCACGTTCAGTCTCGAGGATTCCTTGAACGTCACTTTGGACGTTGGCTTCCTCAAGACTGGACGGCTCTGGTTGTGGGTGTTTTACCTGACATTTATTCCTAGAATAAATTCAAGACTGGACCTACGCAAGTCTCTGAGTTCCTCATTTAACATATTATTGGTGAGTACCATCACATCGACTGGAATCCCACAGGACTGCTGCGGTAAACACATGGAGAAAGAGAACGATCGGGCGCTGGAAAAAGGAAGGCGAAGAACTGTCCACATGGTCCGGTCCGGGTAAGGTCGTGACACACGACAAATCGCGAAATTGATTGATTGATTGTTTGAAAATACTAGTATTACTTATTGATTGCTTCTGAGAGATTCTCTATTTGCAAACAAGCACAGAGTCGCCATACTCTGTTTAGTCTTTGCAGATAGTGAAGGATAGGTAATGCAGACTTTTGTCCCCATTGTAATCCGTCATACCTATTTTTCTCCCCATTGATTGATTGATTGAATCGAGCATTGAATTGTTCGAAGTTGGTTCTCTTAAGGATCTTCTCTGCCTGCAAACGGGGAAGAATAGGAATATTCTCTCTCCCTCTGCCGATAGTGAAGGGTAGGTAACGCAAACCTTTAACACGTCGTACCTATTTCATTCCTCATTGATTGATTGATTGTCCGAACATTGACTGTTTGGAATTGGTTCTTTTTGGAGGTATTCTCTATTTGCAAACAAGCACAGAGTCGCCATGCTCTGTCTAGTCTTTGCAAATAGTGAAGGGTAGGTAATGCGGACCTTTGTCCCCCGTTGTAATCTGTCATGCCTATCTACTCCCCACTGATTGATACGCCAGTCTCACCCGGACCATTTACTAGAGGAAGGTCATCTGGTCCGACCAGAGAGCACCCCTAGTGAAAAGGACATATACAATAATAACGAAGTGATCACTATATCCTGTTAACAGAAACTTTAGCATGAAACAACCTGGAAAGAAAGGAATAGGAAAACGAAATCAGTAGGCCACTGATGAATTTTTTATTAAATAACGAACAAGGAAAACGATAACAATACTTAATGATAAAACCTATGGGTGTCCTAGAAACAAGAAACGTTAGAGAAAAAGTCCGTAATAAGAAACCTGAAAACAGTAAGAGAAACCAAGCGTGACATTGTAACGGTCACAAGGCAACAAGGCTTCATTTCCCCTCACTGCCCCAAACATGTCTGTCCCACCGCCTGCCACGCCCGAATAACGGCAAACTTGGGAAAGATACAAGTCAGCAGACATCCGCCCCCATTCTGGAAACTTCCAAAGTGCAACAGGGTTGCGGCTACGCCCAGCCGGAAGCAACACATATAGGGCGGGTCCTGCTGCCAACAGTCGGCCAGGAGATCATCACGTAGGGTGTAGCCGGAGGAAAGGCCGAGGCCAACGGGACCCGGCCAGGGGGATTGCTACGACCACCCTGGAGAGTTGCAGGGGAGGGAATGTCCGTGTCCTCGACCCTCCCCTCCCTCTCCCAGTCCGGCCACCATCAACCAGAGGCCGAGGCCGACGGGATCCGGCCGCGGTGGCGGTAACACTGGAGAGTTGCAGGTTGACCCTCTCTCTCTTTCCCAGTCTGGGCCAGCATCCATGGAGGGCCTGGGAGTGGAGAGGCCACTGCACGAAAGGCCCAGGAGAGGCACCACACGCCAAGGCCTGCCCCACCGGATGAGCCAAGGAACCCGTTCATGGGGCCAGAGCAAAGGGCGTCCGGCCGCCATCCACCGGAGGCCCGGCCCAAAGACGGACGGGACATTTCTTTTTTCTTCCGTAATTGCTGCAACAACACTGGGGGGGGGGAATGTCTTGCACATGCCTCCGACCCCCCCCTCGTCCTCATCGCCTGGTCCGGCCATAACAAATGTCAAGCGAGACGCCGTGGGGTGCACTGGGAGGGAGAGACGGTGCGGACAAGCCTTTCCCGCCTCCCCAGGTGGAGGCTTCCCAGCTGCACCCTCAGCGCTCCAGGCGCCCGGAAAAGGGTTCTTCCACTGTGGCGATGCTGCAACGCCTCGCCCGGCAGGGTGGAGCCCGTCCGCTCATTTGACCCCGCGATCGCCGGTAGCTGCCGAACTTTCAAAATGGCGATCGACCTGGCAAGAGCGGGCCCAGCATGAAGGAATAGCCCGGTCACCAGTTGACTCCGCCATCATAGTTCTCCACAACCTTGAAGATTCTAGAGGAGCCGCGGGAGTCCCCGACTCCCGCAAATACCCCCGATGGGGAATGACTGCCATGATTGCCCACGTAACGATGGAAATGTAGCCGCAGGGCGTCGACGCTTCCATGCTGTCGCCAGCCTCAGTTTGAATGACTAGAATCCTGCAGACTACAGTTCGGATCAGTTCCGGTGAAAGAACAGTATGACCCGGTAGGAACATTGTTGCCTCCCTCCCCTTTTGATTGATGGTTCAGACCACCGATCCCTTCTTTTACCCTTTAACGGAACTTTTGGACTGCCAAAAGAAGCTCTGGGCCAACCACGAGTTAGTAGACATTTAGACTATGCCTAGGTTCTGCCTGACTGCACCCAAAATGGCGCCGATGCAAATGAAACTTTCAACTCCTTGTTGTACCCCGATTGTTCAGCCCTGGTGTCATGAGATATGTATGAAGGGTTTTTCTTAACCACATGAATTGATATAGGATGTGTACTGATTGCATGCTCGGACAATTAATGGATTCAGGATGTGTACTGTCAGTTCGGGAAATGAATTAATATTGGATGGGTACTGATTATGTGTTCAGACGGTAGATTGACATCAGAAGGGTATTGATTGAACATTCGGACAATGAATTGTTGTTTAAGTTTTGCACATCATGATTATTGAAAGTTGGAAGCCCAACACTTATGACACTCGCTCACACTGAAGTCTCGACATGATTTTTGCGCTTTTTGCACTTTTATTATGAAATAAACGACCATTGACTCCACTAAAGTTTTTACTAATAAAGTATCCCCGCATCTACAGTTCCAGCCTGCTCCGTGGCCGGCCCACGGGGTTGTAGGCCCATATTTATGCACTGACATTTTTATTAAAGATTTTTGGAATAAGCAAACATAGTTGTCACGTGTGAATTAGTAAGTTTCGAATAAATGACCACTGTTTAAGGATTAAAAAGTATAGTACGCAGAGATACGGCAAAAATGAATGGTACAGGTTTTTGTTGTATGTACTTTGCACATTTTTGTACAGCTTAAAGCAACCGCTAAAAAAAAACCTGGAATTCAGCCTATACTTTATATGCTACCTGTATCAGAAAAATTGTGCTAAAATGCCCCTAAGTCGCTCCAACGGAGTGCCATCTGGCCTCCCTACATACGATCCGTAATACCACACTTGGGTGACCTATGCTATCCGCCGGCTTCCGATAATCATCTCTCGCACACTAAAAGGTTCATCTGGGCTTAAATGCCGAATTGACAAGAACTGCGTTCCGGGGAGATAGACCGCGTATGTAGTAAGTAAAAGCCTTTCGGGTTTATGCGCGCTGATGTATTCTTAAATGCTGCCCCCGCCCCTTCTTTTCCCTCTTTTCTGCAGGTCACTTTGGAACATCGGTTAAAAATACGAAAAGAAGGAAATGGTGATCTAACGGACAAAGAGATGGGAAAAAGGGTTTGATTATGGTACCTAACCGCAACAAGCAAACCATGACTATTCTCTCTCTCTGAACTTAGCACCTGGGAGGGCAGCCTGAAGGGGAAACCACAAAATATAACTTCGCTTGGCACCCCGAATAGTACAACTAAAATGACGTGCGCTAATGAATAAGCATCCTACAATTAAGTAAATAGGGAAAGTTTAAGGAATGTTTTGAGGTGAGGTACATTTAAAATCTACTGCATCCTTCCTCGCACCCTCCTAGGCATGTAGCTTCAAGCTGCCCCATTGTTCTCCAACTGGCACCAACTGTTGTCTCAGCCTGGAAACGCATTTGCTAAAAATGACTCAAGTAAACCACCGTGAGCATTAATCCGACCAGGTTAGTTCATGACCAACTGCCAAAGGCGTAAGTGTGTACAACCAAAGCCACCAGTAAGGGCAGCCGACGGTTAAAAGAGAAGAAAAAGGTAAAAAGAGCTTAGGATGCTAAGAATGCACAGCATACAGAAAAAGATCATTTTTGGCCAATAACTGTTTTATGTTTTGTCTTGGATCTTTGTATGTAATACCTGTACTGTCTCCCCCGTCTAAGTTTGTGTGTACGTGATGTATCAATCTACGTCATCCCTCTGCCTGTGTTTCCGTGTTACTTAACCCCTGTTGTTCTGTGTTGTGCGCGCACTGAACGGTCCATTATTGTACACGTCTCTCTCTCTCTCTCTCCCCCTCTCTTTCTCTCTCCATGTCACACGTGTACTGAATGGACCACTTAGAGTGCGGTCTCTCTCTCTCTCTCTCTCTCTCTCTCTCTTTCTCTTTCCAAAAGCCCCGTTTCCTCTCTCCTTGTATGATGACGTTGTGCCCCTCTGGCACAACACATAATTGGATTTTCCTTGAACGCAAAGGTGTTCGGCAAAATTGACCAAAACCAAAACGATTGTGATTTGCCATATTACTACCTCTCCTTTCTGCAAAACGATAGAACCCGAGTTGGTAATGAAGGAAAGGACAGGTAAAACGACGGATGTCCCCTAATCTGGCCTTCTATGGGGGGGACTATAACGTCAATGGCCTTCTGTTTCTCAGCTCGTTAGAAATACGATCCCCAATGCCCCGATTGTCCCACCCCCCTGCACCTAAGTGCGGATGTCCAGTGTACCCCACTTCTCCCGATTGACCCCAGCTCCCTGTCCAAAAACGTCCCCTTTCCCCCGATTAACCCCAGCTTCATGTCATCTACCCTCGAAAACGAAATTGATGACTTTGATTAAACGTTCACTCCCCAAGAGGAGCATGTTTTACGTCCACCCCCTCCCCCTTCCTCATGACGATAACGCCCCACTTACAAGAGTTAACCGACCCCGAAGGGAAATGTAAGATCATCGATACTTGGGTTAAAGGGAAGGGCGAGTCTCTACATAAGGACTCGATTTTGAATTTGACGTAATACACTGTGTATAAAAGTCCAACTTCTCTCATCATATGTCGCGAATGAACGCTAAGCAGGTCTATGAATTCAATAAGCGATGCACTCCTACAGACTCCATAAATGACAACTTCTGACTGTGACCGATGAACATATTCCCCACCTACCTAGGATTGGGGACGGAATTGAGATGTATAAATGTCTTCTCCTATTTTGGAAAAGGGGGGTGGTGATCGACATGATCTCTTGACTTGGCAAGAGTATTCTGCATCATTCAGAAACTCTGTCCATCACCACCCCCCTTTTCCAAAATCGGTTTTATCCACACTATGTGTGGGAGGGTATGCTCAGACGTGAGTCCCTTGCTCATTGCACCATCAGGATTCAAGCAAGCCGGGCCGAAGAAGGCTGTGATGCCAGAAACCGGTCCCCGGAAGCTTGTTTCCTTCCCAGTATAAGAATTGGCTTGGTAGTTTGGTTTGTCCTGTTCCCAGCATGCTCTGGGACAGGAACAGACTAATTTGCATATAGCCAGGTTCTGAGCTGGGATGGTGCATTGAGCTAAAAAACGGTGATGGATTAAAACCATGATCTCTTGACTTGGTAAGAGTATTCTGCATCATTCAGAAACTCTGTCCATCACCACCCCCCTTTTCCAAAATCGTTTTTATCCACACTATGTGTGGAAGGGTATGCTCAGACGTGAGTCCCTTGCTCATTGCACCATCAGGATTCAAGCAAGCCGGGCCGAAGAAGGCTGTGATGCCAGAAACCGGTCCCCGGAAGCTTGTTTCCTTCCCAGTATAAGAATTGGCTTGGTAGTTTGGTTTGTCCTGTTCCCAGCATGCTCTGGGACAGGAACAGACTAATTTGCATATAGCCAGGTTCTGAGCTGGGATGGTGCATTGAGCTAAAAAACGGTGATGGATTAAAACCATGATCTCTTGACTTGGTAAGAGTATTCTGCATCATTCAGAAACTCTGTCCATCACCACCCCCCTTTTCCAAAATCGGTTTTATCCACACTATGTGTGGGAGGGTATGCTCAGACGTGAGTCCCTTGCTCATTGCACCATCAGGATTCAAGCAAGCCGGGCCGAAGAAGGCTGTGATGCCAGAAACCGGTCCCCGGAAGCTTGTTTCCTTCCCAGTATAAGAATTGGCTTGGTAGTTTGGTTTGTCCTGTTCCCAGCATGCTCTGGGACAGGAACAGACTAATTTGCATATAGCCAGGTTCTGAGCTGGGATGGTGCATTGAGCTAAAAAACGGTGATGGATTAAAACCATGATCTCTTGACTTGGTAAGAGTATTCTGCATCATTCAGAAACTCTGTCCATCACCACCCCCCTTTTCCAAAATCGGTTTTATCCACACTATGTGTGGGAGGGTATGCTCAGACGTGAGTCCCTTGCTCATTGCACCATCAGGATTCAAGCAAGCCGGGCCGAAGAAGGCTGTGATGCCAGAAACCGGTCCCCGGAAGCTTGTTTCCTTCCCAGTATAAGAATTGGCTTGGTAGTTTGGTTTGTCCTGTTCCCAGCATGCTCTGGGACAGGAACAGACTAATTTGCATATAGCCAGGTTCTGAGCTGGGATGGTGCATTGAGCTAAAAAACGGTGATGGATTAAAACCATGATCTCTTGACTTGGTAAGAGTATTCTGCATCATTCAGAAACTCTGTCCATCACCACCCCCCTTTTCCAAAATCGGTTTTATCCACACTATGTGTGGGAGGGTATGCTCAGACGTGAGTCCCTTGCTCATTGCACCATCAGGATTCAAGCAAGCCGGGCCGAAGAAGGCTGTGATGCCAGAAACCGGTCCCCGGAAGCTTGTTTCCTTCCCAGTATAAGAATTGGCTTGGTAGTTTGGTTTGTCCTGTTCCCAGCATGCTCTGGGACAGGAACAGACTAATTTGCATATAGCCAGGTTCTGAGCTGGGATGGTGCATTGAGCTAAAAAACGGTGATGGATTAAAACCATGATCTCTTGACTTGGTAAGAGTATTCTGCATCATTCAGAAACTCTGTCCATCACCACCCCCCTTTTCCAAAATCGGTTTTATCCACACTATGTGTGGGAGGGTATGCTCAGACGTGAGTCCCTTGCTCATTGCACCATCAGGATTCAAGCAAGCCGGGCCGAAGAAGGCTGTGATGCCAGAAACCGGTCCCCGGAAGCTTGTTTCCTTCCCAGTATAAGAATTGGCTTGGTAGTTTGGTTTGTCCTGTTCCCAGCATGCTCTGGGACAGGAACAGACTAATTTGCATATAGCCAGGTTCTGAGCTGGGATGGTGCATTGAGCTAAAAAACGGTGATGGATTAAAACCATGATCTCTTGACTTGGTAAGAGTATTCTGCATCATTCAGAAACTCTGTCCATCACCACCCCCCTTTTCCAAAATCGGTTTTATCCACACTATGTGTGGGAGGGTATGCTCAGACGTGAGTCCCTTGCTCATTGCACCATCAGGATTCAAGCAAGCCGGGCCGAAGAAGGCTGTGATGCCAGAAACCGGTCCCCGGAAGCTTGTTTCCTTCCCAGTATAAGAATTGGCTTGGTAGTTTGGTTTGTCCTGTTCCCAGCATGCTCTGGGACAGGAACAGACTAATTTGCATATAGCCAGGTTCTGAGCTGGGATGGTGCATTGAGCTAAAAAACGGTGATGGATTAAAACCATGATCTCTTGACTTGGAAAGAGTATTCTGCATCATTCAGAAACTCTGTCCATCACCACCCCCCTTTTCCAAAATCGGTTTTATCCACACTATGTGTGGGAGGGTATGCTCAGACGTGAGTCCCTTGCTCATTGCACCATCAGGATTCAAGCAAGCCGGGCCGAAGAAGGCTGTGATGCCAGAAACCGGTCCCCGGAAGCTTGTTTCCTTCCCAGTATAAGAATTGGCTTGGTAGTTTGGTTTGTCCTGTTCCCAGCATGCTCTGGGACAGGAACAGACTAATTTGCATATAGCCAGGTTCTGAGCTGGGATGGTGCATTGAGCTAAAAAACGGTGATGGATTAAAACCATGATCTCTTGACTTGGTAAGAGTATTCTGCATCATTCAGAAACTCTGTCCATCACCACCCCCCTTTTCCAAAATAAATGTCTTCTCCTGCCAGTTTTTCTAAAACTTGTTTTCTACCCATTCATAGATCCAATTACCGGAGGAGAGGAGCTGGACGTGACGCACAGCCTGGCCACAGATCATGGAACACGTGTGACCTCAACCAAAGGTGGAGCCGCAGAGCAATGAGACGCGGGACGAGGCATAACGTTCAAACTCAGCAGATGGAGGAATGAAGGGCTGCCTTGAAGCCCTCGACTCGCTGACCCACTCGTGCCTGAAGTCCCCCGTCCCCTTTTGAGTCCGACTGTTGGGCTCGCCTGCTCGTTGTCCTTTGCTCCCTTGGTCCCTTGGTATGTTCAAAGATCTGGCCCCACTCCGCCCTCTCTTCCCTTGATTATTCAACAAACTTTTTTATATAAACTTTGACTATGGACTGGGATTTTGCCACGGAAAAAGAAAGACACACAGGTGCCCAGCATGAGGCACACCTAAGAAAATAAGTTAGGAAACAGGACTGTGATCTAACAGCAGAGGACTGATCGCACCCTGCAACATGTAAGGATGAATCCGAGCTGGACCTATAGCTCCACCGCCGGTGCTCAGCAGCGCCAACAAAAGAAGACGGACTCTGTTAAAAGACATTGCAACAAAGACCCCCCCTTTCCAGAACTTTCTACTCACCCCTTTACTAATTGTTTGTATCGAATTGAATCCCTCCCTCAACCATTTTGTATTGCCTTTTAAAATGTTTCATCGGTCACTCATGTATTTAGTTTTTCAAACGTCTCTTATAGTACTGACAAGACCCGAAGGTATCAGAGCACTTTCTACTGTATGTTGATACCACCGGAGAGAAAGTCGGAACATGATTCTATAATGTGTCTGAACGTTTCCCTTTATTAACCCTGACTAAGTATTATACCAATCTCTAGACTTGTATGAAGAACACAACAAATATCAATTCACATGTACCGCATTCTATTTATCGTATCGACCGTATACAACTGAACTAGCTTATGAAAAAAAGCGGCGACTGTTGAAAATGACAATGTGTATGTACATAAGCGGCGTTCATTTGTGTTCACTATACCCCTTGTTGTAAACAGAACGGATATCACTAAAACACTGACTGTGTTATCCCGCTAGCATAGACCCATGCACACACGTACACGACAGCCATTTTAGGTATCATGGTCTCCCAGTTTGCGATCGATCACCAGCGCCCCTTCCCTGACCCTGCAAGCTTCCCCCATGCACCCTGACTGCCCCCGCTCTCACATGCACAAGTCATGAGCCCTCCCCTCCCGCATGACTCTGTCTCTGAGAATCGCACCCCGCGCCTGACCAAACCCCTCCTGTCCCTCCATGAATACCTCTCCTTTGATGACCTCTTCCTCTGAACCTAATTGTTTGCACGGACCGCTGGTCATCCCTTAGCCCGAGGATACAGTTCATTGCCCACTACTGTATGCACTCGCCTTTCTCGAAAGAAGCCACTATTGATCATGACCACCCCACCCCCTGAGATTCGATCAGGAGCACACATTCCAACGGAATCAACAGCACACTCAGCTGCATGACAGCCCCCTCCTATTGTATGGAGGATAAGGGCCCCTACTGTAGCCACGTGTTGGAATATCTTCGTATTTTACAATGTCCTGATTGTAATGGAGGATGTGTGTGTGTCATAAACCTGTGTATAAAAGACAAAGCCTCAGAGAAACTTGTTAGAGCACCTCCCGAAGACACTATGCGAGCGTCCCAAATGACATGCTCTCCTCTGGAGTAATAAACTCTGTTCTTGTTTTCCTGCCTTCAGCGCCCGTCTCTTTATTTTGGTAATTATTCAAGATGGGAACTAAGAGTCGCCCTGCACCAGCAGCCTGGGCATCGGGTGCGATATGGGCTGACTTTTCAACATACCTAAGCCTCAAAACAACCTGCACCAAGAATGTGATAACCTCTAAGCAATGACACATGGAGGTACTTACTATTGTAACATATAGGAACCAGAGACCTTCTATCTAACAATACATCATCCAAGGATAACCCTTCCCAAACACAGAGACACTGAGTAAATATGGTCAATAATGCCTAATGCTACCATGTTAGCAGCAATACCAATCTTAACCACAGCAGTGGCAGCGGTACCCAAGACCATCCAGTTAAATGCACGAGAAAGTTAGATCCATGGATAGATGCCAAGTAATGTGGGGTTGCATACCTATCAAGATCAAAAAGTCATTGCCACCTGGCCTCATATGTTGGTCCTGTGTGAATCGTCAACCCAGATTTGGAAGAAAACATTTGATCCAAAGATAACTCAAAAACTAAGAATAATGGAAGGTCCTAATCTGCAATTAATTAAAAGGCAGCCATCCAACTAAATGTCAGGAAAATATTGCCTCTTTCTTTCTATACAGAACATTAAAGGGTGGAAGCAGCCAAAGTTAAGCCTTTGAAGCACTGGTTTCAGAAGCTTAAGCACCAGCACACTCACATGATACAAGTTGGCCCACAGAACTTGCTCTGTTGCTCCAGTACAGAATTCTGATAAGAACGATACTGCAGTCTTGGAGGGCTTTATGGTCCGGGCCATCTGAGGACAGATCCACAGCAAAGACAAAAACTAAAAGAAAACTTTGAGTATATCTTGGTATCCAAACCGAGCATAAATGTCCAAAACGATTTAACTCGGCGAGGCACCCACTTCTATAGCGTTGTTTCATAACCTACACCATACTGGTCCAAGGTTTCCAGAAATTTGGGTTACAATTCATTCTCACAAGAACTTAAAAGCAGACTTTATGTGCCTAAGGTCACCTCTAAGCAGTGTTCATCAGTTTCTGGAACTATTCAAAATATTAGCATCATTACCAGCCAGTGTGTGTTCATTCTACATCTATCACTTAGCAAAAACCTAAAAGGCAACAAGTGATCCCATTTCCAAAATCACTTCCAATTAACTTTAGGTGGAAGGCCGGTCTAGTGACGTAGAGGATCTAAAATGATGGCAGGTTCACAGACAGATGTGCACAGTAGTCTGAGCTATCTCACACATAAATATGGGGAATCTAATAGTGGTTCTAATAACTGCAGGAAAATAGTGCCAGCATATTTCTACAAACTAAATGGTCCATACACCAGAGCTAGAAGCAAGCACAGTGACACTCAATCTTGGCTAGCGTCCAGAAACAACATATACACTTCCTTTAAATGTGGTAATGTGGAATGGGATCAAAAGCTCATTGTACACATGAACATTTTTCGGGTCATGTACCTTGCATGTCTGCATAGGAGCTGTAGATGTAGAAAAAAATGCCTTGTAGAAACAAATCCTTACCTACTAGATTACTGATCGGTTCAATACGTTGAGCTAACTCATTAGGTGACCGGCACCATTATTGGCACATGTTATATGGAGATTTCCTAAAATGACAGCTTGCACATTACAAAGCTGATCTACGTTGTGACTTCCAGGGAAAATAAAGTAAATTGTCATGTATGCTGATGGAGCGAGGTGGAAAAACAACATTTTGTACACCCCTCGTGAAGTCACTTACTCATAACAATAACATGAATTAATTGTGTGGTTTTGAAAATTAATCTACGTAGAATAGAATGCACACACAAATACACGTGGGAAAACTAATTTGCTTATGTTGCAAACTATAATCGACTAACTAAGTGATGTTGTAATGTCCAAGATTAATGCAGTAGCTATAAACTAACCAAAAGCGTCATGAATGTGCTTTCTGTTTGTCTATTTGTGGCAAAAACATGAAGACTGGTAAGTAAATCACGCATATATGTTGCTTTATTTGCTAGGTAATAACTAACAGGAATACCTTAGTAAAGGGGGAGGTAAGCAGAAGGGTTCAAATTCAACAATTAACGTTTGATTGTGTTTGTTTCTATAATAATTCCCGTTCTGGCCTGTGAGCCCTAGAACAAAATGGACGTTTCTTTGATTCTGAGATTGAAATGCAGTACGCAGGCGCGTGGTGAAAATAAACTGCAGTCGAGTATGAGCTGCCTGTGCCTGAAGCAGAATGGGTGAAGGACAGTGTGCCCTGAAAGTCTAGCTGAGTGCCAACAAAATGAACATCCGTGCGGAGAAAAAGTGGAAAACTATGAAAAACTTGCAAGTTAAAGGACATGAGCGAAGCGGATATAATATGGACAAAGATCCATTTTCATTGAGCTGATTTGACGGAAATTAAACAATGAAATGATGAGGTTATGCTCATCCACCCCTTGAATCAACCAATCAGGACTGATAGTTACTTTTGTAGATAGATTAGGTAGTGAAAAAGGGTATAAAAGAGTGTGTCCGGACTTAAGAAAAAACTCTCTTCTTTGATTTCCATCTGTGTATCCTGACATGCTGCTGGATTGCTGAATTTTCCTGAGGCGTAAGAACTTTGAAATTTTTCTGAACTTTAACTTTATTTGAATGAATAAGGAGTCTTTAGATGAGGTTAATAGCTAGAGAGAATAAGGAGATAATGTTTGGGAACTAGTATGTCTTTTGCGAATATTCGCGTCCTATAATCTCAATAATAATGTGCTTATTTTCCGAGCTTTGAATTAAAATGAAATATAAACATATGAGTTAAAATTCTTTCTCTTTAAATCTAATTGCATTAAACGAATTTATAAGGGAATAAATAAAGGTCATGCTAGAAGATTTTCTTTAAATATAAATTAGATAAATGAAGAATTAAGCTAGTCTTGTTCATCCTTAGCCTAATTTTTTACTAGCAGATCAATAGACCATTAAATGGTCGTGTGTCTGAATAAATTGTCTCTTTGATAAAACCATGGTAAACAATTTAAACTGCAGGTGTACATATTATAAATATTTAATTTAATTTAGACACTCCGCTATGTTCCAGCAGCCCTCCTTTGATTCTCACCAATCCATGAAGCAGAGAAAAGTGTGTACGAATGACTCACAGTGTTATGGGCCCCACTGATGAGTAAATATGTGATTTGAAACTTCAGGGAAAGGTGATGAGATTTTAGAAGATATTTCTGGAGTAGCGCTGCATCAGTAATTAAGTTGGTAGCAGAGTAGTGGTTGCTATAGAATTAGCTAGGACAATGTATAAAGTGATATAGACAGGATTTGATGTACAGAATTATGACTAACATCTGTTGAGTCTGTATTACATTATATGTAGTCTGGAAAAGGCTTCCGGAAAGTGTGGGAAGCTAGTAAATCTGTCTGCAGGCAGAGGAAGCGTGGCAAGTGAAGTCACACATCGCATAGTCTGTTTCAAAAGGTAGTGGTATCGTCGTATATCACAAGTTTAGGGACTTTACGTGTGAGAGGACATATGTAAAGCGAGGACAGTCTATAAAATCTTAGCCTTCAAGTACAGGGATTATTGTGTATCCTAATTTAAAACTTACTGCTGAGAGAGTAATAGAGCTTAACCCGAGCTTGAGAGAAGGGTAAGGTAGGGGGATGTGCTACTTTATCGGCGAGTTTGAAATTCTGTGGTAGAGAAGAGGTAAGCGCTGTCTACTGGAAATACAGAATACTTGTGCGATTGAGAAAACTATCACTTTGGTTTTAGCTAAACAGACAAATGGAGTTATTTTATGTAGTTACTAACCGATTCAGTTGCATAAAAGAGTAAATTTGGCTTCTCGATAAACCTTGTAAAGGAGGGGTCAATTGAAGCTGCAGAAGTCGGAGCAGATCTGACGTCAAAAGTGTTGTGCAGGGATTGGTACTTGTGACCAAGACAGAGTAAGGGCTGATTGGTGCATCAGTAAAGCAGCAAGACTATTGATTAAGCACTAAGACAACGTATCTTGTTCTAATTGGTGCGATATTGTGAACCGCGTTGTGATGGGCTGGTGTTACAAAGCAGTTTGCGGACGTGTGCGCAATCTTTAGAAAGACAGGAAACAAACAGAAAAATTGAGTCTTATTACGGAGAAGTAAAGGAGAAACCTTCAGGGTTTAAGAGATTGAAAAATGTATTCAAGAAAGACAAAGCGATAGTAACAAGAGAGGGAAAATTACTTCCTTCGCCAAAAACGCCTGCTTCTTACATGATGACGAAATATGGCTATCATACGTGTATTTGGCTAGAGAATTGGGCTAGATATACCAAAAAACATAGTGCGTTAGCATTTCCAGAAGTAGGATCTTTTAATCTGGCAGTTTTACGAAATTTAAGAGAAAAGATGATGAAGCTTGAACCGAGACCTAGACCAACTCAATTTGAGGCACTAGTTGAGTGGGAAGGTGAGATGCATGAATTAGAGCGAGAAATATTGAAAAATCACAGAGGAAAAAGAGGTAGATTACCTGGATTAGGGGGAGAAACACACGAGAATAGAATGCGAAGATGGAGAAATGCTGATATGTGTTGTGGAATGTATCCGGTTAGATTGGCAGGTGACATAGAAGGGCGGAAATGTGCAGAGAAAAAGAATAATGTGGAATTAGGAAGGAAAAATTATGGAGATGGTGAATCAGAGGATACGGTGCTGGAGGAGATATATTAAATAGGAGACCGCCACCATATCAACCAGGTTCTATGTGGACCACTCCAAATGCTCCACCAGTAGAGGATAGGTTTGATGAAACCCCAAAAGGATTTTCAAATTTTAGAGACATTCCAGAAAGGGTAGAAATGAGATATGATTCATACACCCCAGTGGTAGAAATTAGACTCACCGGTACTCCTAAACAAAATGATGAACTCAAAAAAAGTGTAGCAAAAGCGGAGAGACAAATTGAAGAACATCCAGGTACTTCTGAATATATACGTTCTACAAATTAATTAACCGAAAAGATACAGGAACTTACTAAAAATATAGAAGCTGTAACTGTCCCAGTAACAATAGGTTCTGTAATTCCAGTGTTTGAAAATCAAAAAATAAAAGAACCAACTTTGACGATTCCTTTAAACCAGAGTTTACAAAAAGTAAGAGAAAAAGTTTATCAAGATTTGTCTGAAATTAGGTGAACAAGTAACGTAATACCGCCTGACTTGACTTTTAATCAGAGTCTACCATACAAGTTTCCAACAGGAGCAGAATCTGATTCTGCGACACCCGAAAGGAATGTAGAGGAAATAAATTTAACACAAACTCCAGTAGGACCAACAGAACAAGAATTAAATGATTGGTTTAAAACTCTGAAAGTAAAAGAACACGAACCTAAAGTATTAGATGTAGCTAGACTAAAGCTTGACATGGAAGAATTAATTATTGGAACAATAGGAACAGATAGACTAAAAACATATCAGGACGATGAATTGATGTTCATGTGTAAAAGTATTACTTGGAAAGCAAAATCTATACATGACCATGTGGAAAGATTAGCTAGTGAATTAGATGTAGATCTTACAAAGAATAAAACATTACAGAAATCATACAGAGTAGATTTTACGGAAAAGGATATTGAAAATATGAATACTGCAGGAAGATTAACCCAAGTAAAAGAGTTAATTGTTTTACTAAGAAGATAGGGAGATGTGAATAAATGGAAAGCAAAGTGGGCAAAGAAAAAAGAAGAGGCCAGTGATAAATCTACATTAGTGTTCCCAGTGAGAGAAAATGAAAGAGTAAAAAATGAATTTCATATGAGAGAAATACCGGGAGGAGGATATGTACATGTTCTTTGGACTAGACAGGACATATTATCATTTACTAATGATTTCCCCAGATTTAGAAAAAAAACAGTAGAATGGTATCGACAGGTGGATCGATTTGTAAAAGTTTCAAAGGTACTATGGGAAGAGTTAGATGGATTATTTGACATAGTAGTGCCAGCAGACCTATGGTCTGAGTGCAAAATAACAGTGAACTGGCCGAAAACTGAATATCCTCGAGACAAAGCGACAGGTGCTCCTTCGCCTGAAGTGATGAGGAAATAGGAACAAGTAATAGTGTTTTTGAAAAATAAAATTCCACCGAAAGAAACAGATTGGGTAAAAATTGACAGGACTTTGCAAGAACCGAAAGAAACCGTACATGCATTTTATGAAAGACTGTTGTTAGTGTTTAAACAATATAGTGGATATGAGGCACTAAATGAAAAGGATATGAGTCATTTTGTGTATCGATTTGTGTTTGGATTAAGACCTGAAATAGGAGACATGATTAAACATAATTTGATGGGATGGCAATCATGTTCTGTAGACGAGGTATTGAGACATGCAAAATACTGTAGTGATGAAATTGAGGTTAAGCAGAGAAAGTTCAAAGAAAAAGCCATGTGGGCACAAGTGAAGATAGCAGAACATCAAGTGTCACAAATGGAAAACAAAAGTGCAGGCGGGAGCCAAGGGAAAATGAAGTGAAATTTCAATAAACCTAAATTAGTAGGGAAGATAGAGGAGCTTAAGAAAAAATATCCTTGTCATAATTTCGGCAGGATAGGGCACTGGAAGAAAGAGTGTAAGTGTCCACCAAGAGTTAACCCCGAAAATACATCATTGAATCCGCAGGTGAAGAATGAGGTAATACAACAATCATCGCAACAGCAACAGGTAGTTACTCAGCAAAGTCAGGTGCCACAACCGCCTCTACCACGCAGTGTAAATCTACAGAGACACAGTCCAGAGACAGGATTCAGCGGAGGCGAACAGGTAACCCGATCGCCCAGAGTGAATGTGAGTCCTCAATATTGCTTACAAGAGGATGGCGTGAGTGAGTCGGATGATTGCTTCTGACGGTGCCTGAGAGAGGAAGAAGAGTGTGTGCTTGGAACCACTCTTGAGGTAGATCAGTCTGGTCCGTTTGTGAATGGAAAGGTGAGTGATGTAAAAGTAACTTTCCTAGTGGACACTGGTGCTACCCATTCTACTGTTAGATCAGTAGAAGTTTAAAACCTTCCTCTCTCGGGAGATCAGATTCAAGTTGTATGTGTAGCTAATAGACAGATTAAAACCTCCTTAACAAAACCAGTTGAAGTAGAAATTGGAAATTTCAAAGATATGCACCGATTCGTGGTGTGTGATAGTAGTCCAGTTAACCTGTTAGGCGGGGACATTCTATGTAAAATTAACCATGCCATATATTGTTCACCAGATGGCTTAGAGCTCCAAACCCCAGATGAAGATAGCCTGTAAAAAATGACCATGTCAATGATAGAATCAGAAAAGAATGAATTGTTTCCTGTGTTTGATCAAGAAAAGATACCTGCTGAATTAAAAGAAACAGTAAAAGAGCAAGTATGGGATTTTACAGGAGAAGATATTGGATTAATGAAAGATGTAAATGCTGTGAAAATTTCTGTAAAAGAAGGAGTGAGTTATCCAAACATTCCCAAATATAAAACGACAGCGGAAGTTATTGACAGAATAACACCAGTAATAAACAAGATGATTGAACAAGGCATTTTAAGAGAGATAGAAAGCAGTCCTTGTAACTCACTGATAATGGGATTGAAAAAGCTGAACAGAACATTTAGGATTTTTTTTATTTTTTTTATTACAAGCTGTAGGTAGACAGAATACATTGGTACATTAATTTCTTCATAATTAGACATACATTAGACAAAAATTTACAAAATCCAAGAGACAACCCTAGACAATAAAATGCCTCAGCGATAATAGAAAAACTGCAATAATGCACAACTGTCGATATAAAAGTATTAGTTAAAAAATAACTAATATTATGCTTCAAAATTTAAACCTATCGATATAATACAATAATAATATACAAAAAATATCATTACCGTACTTAAAATATTTGTTCCAAAACATATTAGATTACCCAATATATAAACAACTGGTAATAAGCAGCATCAAGATTATTGTTATTATGCCGTTCATAAAGTGCTAATGCAAAAGTAGAAAGACAGACGCTTGAAAGTGCTATTGTTATTACGTGCAAAATTTGGCCTATATAAAGTGACTAATTCAATAAAGTGCCGATGTATAGTAACCCAAATAGTAATACATTTCATGAAGTGCAAATAAAACAACGTACAAAAATGTATATAATAAAAGTGCTTAGCAATTTGATATAGCACAGCAGATGGATACTTGTATTTCCTCAATGTAAATGTAATACCATCTTACAATTAGCTAAAATATAACAGTCACTTTCCTTTTAATAGTTTAAGCTTGTTAAAATGTTTCCAATTCCTTTCAAATCTTGCAATCGCACCCACTCTACCTGCATAGGCTCTCTCAAAATTATATGTTCTTCTCATTTTATTAACCCACTTAACATGGCATGGACTCACCGTAGATTTCCAATTTTGCAAAATCAGGGACCGTGCCACGGCAGTGGAAATAAAAATAAACACTTCTTCTGATTCATTGAACCTATTCCTGTCTTTACCGATGCCAAAAAGGGCCACTTCCACTTCTGGAAGAAGAATTTTCCCAGTTGCCATCTCCAAATCTGCGAAAATCTCCTTCCAGAAGGGTTCTAACTTTGGGTATGAGAAAAAAGTATGATACCAACCACCCTGTCCCCTGGTTTTGCATCTAAAACATTTATTCTCACATTCAGGGAACATTCTCTGTAGGGCCTCCGGGGTATAATATGCCAGCCAGCGAGAAAGAAAGGACATTCTCTTATAATTAGCTGCTCGAAGTGCTCTGTTTCCTAAATAACATATTGTCTCCCAGTCTTTATCTGACAATATACACTGTAATGTGAGACTTATTTTCTCCAAATGGTTAATTATTATAGTAGAACATCCAGAAGGGGGTAACTTTTTATACCAGAATCCAATACCCTTATGTTTCTCCTCATATAACGCTGTTAATAAAGCATTGGGTGTTGTATCTAGACTTCCTACTTCTTTTCTTATAAAATAGCTCAATTGCAAATATTGAAAAAACATGAGCCGCCTCGGATGCGTTCTATCTCTAACCATTTGCCAGCTAATTATCGTATTTTGAGTGAGAAGGTGCCTTATTTCACAGAATCCGGCCGATTCCCATTCTGTCAGATGACTTGAAGAAATCCTAAGACCCATTTTAGCACATTCTGACAGTTTCAAATAAATAGATCCATCTGAACCATGTTTTTCAAATAGAAGCCGTAATCTTGATGAATACCCCATCGTGTTCTCTTTGGAAGCTTTGCAGTTTTTAAGAAGATAAAAATTTTGGAGCCTGATTCCTCAAGCATTCTATTTTAAAAAAAGTTATCTCTTGTCTGTCTAGCCTTTAATAATCCTGCCATTATATCGAAAAAAGCTGCTTCGTAATATGTATTAAAATGGGGAAGAGCAAGCCCGCCTTGGTTAACAGGAAGTTGTATTACAGCCAGTTTGACTCTATTGGCCTTTTTGTTCCAAAAAAAACTTCTCATCATGGATTCTAGTTCGTTAAAAAAGGCCATATTGACTTTGATTGGAATATTACTAAACAAAAATAAAAGCAGAGGTAATATGTTCATCTTTATCAATGCCACTCTGCCAATCAATGATAGGGGCAGTATATCCCATTGTTCTAAAAGGCTCTTGATTTTATTCTTTGTTTTTATGTAATTCAGTTGAAAAAGTTCTTGATAGTCTCTGGTCACATAAATCCCTAAATATCTTATTGGGTCCCTTTTTTCTGCTTGAAACTGGAGATCTGGCGGAAGGAAATCTAAATTTGAGTTTAAAATAAGAACTTCAGTTTTTTTCTCGTTGATTTTATAGCCCCCTATCTTCTCATATTCCTGAAGCTCTTTCATAAGATGTAAGATATTTTCTTTATCAGGAGCCATATAAAGGATAATGTCGTCGGCAAATAATTTTAACTTCGACATTCCAGCAATTGGGGAAGATATTGCATCATTATTTCTTATTTTTATTACCAGGGGTTCGATAAAAAAAGGTGAAAAGCAGGGGTGATAAGGGGCAACCTTGCCTAGTGCCCCGGTTTATTTTAATCTTCCCTGCTTGCTTGGCATTTATTATCACCTGGGCTGATGCCCCTTCATAAATATTTTGTAGCATACTAATAATAGGGGCGGGGAATCCAAAATAACCCAAGGAAAAAAATAACGCTGACCAGTTGACTAAATCAAATGCTTTTTCTGCATCAATCATAAGAATGCATGCAAAAATTGAATTAATATTAAAATAATCTAGCGCCTGTATTAAATATTCTGTGTTGGCAGCCATACAACGACCGGCTATAAAACCCATTTGGTCTCGATGTATTACCTCCTGGGCTGCCAACACGAATCTTTGAGCCCAAATTTTCATAAAAACCTTATAGTCAGAGTTTAATAGACTAATTGGTCTATAGGAATTTACGTCCTACGGATTCTTGCCTTTCTTAACAAAACTAATAATTGTGGACTCTTTAAACTCTGAGGGAACCCTACCACCTAGTCTAATATAATTAAATAAATGTTTCAAGGGATCTTCCAATTCCTTCAAAAAATCCTTATAAAATTCGATTGGGAATCCATCTATCCCTGAAGCCTTTGCTCCCGCTGTGGCTTTTATAGTATTCTGAATTTCCAGATGACTTATATCGCAGCCTATTTGATTAGATCTGAAATTGGAAATTTTGGGGATATTCAAATTATCAAAATATTCCCTGATCAATATTTCCTCCACTTGAATATCAGTAGAGTATATTCTCTCGTAATGATCAAGGAATATTTTCGCAATTCCCTCACTTCGAGTATCTATTCCACCTGATGGGTCTTGGATTTTTAAAATGATGGAAGACTCTTGTTTTTTCCTGATCGAATTTGCCAGCAGCTTACCCATGAGTTGACTGTCTTCATATAGCTTTTGTTGGAAGGCTTTTGAGCTATTTATCTCTTCCAAGATGAAGAAGTCCCTAAGCAATACTTTAGCTTGTTCCCAGTTATTAGGTTTTTGATTCAGTTTCAAAGCATACTCATTCTCCGCAGCACACTGAAGGGCATATATTTTTCTTTTTCGGTCATTAGCTTTATTGCAAGAAAATGCTATAATCTGTCCTCGGGCTGGTGCTTTGAATGCCCCCCATACTACAAAAGGCTCTGCTGAGTCCTTATTTACTAGAAAAAATTCCCTTATCCAATCTTTGAAACCCTCAACCCATGTCATATTCTGTAAAAGGGTGCGATCCAACTGCCACCTAGGTCGCTCCCCTGTCGTACCCTCTAGTATTAGTTCAACCTCAATCCTCCCATGATCTGAAAAGGGATTGCAGCCTATCAATGCGTTGGAAATTTGGAGCGATCTAGAGGATAAAAAGAAATCTATTCTAGAGGCTGTATGAAACCTATTAGAATAGCATGTGTAAGACTCTAGATTGGGGTTTAGGGAGCGCCAGGAGTCCCGCAATTGATATTCTGACATAAAAGCCTCTAACACCCCTTTAGTCTTTGGTTTTAGTTGTTTCTTATTCTTGTTAGAGGTGTCCTTCTTTAAATCCTGGATATAATTGAAATCACCTCCTACTATAATTTGCCCAGCAGTGCTCCTTAGTATTTCACTAATTTCAGTCAGGGCCGAGGTGTCATCAAAAATTGGGCCATAATAATTTACAAAATTAAATACCTTTCCCAACAATTTTACTGCAACCCAAAGCCATCTACCTTTAGAGTCTCTTTGCATTTGCAAAATTTCCCAGGGTAAATTCCTTGAGAAATAAATAGTGACACCCCTCTGGGCAACCCCAGCTGAGGAAAAGAACCCATAGGAAAAATATCTAGGTAGAAACAACTTTGGAGAGTTCGATTTCAAGTGCGTCTCCTGGAGGAAGACCACATGGGGTTTAAAGGCAATTGCCCATTTCAAAAGGGCTCCGTATTTCTGTTTATTTAGCAGCCCATTTGCATTAATGGACAGGATACTGCATAAGTCAATTTAATTTAATTTAAAAAGTATTTGTTAAGCGCAACGTTCACCATGCGGTTTCTTGGCGCTATGGAGGCAAACTTTAGCAGTGACACAAACAAGACTAGAGATGACAGGGAGGGGAAGGAATTACATTGGGAAAGCTTGGGTAAAAAGAAAAGTCTTGAGCTCTTTTCGGAAGGCAGGGTAGTGAGTAGCCGAACGTAAATGGTCAGGAAGGGAGTTCCAAAAGGAGGGTGCCAAAACAGAAAAATTGGATCCACCCCATTTCTTACGTCTGTATCTGGGGACTTGTAGGAGTGATTGGGTAGATGACCGCAACTCGCGAACAGGGGTGTATTCTTTGAGTAAAGAAGAAATGAAGGCCGGAGCAGTCCCTTGGCGTGCCTGGAAGACCATGCAGCCAGTCTTAAATAAGGTTCGCTCCTTTACAGGCAGCCAGTGCAGTGCTTTCAGCAGGGGGGTGGAATGATGGAAACGAGAAAGTCCGTGGATCAATCTGGCCGCCTGGTTTTGAACCAGCTGGAGCTTCTGGAGACTGTAAGCCGGGATGCCGTTGTAAAGGGCATTGGCGTAGTCCAGCCGGGAAACAACCAGGGTGGACATGATTAACCTGAGGGCAGAAGGAGAGAAGAAACGGGAGACAGAGCGGATGGTGCGGAGAACAAGAAAGCAAGAAGATACAACAGAACTGATTTGTGAGTGGAGGTTGAGATGGTTATTGAGTTTGATACCCAGGGTTTTAACTGAGGAAGAGGGTGTAGGAGGGGGTCCCAAAGGGGAGGGCCAGAAGAGGGAGCTCCAGGGACTGGATGAACCACCTGTAAGGACCAACTCTGTTTTATCAGGATTCAACTTCAGATGATTGTGGTTCATCCAGTCCCTGATAAAAATCATAGTAGACTGAAAGTTAGAAATAGAATGAGGAGAAGAGGAAAGGTTGAAGATAAGCTGGAGGTCATCTGCGTAGTTAAACACAGTGACCTCCAGCTGTTGAAGGGCAAAAATCAAAGGAAAGATATAGAGATTGAATAGGAGGGGAGAAAGAGAAGAGCCCTGAGGGACACCACAAGTGAGTTGGAGTTGAGTGGCCGAGAAATCCCCCAGCCGAACCGCCTGGGTACGGTCCCTCAGGAAGGACGCTAACCACACCAGGGCTGGGCCCTCGACCCCCGCCGCTCCGACACGGGACAGTAGGATGGTATGATCAACCGTGTCGAAGGCGGCGGAGAGGTCGAGGAGCACCAAGGCCTGGTTGTTGTCATGGTCCATGCCCTCCCTGAGATGGTTCAGGACCGACACCACGACGGACTCGGTGGAGTGCCTAGGCCGAAAGCCCGCCTGGCTGGACGCAAGGCCACCATTTGCTTCCACATGGGCACTGAGGACTGATGTAACGTGTCGCTCTAGTACCTTGCCCAGATAGGGCAGGAGGGAAATGGGGCGGTAGTTGGCTGGGATAGAAGGGTCCAGCCCAGGCTTCTTAAGAATAGGGACTACGGTGGCAGATTTCAAAGCTGGAATTACTACACCCTGAGCCAGCGAGCTGTTAAGAAAGGATAAAGGTGGTTTGGGGCAGACCGAGTAGATTTGTTGGAGGATGTAGGCAGGGCAGGTATCCGCCGGGGAACCAGATTTTATTTTGGGGAGTGTTGCAAGGAATGCCTCCTCAGTGAGCGGAGGAAAGGAGGAAAGAAAGCAATGAACAGTCGGAGGAGTGGGCTCCACAAAAGCGTGGGAAGGAGGTGGGATGTTAGCTCTGATATTGACAATTTTTTCCAAAAAATAGATGTTCAATGAATCACAGAGGGACTGGGAAGGGGGAGGTTTGGGGGAAGCTCTGTCTGAATACGCCAGGTCCTGGACAATGGAGAAGATCTCCCTGGACTTGTTCTCTGCTGCCAATATTTTCGCTGAGAAATGAGCTGTTTTGGCGCTCAATATAGCTTTTTTATAGTCGTTCAGCAAAAATAAATAGGACTTTTTTAATAGGGGGCAGTAGTCCATTCTCCAGTGCCTTTCTGCACGCCGAAGAGTCAGCTTCTTTGCCTTTAGATCGTCACCAAACCAGCGATTGGATTCCTTAGGTCTTTGAGTGGATATCCGACGTAGTGGGGCTACCTTATCACAGCCTCCCGCAAGCCAGGTGTCAATGGCGGCGGCTTGGGAGGTGGAAGATAGGCCCTCAAGGTTAGGTGCGGAGGTTAGCAGCGAAGATGACAGGGCGGTAAAGTCCACCCTATTCCAATTGCGTGCCCAGATATTTTTGGCAGGTGGAGTCTTAGTTGCCAACCTAGGGTGGAGAGAAAAGGATACCATGGCGTGGTCTGACCAAGGACATGGGGACACGGTCATGGAAGAGACCGATACATTAAGGGACCAGACCTGGTCAAGTACATGACCGTGAGTGTGGGTGGGAGTGTGTAAGTGAGAGGAAAAGTTAAGGGAAGTGAGTGAGTCGGAAAATTGTTTGGAAGCTAAGCTTTCCTGAGGGTCTGAGGGCCAGTAATTAAAATCCCCCAGTACCAGAATAGAGGCATGGTTTATAGCTAAGGTGGCTAACAGGTCCTGAAAAGCCGGCAGGAATGACTGGGTAGGTTGGGGTGGGCGGTACATCAGTAGGCAAGTGAGCGGGGGAGAGAAAGCCAGAGAGCGAGCTACCAGGTGCTCGGTGAAGTTGATAGTGAGGGAAGGAAGGAGTTGAAAATTATACTCGCCTCTAGAAATAAGGGCTACTCCACCTCCTGACTTACCCCCTGATCGATCGGCACGAAGGGCCACATAAGAGGTGGGGAGAGCAGCCAACAGAGAGGGCAATGAGGTTTCACAGAACCATGTTTCTGTTAGAAATAACATATCAGGCCGGTGGGTGTCCAACAGCACAAATAGCTCTTGATGATGCTTTACGGCCGACCTGGTATTAAGTAAAATAAGAGATAGAGGGAGGGGAGGAGGTGCAGGGGAAGGGTCAGGTGGGTGGGACAAGGAGAGTGAGAAGGTGGGGGATACCGAATAATGGGGATTAAGATACAGGCCAGAATCAGTGATGTGTCTGATGGTAGAAGCTGCTAAGGGCCAAGGGCCACGAAGAGCGATGAGAGCCGAGGAGGAATAGGGGGGTACATATGGACGCGCCCCTAGCCCTGTCCGGCCGCGGACGGGCGCAGACGGGCGCAGACGGGCAGGACTTTGGCTTGACTTCGGCGCGCCTTCGTCGCGCCCGCTGCGCTCGTCCGCTGCGCTCCCTCATTAGGGGACGACTAAATAGGGTCGGAGCGCGGGGGGTGTGGCGTCGAGCTAGGTCGCCTGACCTGCCCAGCTCAAGATGGCGCCCACACTCCACCGAGCCCCGAGGTGAGTTAAAAAAGATAAGGCTCCAGTTGCCTTTAGGAAGGTCCAAGGATAATAAAAGTAATTTTTAAAAGGCGGCGCCGCTGCTCTCGCTCAGCAGGGCGTCAGCGTTTCAGCAGTCTCAAATGTCACACTGCAGGCGCGAACCCACTGCCACCGGGGTCGCCTGCCTCCAGGCTGAGCTCTGCAGACGCTGCTCCTAAATAGGGGCGGAGCGCGGGGGGTGTGGCGTCGAGCTAGGTCGCCTGACCTGCCCAGCTCAAGATGGCGCCCACACTCCACCGAGCCCCGAGGTGAGTTAAAAAAGATAAGGCTCCAGTTGCCTTTAGGAAGGTCCAAGGATAATAAAAGTAATTTTTAAAAGGCGGCGCCGCTGCTCTCGCTCAGCAGGGCGTCAGCGTTTCAGCAGTCTCAAATGTCACACTGCAGGCGCGAACCTACTGCCACCGGGGTCGCCTGCCTCCAGGCTGAGCTCTGCAGACGCTGCTCCTAAATAGGGGCGGAGCGCGGGGGGTGTGGCGTCGAGCTAGGTCGCCTGACCTGCCCAGCTCAAGATGGCGCCCACACTCCACCGAGCCCCGAGTTGAGTTAAAAAAGATAAGGCTCCAGTTGCCTTTAGGAAGGTCCAAGGATAATAAAAGTAATTTTTAAAAGGCGGCGCCGCTGCTCTCGCTCAGCAGGGCGTCAGCGTTTCAGCAGTCTCAAATGTCACACTGCAGGCGCGAACCCACTGCCACCGGGGTCGCCTGCCTCCAGGCTGAGCTCTGCAGACGCTGCTCCTAAATAGGGGCGGAGCGCGGGGGGTGTGGCGTCGAGCTAGGTCGCCTGACCTGCCCAGCTCAAGATGGCGCCCACACTCCACCGAGCCCCGAGGTGAGTTAAAAAAGATAAGTCTCCAGTTGCCTTTAGGAAGGTCCAAGGATAATAAAAGTAATTTTTAAAAGGCGGCGCCGCTGCTCTCGCTCAGCAGGGCGTCAGCGTTTCAGCAGTCTCAAATGTCACACTGCAGGCGCGAACCCACTGCCACCGGGGTCGCCTGCCTCCAGGCTGAGCTCTGCAGACGCTGCTCCTAAATAGGGGCGGAGCGCGGGGGGTGTGGCGTCGAGCTAGGTCGCCTGACCTGCCCAGCTCAAGATGGCGCCCACACTCCACCGAGCCCCGAGGTGAGTTAAAAAAGATAAGGCTCCAGTTGCCTTTAGGAAGGTCCAATGATAATAAAAGTAATTTTTAAAAGGCGGCGCCGCTGCTCTCGCTCAGCAGGGCGTCAGCGTTTCAGCAGTCTCAAATGTCACACTGCAGGCGCGAACCCACTGCCACCGGGGTCGCCTGCCTCCAGGCTGAGCTCTGCAGACGCTGCTCCTAAATAGGGGCGGAGCGGGGGGGTGTGGCGTCGAGCTAGGTCGCCTGACCTGCCCAGCTCAAGATGGCGCCCACACTCCACCGAGCCCCGAGGTGAGTTTAAAAAGATAAGGCTCCAGTTGCCTTTAGGAAGTTCCAAGGATAATAAAAGTAATTTTTAAAAGGCGGCGCCGCTGCTCTCGCTCAGCAGGGCGTCAGCGTTTCAGCAGTCTCAAATGTCACACTGCAGGCGCGAACCCACTGCCCCATTGCCACCAATCTCATTGACGAAGCTATGAAATTCTAAACCTCTTCTGTACCAACCAATGTTAAGAATAGAAAACCTACTGAACTTGTATTTATTTACTGCTTTCACCCCCCCCCACCAAGGACCCCCCAAGGGATGTGGGAACCCCCTCCCTGTCCACACTGCCCACATCCCACCCCTTCTTTCTTCTTCGGGTGTCTTCTTGTTACACCCTGGTGTGACCCTTGACCCAGCAACACCCACCTGAATTTTTCCACACTCTCTTTTTTTTTTTTTAATAGATTATAGATCTAGATTATAACATTAGATTCCTCATATTTAACATTCAGTTAAACCAAGCCATTGAGCCTAGGCCCTTGTAGATATCTTATTAAGAAGGGTCTGAGCCTCTTCTAAATCAGTAAATTGAAAGAATTTTCCCTTAACGAGAACCTTCAGCTTTGATTGCTGCGCAATCGAGGCCTGGACACCATTAGCTATAAAATAACTGCAGCAATTTTACAAACTCTTTCCTTCTTTTAGCTGCAGTTGCGGTCATATCCGAAAAAATCCTGCATTTTGTAGTTTCGGAAACAGTAAACTGGCGTTGTTGATATGCCTTAGAGAGTATCCGTTCCTTAATCCTGAAATCCGCAAAATTTAGTAGGATAGTTCTAGGAAATGGAGAGTTCGCAAAACGCTGAGCCGGTACTCTGTGGGCTCTTGTTATCGTTAAGTCTCCTTCAAAGTCTGGTAGAACTACTTTCTGTATAAATGAGTTAACCCATTGTACTGTGTCGGATCCTTCTGTTCCTTCTGGAACCCCTACAATCCTCAGGTTAGATCTGCGAGAATGGTTCTCCAACTCCTCAAGTTTATTCTCCATTACAATCCTCTTCTTTGTAGCCTCTTTAGTCTCTCCTGATACCAGATTCATCTGATCTTCAAGGACAGCAATCCTTGACTCAGCTTCCAAGACCCGGTTGGGGAGCGCCAGTGTTAACTCCTCCAGCTTATCTATTCTGGCGTGAATAGCAGCAAGTTCCGTGCGCTGATTATTTTTGATTTCACGGATCTCATCGAGAATTAGGTTGAGCATCTCACGAATATCTAGCTGGAATTTCACTTCAGATCTTGCTTCCTTATCGAGAAGGCTAGAATCGGGTCCTAATATTCTTTAATTCCCTTAGATAGCACGTTAGAGGCTGGGGGATCCAAAGTGAGGGAGACCGAAAGGAGTTGTGATGAATTAGGAAGGGGAGATTTCGGAGTTGTTCTTTTTGCAAACAGTGGAAAATCTCTCACCTCCTTTCCTCCCGTCCCACTGTTTCTCCTCTCTTCTACTACCTGAGGCGCTGTTGTTACCAATGCTGGTGAGGGGTTAAGAGTTTGAGGATGGACTTCCATTTCCGCCTGTGACTGTGCAAGTAAATCTGCTGCATTAGTATCATTCGTCTTGTCCCCCTCTGCTGCTGCTTCTTGCTGTTCTATATGCTGTTCTTTATGCTGTAGGGGGGTAGAGGAGGAGGGCGGCTCATCATCTGAAGATTCAGGTGTTGTATTATCTGCTACAGGGCTCCCCACCCCCTCCCTATTGGTGTCTTTATTTTTCTCACAAGCAGCTTTGCGTGCAGCTTTTTTAGCCAGAGCGAGACGAGTTTTGGCTTTCTGTTGGGCAGCCGCTTCCACTTTGCTGAGTGTAACCGCGTCATCATCCGTCAAAGGTTTGCCCATTTTTAGAGAAGTACACTCCCTTTTTTTTTTAGTTCGTTTTTTTAGGATAGAAAACGTTTTGATGCTTGATCTCCAGCAATCCGTTGCAGCCCAAACGATCCCCACAATTAACTCAGAGTTTTTTGAAAAAAAGTTTTAATGCTAGATCTACAGCAATCCGTTGCAGCCTAAATGATCCCAAACAGTTAGCTCAAAGCATCTCCACACAGCTCCACAGAGTCCAGGAAACCCAGCGAATTTTTTTAGGGTATATAAATCACTTCTAGTAAGCCAAGCTCTATTAGCTAGACTGGGAGCCACCCTCCGGTTTACACCTCCTCCTTCCGTGGAAAATCAGTCAGCTAGCACAGCCTTGCTCAATTAGCTACGTATCTGCTCCGTATCTGCCCGCTCACCACCACCTCGAAAGTGACAGATTAGCGGACTGAACACCCATCAGGCAGATCTGTTGGAAAGCTCCATGTCTGGCCCGCTAATAAGGACACGCGCACGCTCACCTCAAAAGAAACAGATGAGCGGTATGTCCTAGCACGGACCGAACTCCCGTCTGGCAGACAGATTAAATCAGCAACAGCGAGGCATCATCTCTCTCGGTGCATTTCTTCCTGATTTCCTGATTTCTCCGCACCGCACCGCGTTACACAAGTGAGTCTGTGTTTTCTTTTCAGCTTGAGGCTCCCGGTTTTCCTGTAGCTGCAGTCCTCCAGCGTCTCAGCGTCTCCAGATCACAATCGCCATTACGGAGGCGGGGTCATGGGTCACGAGCCACGGGAGACTAGACAGAGGCGTGGAACTCTGCAGTCATCCTCTCCAAGAACATTTAGGATTGTACAAGATCTTAGAAAGATTAATAAGATTGTTGTCCCATGTTGTCCGATTGTACCATATCCAGCAGTAATTCTATATCAAATTCCACATGATGCAGAATGGTATACCGTGATTGATCTGTGTAATCCGTTCTTTACAGTTCCATTGCACCCAGAAAGCCAGCCAATATTTGCGTTCCGGTTCGGAGATCGCATTTTGGCATGGTGCCGAATTCCTCAGGGGTATTCTGAAAGTCCATCTATTTTCAATCAATCGTTAAAGAAGTCATTAGAAAGTTTGAGCATGCCTGGAGAATCTGTACTAGTTCAATATATTGATGACCTGTTAGTGGCACCAAAGACAAAAAATGAATGCATATCAGATACTATTGCATTGTTGAACCATTTGGCAGGAGAAGGGCATAAAGTGTCTCCATCGAAATTACAATTTTGTCAGAAAGAAGTGCAATACTTAGGTAATAATAATGCTAAAGGAACTAGGCAAGTCAATGCAGAAAGAATCAAAATGATACAAGGGATGCAACCACCAAAAATACAAAGACAAGTTAGAATGTTCTTAGGAATGGTGGGTTACTTTAGACAGTGGATTAGTGGATTCTCACTGATAGCAAAACCCTTACAGAGACTAACTAAAGCAGACATCAGAGACCCCATCGTATTAAATAAGACTGAAATGGAAGCATTTGAACAGCTAAAAACGAGTTTATGTGAAGCTCCAGCTTTAGGAATGCCTGACTATGAAAAAGAGTTTGAGCTGTATTGCAGTGAGCGAGAAGGATGTGTATTGTCGGTATTAATTCAAAGACATGGAAAACTGAGGAAACCAATTGCATATTTCTCAGCTGTTTTGGATCCAGTTGCAAAAGCCTTGCCAGGATGGTTGAAAGCAGTAGCAGCAACAAGTGTGAGTTTGGAACAGTGTGAAGGAATAGTGATGGGATTTCCGGTGAGGGTATATGTACCTCATTCTGTGGAGATTCTCCTCACTAGGACAAAAACACAATACCTTACAAAAAAAAGAATGACAAAATATGAGAAAACAATTCTAGGTGCAGATAATGTGACAATTTTATGAAGTGTGAATATAAATCCATCTCTAATTTTACCTGATGCAATGGAAACTGAGGTAAGAAACGAGGTTGATCACAAATGTTTGGATGTTCTTAAGTATTGTACCAAACCAAGACCTGACATTAGGGATGAACCATTGCCTGAATCAGACTACATGATGTTTGTTGATGGTTCGTGCTTGAGAACAGAAGAGGGTGCTTTGAGTGCTGCATATTCTGTGTGTACAGTGGCAGATGTCCTGGAAGCATCTTGTGAGAAAGGAATTTGTTCTGCTCAAATAGCGGAATTGATTGCTTTGATTCGAGCATGTGAACTAGGAAAAGAGATAAGAGTCACCATAGTGACTGACAGCCAGTGTGCTGATTCAGGGTTGTCCATGATTATGGACAATTGTGGTCCCAAAGAGGTTATTTAACTTCTGCAGGATCCCCCATTAGAAATGCTGAATTTGTAAAAATGTTAATTGATGCTATTCAGTTGCCTGATAAAATTGCAGTGGTGAAGTGTGCTCCACACAAAAAGGGAGATTATTACATCACTAAAGGCAATAGATATGCCGATTCCATTGCAAAATACTGTGCCAGAAATCTTGCATCCATAAATCAGGACAGAAAAGAAGAACATGTTTCAAGTCCTTTAATGCTAACCACAGTAGTTGAGACTTGGCATGAAGTGAGACAGATGCAGGATGAGGCTAGTGAAGAAGAGAAAAACACCTGGCTAAAAGCAGGGTGTAGATAAAGGGAAGAAGATGAAATCTGGGTTTAGAAGAAAGACAAGTAATGCCTGATAACATGATTTCAAATATGGCCCGAATGTACCATGGTCAGAATGTGAGACGTAATGCCGCGGTATTTCTTCCCTCAGGGAATCACAACGCGGTTGTTACAGCAACCGCGTTGTGATTCGGCATACCATTACTCCGCAAGTCGGAAGAAGGAGTTGCGGAGGGGGGGGGGGGGGCGCTGGCTGTTGGAATAGTGCAATTTACTCCAGTCAGTGCAGACACTAGGGAAGGTGTTGGAATTTAAATCCAACACCTCCCCCTCCTCCGCAAGTCGTTGTTCCGACTTGCGGAGTAATGATATGCAGAATCACAACAACCGCGTTGTGATTACCTACGGGGAGAATAATTTGCGGTAAACGTTGTTTACCCCATGGTCAAGCTCATGTTGGGAGAGATTCCATGATTCGAATGTTTAGACAGACATGGTATAATCCTAAATTTAGGATGATTGCTGAAAGCTTGTGCCAGAGATGTCTATTATGCCAACAGTTCAATCCAAGAAGAAAAACAGTTGTGAGCTTGGGAACCATAGGACCGGAGGGAGGTCGGTTCACACAAATGCAGTTGGATTTCATCGAATTGCCACCATGTAACAGACTCAGATATGTGCTTGTAATCATTTGCCTGTTCTCTAGGTGGATAGAAGCGTTCCCCACCCGGAGAAATGATGGAGTAACTGTTGCAAAGCTACTTTTGCGTGAAATCATACCACGATACGGATTTCCAGTAACAATCGAAACAGATCGTTGAAGCCACTTTCAGAATGAACTATTACAAATGATTTGTGAGGCACTGGACATTCGTCAGAAACTGCATTGTGCTTACAGACCAGAGGCTTCAGGGGTAGTTGAGCAAGTGAATGGAACAATAAAAAACAGAATTGCAAAAATGTGTTTGGCAACAGGACTAAAATGGCTGGACGCATTGCCACTTGTTCTGATGACCTTAAGGAGTATACTTGACCGAACAACTGGACTGAATCCACATGAGATTTTGATGGGCAGAGTGATGAGACAAGCATTTGTACCAGTTGATAAACTGTTAACTATTAATGATGACATCATACTGGATTACTGCAAAAACCTCTCTGACGTAGTAACTTCTGTGTTCCATCAGGTGGGAATTGAGTCAAACACGAAAGAGAAACATCCAGCTCATGATCTAGTCCCCGGAGATTGGGTTAGAATAAAGGTACACCGAAGATGGAATTGCTTGGTACCTCGCTGGCAAAGACCGAGACAGGTTATTTTAGTCAGCACGACTGCAGTTAAATGTGCTTTAGTAAAAAGATGGGTGCATGCCAGTTACACCATCCGTGTGCCTGAACCTGAAAATCCAAACGAGGAAGGTGAAAGCACAACTGATTCTGATTCTGAAGGAGAACAAGAGATAAATCCAGATATTGAAGCTCGACAAGAACGTCGACATCTGGAGGTATCGGATGCTAGTTCTGCATCTGAAGGAGAAGGTGAAACTGTTGAAATACCAAATTTTGAAGATCGACCTGAAAGTCGAGATTTGGTAAGAACTGATACCAGTAAGGACATTGAACAAAGTGGAGATAAAACTGGTAATCAAGAAAATACTGAAGAACAGTCAGAAAGCTCTGAAAGCAGGAACCAAAATCCTGACACTTTATCGCCAGTTCTATTTGCGTTTTTCATCGAGCCCTTGGCGATAGCAATTAGGAACTGTGCTGATATTTGTTCCCCAATTCCATCAATGCCAAAATTGAAATTATATGCTGATGACATCATGCTTATAATTAAACCAAAAATAGAGGTCCAAACCAAAGTCTTCAAGCTTTTTGAAGACTTTGAGGCCTTAGGTGGCTATCGTATTATTAAAGGGAAGACTGAAGTTTTGCAATGTGGGAGAGTAGCTTTAGATCTGCACCGTGATATTGAAACCTCTGTCAATAATAATCGAAAGAGATAGCTTGGGGTATTTTTTACTGAATCTGTCAGCAATTTATATCATTTGAATTTTGCTCCTCTTCTTTGGAAAGTTCAGGGCTTGTTTTCTCGGTGGAGCTTGCTTCCCCTTTCTATTTTGGGATGGGTAGCTTTAATTAAAATGTCTGTTCTTCCGTTATTTAATTTTCTTTTTTCAACTATTCCATGCACTTTATCAGGTTTCTTTTTTCACTCAGTTAGAGTCTATGTTTACAGCCTTCCTTTGGGCAAAAAAACACCTCGTATAGCACTCAGCACTTTATATGAAGATTTGGATGAGGGAGGTTTAGCTCTTCCAAATCTTAGGGATTATTACCATGCGTATTTGCACAATATTTATCTAGATTTAAATTTTTACCGCAATCAAATTTTTTTTTTGCAATAGTTTTATGAAGTTGATGTGTAAAGACAGTCAAATTCATTCCCCCTTGTTGATTTTTAGATCCCCTAAACTTGTTCGTTATAAGTGCCTTCACTGGTTTTTTAAAAGACGGCAGGCTTTGTTCAAAAGATATTCTATTCCTGTAATTAATTCAGCTACATTGTTAGTAGCGATCTTGCCGCTGGCTGGGGTTAAACAATCCTTACATCTTGCTTCAAAATGGGCAGCGGCTGGATTCGTAAAAGTTTTGGATTTTTTGAGAAATGGTAAATGGTTGACTGCAGCTGAAATGTCGCAATTGATTTTTAATTACTTTATTTTGCTAAGTTCATACAGTACATTGTATACATTTTTTGCAGAAATAGATGTTTCTTATTTGGTTGAACGGAGCCAGTTGGTTGATGAATTACTAGTGAGGGCATCGGATAAAAAGCCAGGCGCCTGGAAGAAATATCTAGCTTCAGTCAAGGGAGTGGATCTCGAGCAAAAGGCAATTAAAAAATGGTCGGATCATGAAAATTTAGAGATGTCATCTCATATTTGGTCAGCTATCAAGAAACCCAACTTTAGTACATTGAGAGGGGCGAATTGACGAAGGATGTTGTTTTTTAGCAAACGGCTGCTTTATCGAACTCCCTACTCTCTATCAAAAATTTATGCCAACCAATCTTCTCAATGTTTTCGTTCTATTAATTATCCATTGGCTAATTGGTCTCATATTATGTTGAGTTGTCCCAAAATTCACAAGTTTTGGGAAGATCTATTCTGTTATTTGGAGTATGAATGTGGTATCCAATTGGCTGTGAATGATAAATTATTTCTTTTTGGGTTCGATCCGGATCTTCCTTTTATGGATCCAATGATAACATTTTTATATATAGCAATGGCAGTAGCTAGTTCGCTTTTATTGCAAAAATGGTGAACAGATTTGATTCCCTCTGTTTTTGAAGGGGGTCATAAGATGAAAATAGTTAAGAGAAGTGAACGTATTTTTGCATTACGGGTGGGAGGTATTAAGAAATGGAACAAGGTATGGGGCATTTATTTTGCATAAACAGGGCAGGGAGACTGTTTTATGATGCTTAAGTAGGTAGGGTTGAGGTTTTGGATTTTTTAATTGTGTAAATGCATTTATTGATCCTTGCTTTGTGTATTACTAATTTTTTGTGTATTTGCCCTAAGGGAGTTTTTAATGATGCATTGATCTTATGTTTATGTTAAAAATTTCTGGCTTGGGGGCGTGGCTTGACCGGCGATGTGAGCAGACGTGCTCTTGCGGAGCTCCCGCCGCCGCTGGCCTTTTTCATTAGCCATTAAGGCGGATTTTGGGGCACCTGGATCCACCCCGCGACACCCCAGTGTCCTGACAAGCTGGGGAGGTGATTAAACGGACAGCGACTCCAGGGGGGCGCCTGGAGAGACCCCTGGTGCGAGCGGACGGCTCGATACTGACGGGGCCTGCCTACCCGCCATTTTGAGACCCCGGCTGCTGGATATTGACGGACGCGGTGTGCGTCGGCGGACACCTGCTGGCACCCTCTCTGCTCGTCCGTTGAGGTGAGGCTGCCGGACTTCCTATCTGCGGTGGCGCCGGAGGGGAGGAGTACTTTGGTTGCTCCCTCCGGGCGCCCTCCGCGTCTGGTGCGATCGGCGTCCCCCTTCCAGAGGCAGAGAGGCGGAGGCTGGGGGCTTGCTGTCCGGGCCCGGCCTTGCTCACGGGTGCTTCTGATCCCGCTCCCCCGCCGCGCTCTGAGGTGGGTGAGCAGAACTGCGACGGCGGTCTACAACGGAGGTCCGGACGGTGCTCCGGTGTGGGCGGTGCCCCCGGGGCACGTCTTGTGGCGGACGGCGCTCGCCATGTTACAGGCCTGCGAGAGGGCGCATTAACGGAGCAGCGGTGCGGCGGCCCTCTTGGGCGGGAGAGCGGAGCCCGAGGGCTGCTGTTGGTGGTGCCATCCTGTGGCGGTCTTCTTCCCCTGCGGCCCCCTGCAGCCTCCCCTGGACATTGCCGGCGAGGGCTGAAGAGAGGCAGTGCAGGGGGCCCTGGAAGTGTAGAGAGCCTGTTTCCTAGCTGGAGCGACACGTTGGGAACGAGGACTACCCCCACAGAGCTGACCCTGGATTGGAGGGCTGAAGCAGAAGGTCCGCCCCACGCCGGTGTGTTCGACTGTAAGGTACTGTTGCCTGGTGGATCCCGGTCTGCCTACCTCGCTGTGGTGGGTGTGCTGGGGGCCTGCTGCTGCAGGGGTCGAGTGTGCGGAGCCTTGGGCCCTTGAGTGCCTGGAGTGGGGCCTGATCCTCAGGCCTTCACGCCTGTATTCCTCCCCTTCCCTCCTGGCCTTGCTCACACGCACTATCTCGGGCGGGGACCCCGAACCGGACTGAGCCGACCTCCCCTGGCCTAAGCGGACGATGACACGCACGAACAGGAGCAACAGGGCGGATCCAGCGACGACCCCCAAGGACAACCCGGTGACGGCCATGTGGGGCAAAGCAGGGGCACCAGCGGCCGGCGAGGGCCCGTCCAGAGGGCCGGCGGACACCCCACCAGTCACGCAGGCGTTCATGCCCGCCTTTATGTCTGACCTTAAGGCTGAGATCGGCTCCCTGAGAACGGAGGTACATTCATGCGTCATGGAGCTCAAGAGGGAGGTCCCGGAGCTTGGGGGCCGCGTGGATAGCTTGGAGAGGACCGTGGACACGCGCACCGAAGACCAAGAACACCTGTGGCAGCGGCTGACGGCCCTTGAGGAGCAAAACATCAAGCTCCAGATCAAGCAGGAAGACTTAGAGAACCGGGGTCGGCGCAACAACCTCCGAATTCGCGGCGTGCCACTCGGTGAAGAAGGGAAGGACGTGATGGACTTCGTGGCGCAACTTCTCCACGAGGTGAGGGGTGATGAGGACGTGTCGCCTCCTACTCTCGACCGGGCGCACCGGGTGGCGGCCCCTGCGGGGAGGTTGGGCCTTCTACCGGACATTCTCACATGGGTGCATTTCTTTGTAGAGAAGGAAGAGATCTGGAAGCGTGCACGAGACAAGCCGGACCTACAATACAAGGGCCATAAGATCCAAATTTTCCAAGACTTGGCGCCCAACACTTTGAAGCGACGACGTGCTTTCCGCCCAGTTACGGAGAAGTTACGGAGCATGAACATCCCGTACCAATGGGGCCATCCCTTTGCGCTTATCTTTCAATGGGAGGGTAGGCGCAAAACCTTGCGATCCTACAACGAGGCGGCGCGGCTCCTCAACATCGCGGGCTCTCCCCCGGAGAGTCCCTCTAGACATCCTTCCCGCAAGAGAACGCCGACTGGACCGGACTGGACCACGGTACCGCGACGACGGCGCGCGCCTCCTGCTGACGCACCCGCGACCAGCCAAGCTCGGCAAGACGTCATAGCCCACATTAGAGCTCTGGAGGAAGCGGGGACTGACCCTGAGGAGCGCTCCCCTGAGGGGCGTCCTCCTACGCCGTGAGGATGATGTCACACTTGCTGCATTCCTTTTGAGGTACTGTTCCCACGCACTCCCCCAATGGACGGGGGGTTGTCGGATGATGGGGTGGGTTGGTTGGGCTCCTGATCCCTCTGTGCTGGGCCTGGGTGGGTGGGGGCTCCATACCTCCTAGTGCTTCCAGCCAGCCATGTCCCTATGGAACTGTCCCCTGGGGAGTGACATCCCGATGGACATTCGAACCCGAGGGTGTAGGATGCCCTATTCTGGGGACAGTGAACTTTGGCCCTGTTGGCCGCAACTGTACGATTCATGCCTTCAGCCTCACCGGCTGCTGAATGTTTGGTTTTTGTACTTAACTTTTTCTGTCCTCCTCTTTCTCTCTTTTCTTCCTTCCTTTGATTTCTGTGGGGGACCGGGGAGGGTGGGTGTGATGGCGGTTGGGGTCGGGAGGGGTAGGACCTCTGAGTGGGGCATATGGCTGGTGTGTGATATGATAAGAATGGCTTTGCTTGCGTATCCTAGGGCTCCCAGCCATGGCGAGTACTGTGACCAGACCCCTTAAGATTTTATCCCTCAACGTTAAGGGCCTTAATTCGCCCAATAAGCGCAAGCAGATATGGCATTATTTCCTGCGACAGGACCCGGATATCATTTTCATGCAAGAGACCCACCTTCTTCAGGCTGATACTGGGCGCATGGCACATCCTAGATACCCCCTCCAATACTGGGCGGCAGCGGACACGAAAACGGCAGGGGTGGCAATTTTGTGCAAAGCTGGCATCAGGCGAGGTACTGATAGGCTCTTCCGAGGTGGTGATGGCCGTTTTCTCAAGGTGACGGTTGGGGTGGGTCCTCGCAGTCTTACGCTGTGCAACGTGTATGCCCCTAATCTGGCGCAGGATCGCTTCCTTCGAGGCCTTTTGCGTGACCAGGTCCTTCGGGGTGGGCCCTCTATTGTTCTCGGGGGAGACTTTAACCTGGTGTGGTGCCCTACGATGGACCGGAGTGCGGGCTCCTTTCATGGGGCGGGGGCGATGTCTCTGGCGCTTCGCAAGCAGATCGGCGACTTGGGCTTATTCGACGCCTGGCGATAGTTCTCTCCGGATAAAAGAGAATATTCTTTTTATTCGAGTGCTCACCGCTCTTATTCTCGCATTGATCATGTCTTCATATCCCACGACCTGCTTCACGATGTGGTGGACGCTGGGATGTCGGACATATCCATCTCGGACCATGCGCATGTGGAGTTGCTTCTCAGGGACCCGCGGGACGGTCCTCCCAGAGAACGGAAATGGCATTTACCTTCGCACCTCCTAAGGGATGCAGAGTCTGTTGAGGACATTCGCACAGCCATTACCTCCTATTTTGAGTTCAACGACCTGCCGGAGACGCCTTTTCCGGTAGTATGGGACGCTTTTAAGGCCACGATACGGGGCCATATCACGTCCCTGGCGATTGCGAGGGCACGGGAGAGGAAGGCAGTAGAGGACGGCTTGGTAAAGGACCTCCGGGAGGCAGAGGCGCAGAACCAGGAGGGATCCACTTTAAGGACACGACGACGCCTAGCCAACTTACGGGGTCAGTTGCGAGTACTGCGGGCGAACAGAGCGGAGAGCTCCCTTTTGACTCTGAAGCACTTGCATTTTGACGGAGGGGATAAAGTGGGGAAACTCTTGGTGAGAAGGCTGAGGGTCAATGCGGTCAGATCCCACATAGCGAACGTGATGCCTCCCGATGGGTCTCGGGCAACGCCGGCCGGGGAAAAATTGGGGGCGTTTCGGGACTATTACGCCTCACTGTACGCACGGCCCCACCGACCCCCGCCCAGTCGGGAGAGGTTCTGGAGCACTATAGCGGGACGCAGCTACACCCCGGTACGGCAGAACAATTGGAGGAACCGATAACGTTAGATGAGGTAACCGCGGCAATTAAGTTAAATTTGGGGAAGACGCCAGGCCCTGATGGCTTGCCGCTCACCTTCTATCGCCTATTCCAGAGTCAGCTGAGTCCATACCTCCTCCGGCTCTTTGCCTCTTTCGATGACGGTCAGGGCCCTTCCCCGGACATGGGGATGGCGGAAATAGCTTTAATTCCAAAGCCTGGGAAGGACCCGGCGCTCTGCTCGTCGTATCGCCCGATTGCGCTGCTCAATACCGATTTTAAAATATACACCAAGGTATTGGCTAAGAGACTGGATCCCCACATGCCTGACCTCGTCGACCCGGACCAGGTGGGCTTCATCCGGGGCCGTCAAGGGGGCCGATAATGTACGGAAAATCGCACATTTGGTGGGGAAGGCGCACCATTGGCGCATCTCGGCGTGCCTCCTGTCGCTGGACGCTGAGAAAGCGTTTGATCGCGTGGACTGGGTGTTCCTCCGAGTGGTCCTTTGTAAGATAGGGCTCGGCCCAAAGATGGTTGCCAGGATCATGGCGCCTTATGCTGCGCCGCGGGCAAGGGTCCGTGTGAATGGGAGGTTGACGGATCCGATTGACATTGGGAGGGGGACTAGACAAGGCTGCCCTCTCTCGCCTCTACTGTTTGCCTTGGCGATCGAACCTCTGGCAGATTTGATTAGGCGAAACCCGGACATCCACGGCATTAGGATGGGAGGTCAAGTCCATAAGGTGGCATTGTATGCGGACGACCTCATCCTCACCCTCACGGAGCCCCGACAGTCCTTACCGGCGCTCCATGCAGTGCTTCGCTCCTTCGAGGGCGCCTCCGGCCTGAAAATTAATCACGATAAATCGTGGGTACTTAACCTTACGATTCCCCCGGCCGAAGTCCCCTCACTGGAGCAGTTGTGCCCTTACCGTTGGACGGATCGCCATATCCGATACCTAGGCCTCTCCCTGACTCCCTCCTTAGAGGGTTGGTCGGCAATTAACTGGGCGGAATGCCGCAAATCCGTCCTCAATGATCTGCAACGCTGGAAACCTCTTATCCCCTCATGGCTGGGTAGGCTAAACGCAATCAAGATGTCCATCCTGCCCAAACTACTCTACTTATTCCAATGCCTTCCTGCGCCTATCCCTTTGCCGGGCATCCGAGCTCTGCAAAAAGACTGCACTAAATTTATCTGGGGGGGCAAGAGACCCCGCTTCTCTCAGGCACTCCTTATGGCCCCGCGGGATCGCGGAGGGCTTGGCTGCCCTAATCTGGTGGATTATTACTGGGCCGCCCACTTGCATTTTGTGATTGAATGGGGCATCAGGCGGAGCGAGAAGGGGTGGCTTCATATGGATCGGGCGGTCACGGGTCGCACCATCTGGAATTTGGCCTGGATTCATAAGGCGGGGCGGTCCCCTAGTGCATACTTGGCGATACCCACGAAAACAGTCCTGAATGTGTGGGACAGGATAGCGGTGCGAAAGGGCCTCACGACTTTCCCCTCGCCGCACACCCCCATTGAAGACAACCCGTGGTTTCCGCCGGCTAGCCACACTGCTGCCTTTCGTAAATGGACACAGGGAGACTGTAAAGTCCTTACAGATCCCTTTGACGGCGGCACCTTTAAGACCTTTGCCCATTGTCGAGACGAATTTCGTCTTCCGCCGGAGGCCGAGTTGCAATTTCTCCAATTGCGTCATTGGGCCTTATCGGACGCGATGTACTCAGGGGCCACCCGGGCCTTCACCCCGTTTGAGCGTTTGGCCCGCTCCGGCACGGGCACGACGGGCCTAATTTCCAAGATCTATCGAATTTTACAACATCCCCACACTCCCCCCTCACACCCGTACCAGCAAAAATGGCATGGGATGCTGGATACAGAAATTGCTCCGGCACAATGGGCGCGCCTCTGGGGGGATGTCCCTAAAGTATACCGCAGCATACCACAGCAAGAGTACGCGTACAAAGTAATGATGCAATGGTATTACACGCCACAACGCTTGCACAGGATGTACTCCTCTGCGTCTCCCGGTTGCTGGAGATGCCACCATGCGCCTGGGGACTTCCTACACATCTGGTGGACTTTCCCCGTGATCGCTATCTTTTGGAAGGAGGTATTGAGCCACATAAGGGGGGTGCTTGGATTTCCTCTGCCTGATGCCGCTAGTACAGTGTTGCTGGGAATTAAACCTGCCAACTTGCTTGCCCTGACTCGTAATGAATGGACTATATCGCTGCAAATGCTGGGTGCTGCCAAACAACTGATTGCCCTGTATTGGAAGAAGGCGGAGGCTCCCCCCCTAGCTATATGGTTTGGCAGACTCTGGCAGGTCATCACCATGGAGATGCTTTCAGCGAGGCTGCAGTCTCGCACAACACGCTTTGAGAAAGTTTGGCGGCCTCTAGTGACTTATCTGTGCAAAAGCGAGTACGCTAGGAATATGCCCCCCAAGCTGCGAGCGCTGCATCTAGTGGATGATGCGGTGATCCCCTTTACCCCCCGCAGCGCCCTGGGATAACGTTCTATGATACCGGCATGGAACTCCGGAAATGTGCCTTACTGGCTGCTCCCCCCTGGAACCTCTCACCCCCACTGCCCTAGCGGTTTCTTTCTTCCCTTCCTCTCTTCCTCTCTGCTCCCTCTAGATACTGTCTCTACCTTTTCTGTTGCCTTCTTTTAGGCTCCTGGTTATGTGTTGGACCACTATGGTCCGATGTTCGTTTCCGTTTGACCCACTGGTTGCTGCTCAACCTACGAGGTTGAGTCTAAGGCGGGGTGACAACCGGGCATGGTGGACTGCATGTACTGATCTTCATGTGAGCGACCCGATGGGGTTATAGACTGAACACTGAATGTCAGTCTGCAAGACGAACAGATCATGCACGCACGAGAAGAAACTGAGCAGCAAGTTATATGTCGCGGCCGACCCCTTGAGGGTTGTAGGCTTATCGCTGTGTAAATGTCACCCTTTTCTCTGCGCATCCCCGACTGGGGCCTTAATAAAACAGATGTTGAAATAAAAAAAAATTCTGGCTTCCAATAAAAATGTAAAAAAAGAAAGCTCTGAAAGCAGGAACCAAAATCCTGACACTGGAAAAGAGGAAATAACTCATGACAAGGATGAGATTCCAAGTACCAGTTATGGAGATGTTGATAACAGCGTGAGATTGCAGAGTAAATAGAAAACAGATTCTGAAAAAGAAACAGACATTATAAAGTTCATCATAAATGAAACTGTTGAAAATTCTGAAAGTGAAACTGATGAAAGTGGAGATGAAACTCAATTGAGAAAGAGTTCAAGGAAAAGAGCTTGGAGAGTGGAATATAACACTACAGAACCAAAGACAAAAAGGGTTCGTAAAGGAGATAATTGGCCTAGAGAAATTAATGGACTGAGATTCAAACTGGTTAACAAAGCGAGAAAACCAGAAGATCAAGTAAATGAAATAACAAGTCAGAAAGAGTTGTTGGGAAAGAAAATAGAGGCTGTTCAAAGGCCAAAAAGAGTGAGAAGGCCAAACCAGAAACATAAATCCCCTGAATGGGCTTACATGTTTTTGCCTCCTATTGAGGAAGTATACAGCAGCCAAGAGAACTTGAATTTCACAAGTGAAGAAAAAAGAAAGTGAGTAAAAACTGAGACTCAAAGAAAGAAAAATAAATAATTGATCTGAAATTGCTAATTAAAAGCAAGACTTGAAACATTGGTATAAGAAAACGCTATGAGTATAAAGTGAAAGTCTATTAAAGACAAAAATCCGAGTAAAGAAAACTGTGAAAAATCACTGTGTAAAAAAAAAAAAAAAAGCCTACTAATAATGTAACTACGAAATGTTCTATGTTTAGAAAATGGTGTAGAATGTGGGTAATATGTACTGGATTATTAATGTTAGTATGGTTGATTTTAGCTATCATTATTCCCTTTAGAGAAAATTTTGAGAAATTGAAAGCAAATGGGTATATGAGTGGATGAAATAGTGAAGTAAAAACTGATAAAGTACATGTGTATAAGCCAGAGATTCATCAGGATAGATCTGACTTCTCAAAGAATACCTTTTCAAGGTTATTATCTGAGTATGTTAGAATTATGGATGCCAGTGATTGTTACGTGTGTGTGAAATTGCCAGCATCAGTTTCGGAGGGGGTGCCCTACCACCATCTTCCACTTACATGTGGAATTTCATGTAGTGTAATAGCAAGTTTATTTTACAAAACAGGTACATTAGAGTATTATTATTCAAATTCTGATGATATTTTTGCACAATTGAGAGTTATAAATGGAATGAATAAAGTTAAGCCTGCAAACATTATGGGAGAATTTTTCTTAAAAACTCAAGAATTGACTCATGATTATGCTTTTAGACATAATTTGACTTGTAAAATGAGGAATGAAGAAAAAGCCTTTTTACATATGGTTGAAGAAAGGAGGAATGTATATAAAAGAAATGAAAAAGTGAAACATGCTAAATCTAAATATTGGGAATCTGAGGATGAAAAATTAAACAACAAAATGTAAATGTGGCCATAAGCATAGATTCCCCATCATTAGGAAAATGTTGTATTCGTAGAGATAATACTGTGTATGACAATTATTTTGTGGGAGCGAGTCAATGTGAAGACACTTATCGTATAATAGGGGGTTGGGGATTTAAAGGAAATGACCCACTTTTCCCTGGGATATATTTTGTTTGCTGGAACAAAACTTATCATAAATTGCCTGATCATTGGTATGGATCCTGTTATGTAGGCCTGGTCTTTCCTAACATTTTTCATGCAGATAGAGGTACTAATGGAACACATGAGATAGGTAGACCTTTAAGTCGTAGAAAAAGAGAGAGTGTAATAGAAATAATAGGTGATGTCTTTGGAGCACTGATTCCCGCAGTGGGAATTTCTTTTAATGCAAACAGAATTCGAAAATTGTCAACGATAGTAGATCGTTTGTCAACAGATACTGCAGTTGGATTCTTAATGGTAAACACTGAAATGATTGCTATGAGAGCTATGGTGATGCAAAGTCGCCTTGCTCTAGATATAATTTTGGCAAAAGAAGGAGGAGTTTGTGGAATTTTAAAAGTACAACACTGTGCACTTACATTCCAGATAAAAGTCAAAACATTGAGAGATATATTGAAAATCTTACAGAATTGCATAAAGAAGTTGAACCACTGGAGGTTGATGGTGTCCTTGAAAGACTTGGTAGAAGTTTCTCAGCAGTTAAACATTGGTTACATGAAATAGGTAGTTCTATAATCGGTAAAGTATTAATTCCAGTAACAATAGTAATAGTAGTGATTTTGATATTAAGATTATGTTGCATCCCCGCTACTATTCGCACTAGCTATTGAACCCCTAGTGGCGGCTATGCGGCAGACCCTAGGAGACGGAATCCCCTTGGGAGATGCAATCCATCAGGTATCGCTTTAAGCTGACGACCTGCTGGTATTTGTGAGGGACGTACGATGCATACCAGAACAAGTAGCCCAGCTGTTGCGTAAGTTCGCAGAGGTCTCCGGGCTCCGGGTGAATGCGAGCAAGTCCTGCCTCTTCGCGTTTGGCACTGAGGTGGAAGACCCGGAGTACTGTCTTGACGGCACGAGAGTCCAATGGAAGGCCGACGATTTTAAGTACCTGGGGATCTGACGGGAACCTAGGACGGGAGGTGACAGCGCTTAAATCCCAAATAAGCTTTTGGTCCACACTCCCGTTGACAACCACGGGCAGAGTTGCCCAGGCTAAAATGGTCATTCTTCCCCGACTCCTGTACTATTTTGTTAATCTGCCTCTATTTATCCCGGCCTCCTTCTTTTCGTCGCTTAATGCGGTCCTGCGGGACTTTATCTGGGGTGCATCCCGGCACCGACTGGCACTGGTCAAGTTATTCCTGCCAACAGACAGGGGAGGGCTGGCCGCCCCCTGCTTCGAGCACTACTACCTGGCCGCGCAGCTCCAATGGATCGCCCGCTGGTTGGCGGATAAGGGAAGGGATGACACTGCTACAACTGAGCCGCCGTGCTCGCTGGAGCGTGTCACAAAACTTTTTCACCTACTGGCGGCGCCTGAGCGCCCCGCTCCACTGCTGCTGGCAGTGGCGTATGAATGCTTTCGCAGAGCCCTGTTCCTCACACGAAAGGTGCTTCGGTACGCGCCCGCTATACCTCTGAAGGGTTCCCCGGGTGGCGAGGGGGTTGTCCCATGTTAGAGCAGTGGAGGGAGGCAGACGTCCAGACACTGGGCGACCTCTATAGAGATGGAGCACTAGAGGCTTATGAGACGATGGTCTCTGAGGATGGGCTTCCTCCCGGGGGGTTCCTGCTACACCGCTCTCTCGTGGCGAAGCTAGCGGCCAGGTGGGGGGATGTGGCGACGGAGCCTGACCAGCACTTAACCATGCAGTACCTCCATGTCATGGGGAGGGGCAAACATCTGGTCCGTTGGTTTGCTGTGTCACTACGGATACATACAGAGACTAGTCTGGCCCTACTTAGAGGTAAATGGGAGCGAGATATAGGAAGGTTGCTCTCTGATAAGGAGTGGGAAAGAATACTTAAAAGTCCGGTACGCATCCCCAGAAATATGCGCTTTTGCCAGATACAACTTTATGTTGTTCCCAGAGCCTATCTCACGCCTGAGCTGATCAATAAGTACTTCCATCACTCAGATGTGTCCTGCCCTAGGTGCGGTGAGATAGGTGCGGGACTCCTTCACCTTTTGTGGAGCTATCCTGGCCTGGGCACTTACTGGAGTTCAGTCAGTGAGTTACTTAGGAAATGCACCGGTCGCATTATACCCTTTGATTGGCCCGAATACATTTTGCACCAGTTCAGGAGACCACCCAAAGATAAGGCGTCGTCTCGTTTCTTAGATCTGGGGATGGTGGTCGCAAAGCGCCTCCTCACGAGGCAATGGAAGGCGGGTGACCCACCTGGAGTACGGGCGTGGACATACTCTCTTCAGGCATGGGCCAGAGTGGGGTGGACCGCCATACGTAGAGAGGAAGTATTGGGGCTCCAAAAAGAACCAATGGCGGAGCGCTGGGAACACCTGCTCAATACTTTACAGTTACCGGATGGGGCTGGCGATGCGAGTGCTGTGGAGGTATAGGTGGGCGCTCCTGGGGGTTGGAGTGTACCGTTGCTAGAGATCACAGGTCACCCAACCAATAATTTCGCCACTTCTGGCTTCGGGCCCATATACTTTACTTTATCATACACATTGATCAGATGACCACGCAATCCACTACCAATAATTGTGAGTTCCCTTTCTATGACTTCCAGTGTACCCAACTTACCATCCACCGTTATGGGTACCTATGACCACGATGGGTCAGGGAGCTAGCTGTAAAAGGAAAGGCAGCAAAATACAAACCCAACTTTTTATACTTTATTTCATGAAATGACCACGGACAACTGAGAAGTTTTAAAAGTTTATCTTAAATTTCAGATTCTGCAATCATACAGTTTATAGTAATGAGGCAATCTATAATCAGAATAACGAAGAGCACATACCCATATAGGAAGAGTATACAGGTAACCGTCCAACCCTATAATGAGGGAATTCAGAAAATACCGGAAATGAAACTCGAGAGAGGGTACTAATGCTAGGAATTTTATGCACGTTTTAGGATTTTATCATTAGGTCATATTTCGAGAGAAAAGACACTAGGGAAACCTATACCTCTATGGAAGGGTAGAAAATGGCAACACGCTATAATTCTAACGTTATTACTTCGATTCAGTATTTTTAAGAGAAATTTGTAAACATATTTAATTCATAAACAGTATGGAAAGATTCATACTAAAAGGCAGGGGAACATAGGAACATACTATGAAATGCAAACTGTAAATGACTTCAATGAGATGCAATGATTTGCAGAGAAAAACATGGAAAATTAACATATGCAAAGGGTATGTCTTTATTGAAGCAAAAAATGAGAAGGTCCCCCTACTGGGAGGGGAACTAACCAGTGCACAGCGAAAGGACCGTAGTCTTATTCCATAAACATCATAATCACAGCAGTCTGTGTGAAAAGTTTCAAGAATTTTAATCCATTCGTGGAGAATATTCAAGCATATTCAAGTTCAGCCAGAAGCGTGTCGTTACACGTCAAATAATCCAACCATAGTGATTAAATAAACAAGTCCCGATGCATTTCGGGCAAAAGCCCTTTCTCAAGGGAATGCTCTACAAAGAAATACAAATATGAACAGAATCAATAAACTGTACAAGTTACAAACGATCGAATGCAAACATGCAAAAACCAAATTGGAGTAACTGGAATGACTCGTGACAATAGTTACAATGCTGTGTGACATATCCCAAGGGTTGCCAAGTCTAGCGGTCATATCCGAGGTTGTGCAAAGAACGTTGAGGCGTGGAAAACAGACCACCCGAGAATGCGTGTAAAACAGACAAAGTGAAAAGAGTATCCGCAACGGTACCAAACCAAAGAGTGAGACGGCAAGAAGACAAACATGCCGAGAAGTGCAAGCGAATAGTCGAAGAATTACTCACATGCTGGGATTCTACGGGATGCCTAGCGGCATAACAGCCAGGTAGTGTTTGTAAAAACGGAGAGTGCTCCTCGCGGTTAACTACCGACAGTGAACATAAACGAAGGACGCAGTGCAGGGTGTTAGTGGACAAAAAAAACGGACAACACAGTGTGAAAACATCGCCATTTTGGAAAGGTGTGATGTGAGAGGTGAATGACAGTACACTGAAGTGATAAATGGTGTGTGCAGATAGCCAAGAAATATTACAGATAACAAAGAAATTCAATTCGATCGTTAAGCCCATTGGGCGCCATCGTTGAGAGGAAACGGATCCAGAAATTTTCACGCTTAAGTAAAGTGTTCTTATTGTTGGAAGTTATTGGTACTTGTTCCAGAATCAGGAATTTAAGTTGAGCCACAGAATGTCTCAATTCGGTAAAATGCACCGCCACAGTGGATTTTAGGTTATTGGTGCGAATGTTACTTTTATGTTCCAAAATCCGGATGCGGATTTTTCTTTCAGTGTGTCCTACGTAACATTTGCCACACGGACACTTCAATAGATAAATGACATTGTTCGAGTTGCAGGTGGCATTTACTTTGAGCTTGATGGGATGCCCTTTCATGGGATGACACATGATGTTACCAGTGATGCAGTTGTTACAATTAGAACAGTTGTAACAGGGTCTCAGTCCTTTGTATTCCTTGTGTACGTCTTCTTGATTGGATTTGCTCAGGATTTCTTTGAGGTTTCTACCTCGGGTAAATGCAAAAATGGGAGGTTGATTAAACAAACCATTGAAGTCAGGTTCCAGGGTCAAGATAGACCAATGTTTTCGGATAATCGATTGAAAGCGGTTGGATGTTTTGGAATATTTCGAAACTACTACCAAACGTTCAGATTCAGTTTTTGTTTTAGGTTGCAGTAAGGTGGTTCTAGTTTTTTTGGCACTTCTTGCCATGGCGAGATCCAATATTGGTGTGGGGTATCCTCTTGATTTCAATCTGTCAAGTGTGTTTAGCATTTGTACTTTGCATTCTTCTTTGTCTGAAACTATGCGTTTAATCCGTAATAGTTGTGTGTAAGGTAAATTGTTCTTCAAACCAGAGCGGTGAAAACTACTGTAGTGAAGCGTGGAGTTTCTATCGGTGGGTTTCCGATAAACTGTGGTTGACCACTCTCCTTGTCTCCTATGTATTTCAACATCCAGGTAGTGTATTGTACTCTCATCATGTTCCCATGTGAATTGAATTCTTTGGTTGAATTGGTTCCATGTTGTCAAAAAGGCATTCAACGTATCTGCATTGCCCTCCCATAGTATGAAGATATCATCTATGAAGCGTAGGTATAGTCGTCCATGTTCATGCCAGCTGCTTTGGTTCAAGATGTAAGATTCCTCGAATTGTTTCATATAAATGTTCGCATAGCAAGGAGCTGCCGAATTGCCCATGGCAGTGCCATTAAGTTGCAAAATCCATTTGTCTTTGACTGAGAAGTAGCTGTGGTATAATGTGAATATTGTCAATTGCATAAGGAACACTTTGAAGTCTGCGTCCAGATCAGATGAGGATAACACTTCTTCAATGGATTCAATACCTCCATCATGTGGGATGGAGGTGTAAAGTGAACAAACGTCCACCGTACACATGATAAGTTGGTTGTTCCTGAGTTCGTTCATGATGGGTGCAATTTTCAATAAAAAATCAGTAGTGTCTTTGACATGTGATTTGGTAGCCGCAACGAAAGGTTGCAAATATTTGTCCAAAAATTTGCCTACATTTTCGTGTAGGCTGCCTCGAGTCGACACAATCGGTCGGAAAGGAGGGTGTGTGGGATGCTTATGCATTTTGGGTAGCATATACAATGCAGGAGGTCTAGGATTGGATGGTGTCAAAAATCTGCGAGTCTTGTCGTTGATCGTTCCTTGATCAAATGCTGCCTGAATGATGAGTACCAGGTCCTGTGTGTACTCCTTCGTCGGATCTTCGGGTAGAAAATCATAAGTGTTTTGATCGTTGATATGTGAGTCTACTTGTTGATCATAAAAGCTGGTGTCCATGATGACCAGGGCACCACCTTTGTCAGCATTCTGATACATAGGAGACAAGGAGAGTGGTCAACCACAGTTTATCGGAAACCCACCGATAGAAACTCCACGCTTCACTACAGTAGTTTTCACCGCTCTGGTTTGAAGAACAATTTACCTTACGCACAACTATTACGGATTAAACGCATAGTTTCAGACAAAGAAGAATGCAAAGTACAAATGCTAAACACACTTGACAGATTGAAATCAAGAGGATACCCCACACCAATATTGGATCTCGCCATGGCAAGAAGTGCCAAAAAAACTAGAACCACCTTACTGCAACCTAAAACAAAAACTGAATCTGAACGTTTGGTAGTAGTTTCGAAATATTCCAAAACATCCAACCGCTTTCAATCGATTATCCGAAAACATTGGTCTATCTTGACCCTGGAACCTGACTTCAATGGTTTGTTTAATCAACCTCCCATTTTTGCATTTACCCGAGGTAGAAACCTCAAAGAAATCCTGAGCAAATCCAATCAAGAAGACGTACACAAGGAATACAAAGGACTGAGACCCTGTTACAACTGTTCTAATTGTAACAACTGCATCACTGGTAACATCATGTGTCATCCCATGAAAGGGCATCCCATCAAGCTCAAAGTAAATGCCACCTGCAACTCGAACAATGTCATTTATCTATTGAAGTGTCCGTGTGGCAAATGTTACGTAGGACACACTGAAAGAAAAATCCGCATCCGGATTTTGGAACATAAAAGTAACATTCGCACCAATAACCTAAAATCCACTGTGGCGGTGCATTTTACCGAATTGAGACATTCTGTGGCTCAACTTAAATTCCTGATTCTGGAACAAGTACCAATAACTTCCAACAATAAGAACACTTTACTTAAGCGTGAAAATTTCTGGATCCGTTTCCTCTCAACGATGGCGCCCAATGGGCTTAACGATCGAATTGAATTTCTTTGTTATCTGTAATATTTCTTGGCTATCTGCACACACCATTTATCACTTCAGTGTACTGTCATTCACCTCTCACATCACACCTTTCCAAAATGGCGATGTTTTCACACTGTGTTGTCCGTTTTTTTTGTCCACTAACACCCTGCACTGCGTCCTTCGTTTATGTTCACTGTCGGTAGTTAACCGCGAGGAGCACTCTCCGTTTTTACAAACACTACCTGGCTGTTATGCCGCTAGGCATCCCGTAGAATCCCAGCATGTGAGTAATTCTTCGACTATTCGCTTGCACTTCTCGGCATGTTTGTCTTCTTGCCGTCTCACTCTTTGGTTTGGTACCGTTGCGGATACTCTTTTCACTTTGTCTGTTTTACACGCATTCTCGGGTGGTCTGTTTTCCACGCCTCAACGTTCTTTGCACAACCTCGGATATGACCGCTAGACTTGGCAACCCTTGGGATATGTCACACAGCATTGTAACTATTGTCACGAGTCATTCCAGTTACTCCAATTTGGTTTTTGCATGTTTGCATTCGATCGTTTGTAACTTGTACAGTTTATTGATTCTGTTCATATTTGTATTTCTTTGTAGAGCATTCCCTTGAGAAAGGGCTTTTGCCCGAAATGCATCGGGACTTGTTTATTTAATCACTATGGTTGGATTATTTGACGTGTAACGACACGCTTCTGGCTGAACTTGAATATGCTTGAATATTCTCCACGAATGGATTAAAATTCTTGAAACTTTTCACACAGACTGCTGTGATTATGATGTTTATGGAATAAGACTACGGTCCTTTCGCTGTGCACTGGTTAGTTCCCCTCCCAGTAGGGGGACCTTCTCATTTTTAGCTTTGTGCTCACACTGCTTGGTCAGACAGTGTTCTATCCAGTGGCACGCTACAATTCTTTACAACCCACAAATTTCATCACGCTGTGCGAACTCCCACTTATCTTTGATTTCTACTTACTCTGCCCCAGGATTTCAGCACGCGCTTCAAAATGAATTTTGATACAGTCTCAGGGATGACTGATCAGAAAGCTTCCACCTTCGCCTACACAACTGATGACGCTGATAAAATATACAGTTTAATTCAGGAAGAAGCTACCGCTGCTGGCAACACCCGCAGCGCTGAAAGCAACCTCAAACAATTGCTCTACCTGCTAAAGAAGGAAACAAATCAGAAATTACATGCGAGTACCCTGATACGGTACCATCGAGTGCAACGGATACCCCGGGGCCTGCGTGTCCCACTTAAACCGCTCTTATGCAAAAACAATGTCAAATTTGTGGAGCGTTGGTACGCTATATTGAATAAGTGTTCCCTCGACTTGATCCTGTTGATCGTCGAGGAACTCTCCAAATCTCTGGAAGAACTATCTCTGGAAATTACCACTATAAAAGAGGAGCTGACCGAGTCACTCACAGCAGATGACCTGAAGAAAATGTTGGATGACATCAGCATTCAACTTGAGAAACACACCCGAGAGACTCAGGAGAGAAAACTGCGTAAATTCAAAAGGGACACTATAGATTATAAGCTCGGCGAGGTATACACCTGGGCAGAGGTGTATGCCCGCCGACGCTCCAACAAACCCTATAACCCTGCTTCTGCCACTGAAACATCATCGTCAGAAGACGACAACAGATCTAGACCAACCCGTGCAACTCCTAACTCTGAATCACAAACATCCAGCACTTCTACAGATTCCTCGGTTCATTTTTTAGAGTCAGGCCCGGATCAACAGGAAGATCCCGGGGGGGCAAAACCCGCCGGAGTTGCAGAAAAAACGCCTCCGCAAACCAAGAAGAACAGAAAAGCCAGACGGTGAAGGCTCAAGACAACCTGGTAATTAACATATCTTCTACCATTCTAACCAGCGACGAAATCAACACCCTGCAAAAGGGTCAATCCTTTGTGCCTACTACCGTTATCAACACACTTGAACTGGAAGTCAGCGCATTTAAATTGATGCGCAACATCCGCCTTAGGCATTATTTCACCAACATCATTCCAGCAACAATACAAGAAGAAGATATGCTACGAGGACTGAGACCCCACAGCACATTCATGGCACCACAAAGCCACAAGATCATTGACGCCTTTGAGAACCTGATCAAACAAGAAATCTTGAACCTGCCTTTTCAAACAACCGTCAAACAAGGTAACCTTACTCGTAAGGAGAGAAACATCCTCCAGAAACTGGCCAATGACCCGACGATAACTTGTCAGAATGCTGACAAAGGTGGTGCCCTGGTCATCATGGACACCAGCTTTTATGATCAACAAGTAGACTCACATATCAACGATCAAAACACTTATGATTTTCTACCCGAAGATCCGACGAAGGAGTACACACAGGACCTGGTACTCATCATTCAGGCAGCATTTGATCAAGGAACGATCAACGACAAGACTCGCAGATTTTTGACACCATCCAATCCTAGACCTCCTGCATTGTATATGCTACCCAAAATGCATAAGCATCCCACACACCCTCCTTTCCGACCGATTGTGTCGACTCGAGGCAGCCTACACGAAAATGTAGGCAAATTTTTGGACAAATATTTGCAACCTTTCGTTGCGGCTACCAAATCACATGTCAAAGACACTACTGATTTTTTATTGAAAATTGCACCCATCATGAACGAACTCAGGAACAACCAACTTATCATGTGTACGGTGGACGTTTGTTCACTTTACACCTCCATCCCACATGATGGAGGTATTGAATCCATTGAAGAAGTGTTATCCTCATCTGATCTGGACGCAGACTTCAAAGTGTTCCTTATGCAATTGACAATATTCACATTATACCACAGCTACTTCTCAGTCAAAGACAAATGGATTTTGCAACTTAATGGCACTGCCATGGGCAATTCGGCAGCTCCTTGCTATGCGAACATTTATATGAAACAATTCGAGGAATCTTACATCTTGAACCAAAGCAGCTGGCATGAACATGGACGACTATACCTACGCTTCATAGATGATATCTTCATACTATGGGAGGGCAATGCAGATACGTTGAATGCCTTTTTGACAACATGGAACCAATTCAACCAAAGAATTCAATTCACATGGGAACATGATGAGAGTACAATACACTACCTGGATGTTGAAATACATAGGAGACAAGGAGAGTGGTCAACCACAGTTTATCGGAAACCCACCGATAGAAACTCCACGCTTCACTACAGTAGTTTTCACCGCTCTGGTTTGAAGAACAATTTACCTTACGCACAACTATTACGGATTAAACGCATAGTTTCAGACAAAGAAGAATGCAAAGTACAAATGCTAAACACACTTGACAGATTGAAATCAAGAGGATACCCCACACCAATATTGGATCTCGCCATGGCAAGAAGTGCCAAAAAAACTAGAACCACCTTACTGCAACCTAAAACAAAAACTGAATCTGAACGTTTGGTAGTAGTTTCGAAATATTCCAAAACATCCAACCGCTTTCAATCGATTATCCGAAAACATTGGTCTATCTTGACCCTGGAACCTGACTTCAATGGTTTGTTTAATCAACCTCCCATTTTTGCATTTACCCGAGGTAGAAACCTCAAAGAAATCCTGAGCAAATCCAATCAAGAAGACGTACACAAGGAATACAAAGGACTGAGACCCTGTTACAACTGTTCTAATTGTAACAACTGCATCACTGGTAACATCATGTGTCATCCCATGAAAGGGCATCCCATCAAGCTCAAAGTAAATGCCACCTGCAACTCGAACAATGTCATTTATCTATTGAAGTGTCCGTGTGGCAAATGTTACGTAGGACACACTGAAAGAAAAATCCGCATCCGGATTTTGGAACATAAAAGTAACATTCGCACCAATAACCTAAAATCCACTGTGGCGGTGCATTTTACCGAATTGAGACATTCTGTGGCTCAACTTAAATTCCTGATTCTGGAACAAGTACCAATAACTTCCAACAATAAGAACACTTTACTTAAGCGTGAAAATTTCTGGATCCGTTTCCTCTCAACGATGGCGCCCAATGGGCTTAACGATCGAATTGAATTTCTTTGTTATCTGTAATATTTCTTGGCTATCTGCACACACCATTTATCACTTCAGTGTACTGTCATTCACCTCTCACATCACACCTTTCCAAAATGGCGATGTTTTCACACTGTGTTGTCCGTTTTTTTTTTGTCCACTAACACCCTGCACTGCGTCCTTCGTTTATGTTCACTGTCGGTAGTTAACCGCGAGGAGCACTCTCCGTTTTTACAAACACTACCTGGCTGTTATGCCGCTAGGCATCCCGTAGAATCCCAGCATGTGAGTAATTCTTCGACTATTCGCTTGCACTTCTCGGCATGTTTGTCTTCTTGCCGTCTCACTCTTTGGTTTGGTACCGTTGCGGATACTCTTTTCACTTTGTCTGTTTTACACGCATTCTCGGGTGGTCTGTTTTCCACGCCTCAACGTTCTTTGCACAACCTCGGATATGACCGCTAGACTTGGCAACCCTTGGGATATGTCACACAGCATTGTAACTATTGTCACGAGTCATTCCAGTTACTCCAATTTGGTTTTTGCATGTTTGCATTCGATCGTTTGTAACTTGTACAGTTTATTGATTCTGTTCATATTTGTATTTCTTTGTAGAGCATTCCCTTGAGAAAGGGCTTTTGCCCGAAATGCATCGGGACTTGTTTATTTAATCACTATGGTTGGATTATTTGACGTGTAACGACACGCTTCTGGCTGAACTTGAATATGCTTGAATATTCTCCACGAATGGATTAAAATTCTTGAAACTTTTCACACAGACTGCTGTGATTATGATGTTTATGGAATAAGACTACGGTCCTTTCGCTGTGCACTGGTTAGTTCCCCTCCCAGTAGGGGGACCTTCTCATTTTTAGCTTTGTGCTCACACTGCTTGGTCAGACAGTGTTCTATCCAGTGGCACGCTACAATTCTTTACAACCCACAAATTTCATCACGCTGTGCGAACTCCCACTTATCTTTGATTTATTGAAGCAAAGACAGAAAAATAGAAAGGTGCAGTTTAAGAACTCAGAGCGATATTTACCTAGACTGGTGTGAAAACCAACCCTGGCCACGGGTCAGTTAAGGACAGGAAAACCCTCAAGGAAGGATAACCCTCAGTGGGACAGCAGGTGCAGAATGGACACCCCAGGACAGGACAGGAAACCCCGATTCGGATCCGGACAGGACCACCAGGACACGACCAGCACCCGCAGTTCAGAAGCAACGCCTGCGCTCCACCCTCTCTGCAGCTATCAGTCAGGACCCCGATTGGGTCAGCGAATTCCCCAGCAAAGTGCTCCGCCAGCACTTAAGGTTCAGTAAAACCTTCAGAGTCTATGGTCAAATTTCGGACAGAGAGCTCCGCAGCACCTCTGTATCAAGTCACCTATTGAGTGCGTTGGGTCAGTGACAGGTCAGCTATTCAGACAAGTCGGACAATTTCTCTAGCTAAACCTAAGCTAGATATACTGTTTTGGGACAGGGTACCACCCCCCAAATGTTGCAATGTATCAGAATCCCCAATTTGGATTGGTCCTAAGGTAGGATTTGGTTAACACACCAATCAGAACAGACTATTCTAAGGCCTACTTTGCATCCTAAGGTGCCGCCTAGCAAGATTTTGGGTTCCCACGAGAAGTCGCAGGGAATACAATGGAAAGATATACAATGTATTCAAATAGGGTACAAGTTAGGCTTTCTCGCTGGGTGAAGGTGCATCTTCCCATGCAGGCTCTGGCATCAACCTTCTTTGGCTTGGTTTCAATGCCACCGCACCATCGACTGATTCGGCGCAGTAGTGCCCTCCAAGATGGACTCCCCAGCCCCATCACCCCTCAGTGCCGAGGATACATGAAAAGTAAGCGAAAACAAATTAGTACATGGAAATAAACGAAGGCATTATATGTCATATTTTCGTACTTCACGTTTATCATCATAAAAATATACTATGCAATTTAAATATTAGTGCAATATATAACGACACGAGAGCAACAGCACAAGCTTCACCACGTTAATACAGGGAAAGGCCATCTTGTGGCTATTACGCATGCGCACCCTTTCCCTCCAAAACTATCTCTACGCAAAGTCACGTGAGTGTGACTGACGCATGCGCAGAAGAGGAAAGTCAAGCAGCGGCCATTTTAGGGACAAGAATTAATCGTATTAGTAAAACACATAAGCAAGCATCTCTATGATACCCACGCACATTCAAAATACATAAAATTAGTAAAACAAACAATTGAAGTTACGAGATTATAATAGATTTTCGAGGTTCTTGACTCGAGCAAGTCGCGATGCGAAATCTTGCTCTATCAATCCCCTCTTTGATGATATTTACTATCATCACAAAACATGGAACCAGATGCCAACTTTCTTTCACACCTTATACATTTCTATCTCTTCCAACAGGCGATTCAGTTTCTCTTTCTCATTTTTGGTAGGGTGAGAATTTTTCACCTTTTTATAAATCTTATTATTCATTTCTTCCAATTCAAGTTCATCCGCACTCCGTTTCACTCCTCTCGCATTCACTTGGTATTTCTTTGTGTGTTTGCGACATTTGCAACAGACGAATATGAGAAATAGGATAAGACCTATCACTCCAATTGGCATCAGTACCTTAAGTAATACGCTCTTACCTAAGCTAGCAAACCAATGACCTACATTGGAGAGACCATCAACAAGTCTCTTCCAGGCACTGTCAACCTCGAGTGGTTTGAGTTCCTTTTCTAAATTAGTAATGTTTTTCACATATCTTTTAAGCTGTACGCTTTTGTCCGGAATGTAAGTGCAACAATGTTGAACCTTCAACATCCGGCAGACTCCGCCCTCTTTTGCTAATAAGGTATCAAGAGCAAGTCTGTTCTGCAAAACCATTGATCTGATCGCAACCATTTCGGTATTGACCAGCAGAAATCCATGAGCCCTGTCAGTAGACAACACATCCACTATTGTGGACAATTTGCAAATTCTGTGAGTGTTCAGAACCACTCCCACTCCAGGTATCAGTGCACTAAAAATACTACCCATTATTTCACCTACGCTTTCTCTTTTGCTACGCACTAAGCCATTAGTGTTTTCACTGCTTCCAGCAATTTCATTCACATGGTAAATTCTCGGGAAAACAATGCCAAAGTAGCAGCTTCCATACCAGTGATCCGGCAATTTGAAATAAGCCTTGTCTCCACATATATAATAAATTCCAGGAAACACAGGCTCTGACCCATTTTTGAATCCCCAACCTCCAATTACCTTGTAATTGTGCTCACATTGACTGGAACCAATGAAAATGTTATTATAATAACTAGTCTTCTCGCGATGAAGACAGAGTTTCCCTTTCTTCTCGAAATCCAGCAACAAAGCAGGCCCTGCCCCGCCATTTGAGGTGCTTTCCATGTTCTCAGCCCATTTAGGTGTTTTCTGCCTTTTGTCATTTGCCTTTCTTTGGAAACTCTCCCTTCTCTTCTCTGCCATGTTCAAAAATATCTTTTCTTGTTCATGTAATGAACAGGTCAAGTTGTCTCTGTGTGCTTCATTTAAATCTATTGTACCTATAGTCAGAAAGTATTCTCCCATATAACGTGTAACGTCACTTCTAGTATGTACAGGATTCAGATTTCCACGTATAGGAAGTTCAGAAAAGATCACGTCATTGTTAGAGTAATAGTACTGTAACGGTCCTCTTTTGTAAAATAAGCTTGCTAAAATACTACAGGAGATTCCATAGGTCAGAGGTAGATGATGATATGTCACGCCTTCAGCCACAGAAGTAGGTAGCTTCATGCAGACATAGCAATCTTCTATTTCCATAGTTTCTACATAATGCACTAACAGGTTTGCGAAAACATTTAAATGTGTCTGGTTTCTAACTCCGTGGTAATGTAGTCCTTCCTCATCTGATGCTTCTAAGTCTCGTTTTGTCTGTCTGAGTGCTTTTTCACGTCTTTCTACACTTCGTGTTGTCAGTTCTTCAGTGTCGGTAATCTGAGTAGGGTCAATATTAGTATTTTTGCTTACCATAAAAGGAATGAAAACTGTTAATCCTATCCAAATTAATATTACTATAACTATACTACATATACACACCTTGCAGCATGTTTTGCAACAACTGCGGCTAGGTCTACCACTCACGTTTGTATTAGACATTTTGGCTCAGAAGAAAATTTTAACCCCTCTTTGTAGCTTTTCCCAGGTATTTTTATTGCTGAGCAATTTCACGGCGGTTCTTCCTCTTCCTCTGCAGAGTAATCAGTAATCTGTTCTCCGTCGCTTTCGTCAGTAATATCAAGATCCTCAAAGTTTTCCAAGATTAAGTAGGTCCACTCCGGATCCTTGTATTTTTCGTTTTGTCTTTTTATTCGCTCACTCCTTCTCTTGGAGCTATCTTCAGGTATTTCTGCAATTCGGGGACTTCTTCTTATGTCTGCAAGCTTCTCTTGGACTGTTTTTATTCTTAATTTTAGTCTCTTAATATACCTTGGCTCAATGGGCTTCTTTTTCTTGAGTCTTTTAGCTGGCACTGTTATTTGGCTTTCTTCTAATGTCCTTTTATTTTCACTTGTTTGTGGCACTTCGATTTCTGCCTTCTCCCATTCTGTCTGACTAGTCCCAGGTCTTGTATCTATTTCTTCTGCCTGGTTACTAAGCTGGCCTTGTTCAGGTATATTTTGCGTTTCGCTTTCAAATGTCTCTGTTTCTATGTCCTGAACATGTTCTCCTAGTTCTGCTTGATCCTGCTCGAGCACTTCGATCCCTTGATTGTCTTCTGCTCGAACTATTACACTATGTCTAGTCTGTCCCTTTTCGATATCAGGAGTCAGTGGAGGAGTATCGATCACTTGTTCTGTCCCTGTCTGACCTTCTTCTTCGTCCTCAGATTTGATGTGAATCTCAATGATCTGAGGGTCTTCGCCTGTGCCTTGCTCGACCTCTCTATTCCACTCTCTGTCTTCTCTTATTCGCTCTCTTGTTCTGAGTGGGTCTCCAGGAAGGTCGATTATGGGTATCCAATCTTCTGGCCAAATCCTCTGCAGCTCGTCATCAGCTACTTTCGGACCAACATCTGTGCGATCCTCAGCAGTACTAGTGCTTGGCCATACGTCATCGGCTACCTCTGGACCAACGCTTACAGGACCCTCAACGGGACTGGTGCTCGGCCGTCTGATATCAGCTACTTCAGGACCAACGTCTGTAGACCCCTCAGCTGAACAACCTTCGGCTCCAGGTTCCTCGTCGGGTATCACCTTCTGGGTATGGCTGGCATGGATCCACTTGGGCACGCCTGTACACTTCACAGCGGTCGTTGTTACCAGGATTACTTAGCGCTTTTTCCCCACCTTGGCTCAAGGCAACTTGAACGAGTATGCTTCTTTATCTTAACCCAGTCACCAGGAACCAATTTGTGAACTGGGGTTGTCGGGTTGGCGACGGCGTCTGCCCCAATCTGGCGAGAGATAGAACGCACCTGGTCACCCAGTTGCTTGCAGTATTCAAGTACCAAATCATCAGAAATGCTTAACAGTTTGTATCCTGGTACCCACGCTTGTCTCATCACTCTTCCCATCAATATCTCATGGGGGCTCAGGCCTGTTCTTTGATCTGGAATGCTTCTGAGTCCCATCAGAACAAGAGGCAAGGCATTTATCCAGTTCAAGCCAGTAGAATCACACATTTTTGCCAATCTATTTTTTATAGTGCCATTTATTTGTTCTACCACTCCAGAAGCCTCTGGATGATATGCACAGTGCAGCTTTTGTGTGATCCTGAATGCTTTGCAAAGCTGGGCCAAAATTTCATTCTGAAAATGTCCGCCTCTATCTGAGTCAATAAAGACTGGAACCCCGAATCTAGGTATGAATTCTTTTAGTAGGAGCTTAGCTACTGTTATGGCGTCATTCTGTGTGGCAGGGTAAGCTTCCACCCACTTTGAAAATAGGCAGACAATGACAAGGACATACCTTTTTCCCTCACAACAAGGCATGGTAATGAAATCAATTTGTATTCTCACAAACGGACCCCCTGATCTCCCAATTGTCATCAGTTCAACTACTGTTCTTTTGCCAGCGTTGAACTGCTGACAGGTCAAGCACCTCTGGCAGAGAGATTCTGCTACTTTCCTGAACTTCTTGTTGCGCCAAGTCTGTTGAAATACCAGAACCATGGCGTCCCTCCCAATGTGTGATCCCTCATGTATCAATCGAGCCATTGGGGCAAGCAGGTGTCTGGGTAACACAGGCATACCATTTGGGCCCACAATGACACCATCCTCACGTCTCGGTTTACAACCTTGTTCTTTCCATTTCTCTTTCTCTTCCCAGGGCGTCACATGCTGCCATTCTCTCACTTCATCCCATGTAGGCACTTCTTCAAACATTCTAAGTTGGCAGCTGTTTCCAACCCCACCCCGCCTGGGATTTATTCTCATTTGTTCCATAGCACATTGTTTTGCCACCCGATCAGCAAAATCATTTCCCAAAGATACAGGGTCAAGGCCCTTCTTATGAGCAACACATTTGACCACTGCCAATTCTTTTGGTAATTGGATTGCCTCTAAAAGGTCTTGGACAACTTTTCCATTCCGAATGGGGGTACCTGAGGAAGTCAGGAATTCTCTTTGTAGCCATAATTGGCCAAAGTCATGCACAACCCCGTAACAGTACTGACTATCAGTATACACTGTTACTTTTTTGTCTTTTCCCAATTTGCAAGCTCTTATCAGGGCGATCAATTCGGCTACTTGTGCAGACTTTACTCCAAATAGATAAGATGCTTCTTCAATTTTGTTTAACGTGACCACAGCATAGGCAGCACTTAGGCCTCCGAGTTCATGCCTTAGGCATGAACCATCCACGAACCATTCCTCATCATGTACAGGCAAAGGAGTTTCTTTAATATCTGGGCGAGGTTTAGTACTAAACTCTGTCAGGTCAATGCAGTCATGCTCATTATCTCCCTTATCTTCCATTACCATTGAGTCAGGGAGTAGAGTGGCAGGGTTTAAAATGTTACATCGGGTAATGACTATATTTGCGGCACCCATGAGAATCCTCTCATATTTAGTCAGCCGACTAGGGGTGAGATATTGAGTTTTTGTACGAGTCAATAGGATCACAACTGCATGTGGAACATACACAGTTACAGGATGTCCCATAATAATAGACTCACTTTGTTCTAAACTGGTGCAGGTCGCAGCTACTGCTTTTAGACATCCAGGTAGTCCAGCAGCCACTGGATCCAAAGTGGCAGAAAAATATGCCACAGGCCTTCTGGTCAAACCATGCTCCTGAGTCAGGACTGACAATGCACAATTGTCACGAGTGTCACAGAATAAGCCAAACTCCTTGGAGTAGTCAGGCATTCCCAGAGCAGGGGCTGTACACAGGCAATTTCGCAACTGTGTGAAAGCTGTTAAGCTCTTGTCATTCCATTCAACTGGGTCCTTTGCTCCTTTCTTTGTCATTTGTATCAAAGGCTTTGCAAGGACTGCGAATCCCACAATCCATTGCCTGCAGTAACCTACAACTCCGAGGAACATTCTGATTTCTTTCTGAGTACGGGGTAACTGCATATTTTGAATTATTCTGACTCTCTCTGAGGTGACTTTTCTGATACCTTTTTCTATCTGGTGTCCCAGATATTTCACTGATTTCGAACAGAACTGTAATTTCTCAGGGGCCACTTTATGTCCCTTTTCACTCAGATGATTCAGTAGGGCAATGGTGTCAACCACACAATCCCTATGGCTTTTAGACGCCACCAATAGGTCGTCAATGTACTGTACCAAAACAGATTTTCCAGGTAAGACTAAAGTTTCAAGGCATTTTTTCAAGATCTGATTAAAGATAGAGGGGCTTTCTGTGTACCCCTGGGGGACCCTGTTCCAGACATACACGTTACTGTTGAAAGCAAATGAGAAAAGAAATTTGCTATCTGGATGCAATGGGATCGAAAAGAAAGCATGACATAGGTCTATCACAGTGAACCATTCAGCATCCCAGGGGATCTGATACAGAATCACTGCTGGGTTCGGGACAATAGGGCAGCAAGGGACCACTATCTTGTTTACCTTTCTCAGGTCCTGCACTACTCTGTACTTGCCATTAGGCTTTTTGATGCCCATAATGGGTGAGTTGCACGGGCTACTCATTACTTCCTGTATGATGTTTGCTTCTAGCAATTTCTGTATTTCAATGGCAACACCTGCTCTCACTTCTGCACTCATTCTGTAAGGCTTGGTATTGGGGTATACTGCATTTTCCCTCATGGCTATTTGTATGGGGTCTATGTTTTTCATTAATCCCACATCCTTTCCTGTAAAGTCCCACACTTCTTGTTTCACTGTCTGCTGGAGTTCTTCAGGTAAGTCCTGTATAGTCATTCGTTTTATTTCTGAGTCAGGTCTAATTAACATTAGCTTATAAATACCATCCTCATCTGGGGTTTGAATTTCGACGCCCTTTGGTGTGCAAAAGATGGTACAATTCATTTTGCACAGCAAATCACGTCCCAGTAAATTTACCGGACTGGTATCGCAGACAACAAATCTGTGCATTTGTTTAAAATTTCCAATCGAGATCTCCATGGGTTCGGTAACAGGTGTACTCCTACTACTTGGATTGCTTCTCCCGAGAGGGGTAGGTTTGGAACGTCCACTGTTCTCACAGTAGAACGGGTAGCACCAGTGTCCAATAGAAAGGTGACATCATTTCCATCAACCTTTCCTTCAATGTATGGCCCTGACTGGTCTACCGGCAAAGAGGCGCCAAGTACGCACTCCTCGTCCTCCCCTCTCAGGCCCCGTCGGTACTGGTCATCACAGAAAAAGATGTCGTTCAACAAATACTGCGAAGTTGCTGTATTTCTATCCTCATTGCCTCCCCAGATTTCTACATCATCACCCTGTGGTGACTTCCCTTTAAAAATAGGTTTTGGCGCTCGGGGCACTTGAATCGTTTTTACCTGCTGCTGGGTCTTTCTTTGTTTTTCATTCTGCGTCTGTGGAATTAAATCAGGTGTTTCGGCATTATCAGACTGCAAATAGGGACACTCGTCTCTCCAATGTCCAATTTCTCCGCACTGATGGCAGGGAAATTTCTTTTTCGCTTCCTCTCTACTCATTTTAGCTCGGGGCTTTCCTCCACCCCCACCCCCAGGGCCTTGGTTCTGAGTAGTTTTGTTTAACTTACTCAATTGCTTTTCCTGCTGTTCTGCGAGCTTTACTTGAGCCCACATCACCTTCTCCTTCAGGGCTTTTTTCTTTTCTGCCATTTCGTCCTCACAGTACTTTGCGTACCATAGGACCTCATCCATCTTTTTGGTATGCCAACAGATTTTATTATCCTTTATCCACTGACAAATTTCGGGTCTTAAACCGTTTACAAACCTGTAAATGAAGTGGGTCATGTCCTTCATCTCGATGTTATCTATACCACTGTATGTTTTAAATACCTGCAACAGCCTTTCATAAAAGGAATGCACAGTCTCGTCCCTTTCCTGCGTGGTTCTATCTATCTTGGTCCAATCAGTTTCCTTTGCAGGTACTTTTACTTTCAAATGTTGAATTACTTGTTCATACTTCCTCATCACTTCCTTCGATGGTTCCCCTGTTTTGTCATCTCTCGGGTATTCCTCACTAGGCCAGGCTATGGCTATCTTACACTCAGTCCACAGATCTACAGGGACCACTATGTCGAAGAATCCATCCAGGTCCTTCCACAAGCACTTTTGCACTTTTACAAATCTTTCTACCTGCCGGTACCAATCGACTGGCTTTTCTCGCAATTTCGGGAAGTCATTGGTAAAGGACACAATATCCTGTCGGGACCATGGAACATGTACATATTTTCCTCCGGGCACTTCGCGCATAGGGCATAACTGTTCTGGTTTGTCTGCTTCCTTTAGGACAAATTCGGGAGTTACCTGCTTAGACCTGGCCTCATCCTTTTTCCTAGCCCATCTGGCTTTCCATTTTTCTACTTCTCCCCATTTCTGTAATACTGTCAATAGTTCCTTGACCTGTGCCTTTTTCCCTGATATATTCAGGTTTTCCAAATCTTTGTCTGAAAATTCTGCTCGGTATGGTTTCTGCAAGGGTTTCGATTTTGAAATGTCTATTCCCATACTAGCAGCAGTATCTGTCAATTTTTCATGAAGTACTCGGACATTGCGGGTAAGACTTTTGCACATAAACAACAGCTCTTCTTCAAAGTAGGTATTTAATCTGTCTAATCCTACGTTTCCTGCCATTAATTCTTCTATTTCTACTCTCAGTTTGTAGAGGTCTAAAGGTTTCGTTTGCGAAGTTTGTTTCTCTAATTCTTGACTCCATCTTTCGATTTCCTCAGGTGTGACCAAAGTGACACTTCTAGTACCCGAAGTCGATTCCATTTGAATCTCCCTCGCATTGAAAGGATTATGTCTTTTCTGCATCCTTTTCCCTGTATTTCTAATGGGCAGATCCATCAGTGAGACCTCAGATTCACACTCACTCGTCTGTTCATCTACAATTAAGGGTTCTGATCTGGGCTGTGCTATGACAGGAGTAATGACTGGAGGTTTTGGACTTTCATGCCGATCCCCGTACAATGAAACCACGGGTCCGATTGTTACTGGGATTGTCAATGCTTCAGGACTGGTATTTAACTGGGACATTTTCTGAATGATCTCAGCTCTCTGTTTTGCTAGAACCTCCCGCTCCTTTTCTTCCAGTAATCTCTCTATGGATTTGTCATGTAACACCTGCGGGGTCAGTGTGGGAGCATAACTTGGGGCAGTGGGATGAGTCTCACTAGGTCCTTCACCATAATTTGGTCTTGGGAACAAACTTCCCGTACCTAGGGATCTTCGTTCTTCCTCATACTGTGGCTGTAATGACGGCATTCATGAACTTGAGGGTCTCATCTCGCCTCTGTAGGGAGGTCAAGGACAAAGATCTCCTTCACCGGAATATCCTGTCTCCCCACTAGCTGACATTCTGGGGTAAATGTTCCTGGTATCCACTGGTCCTAGACTCTCGGTATAGGGAGGTATTTGGTAACCCCCTCCTACACTTGCGGACCTAACTTCTTCCTGGGGAGGACGTCTTCGGGAAATATCTCCTGCACTGGAAGGTCGATGTCCTTCATTATAAGGAGGCGGACTTCTCATACACAGGTCATCTAATAATTCATCATCCGACTCTCCGATGGGTACCCAATGTTTAGATTTTTCCAACCGTTTCTTCCCCCCAGAAGGATCATCTGCTGGCATCATGGGAAACAATCCCTCCACTATCATGTTCTGCCTCCACTGTTTCATCTTTTTAGCTCGTGCTTCCTGCTTCAATTTTGGATAAAATTTAGTTAACCCTTTATCCATCCATGGCTTATCCCTTTCGAAAGCCTCGATTTCCCATTCCTCTAGCGCTTCATACTGCGTTAATCTAGGTCTGGGATGTAAATCATTCATTCGGGTTCTCAAATTGAATAGAATTCTGCTGTTAAATGTTCCATCTAACGGGAAAGCCAATACTCCGTCATCTTTCGTGTATTCCACCCAATTTTCCAACCATACACATGTGTTGTACCCTTTATCGAACATCATGAAAGATGCGGGAGTGTTGGGTTGCGGTATGACAACACCTTCTCTAGTTTTAATCGGCTTGTCCTTTTTGAAATAATTCTTCACTTTGTTTACAAGAGACACTTTTCTCTTAGTTCCGTACATAATGTCGTTTTTAACGCCTTTCCACTGATCGTCCGCAAATCCCATATGCCGTGGATCAGGTCTGGTATGCGGTCTATACGAATGCCACATACGATTTTTACGAGTGATTTGTTTACAAAATCACTTCCAATCCGAGTGCGTCTATTATTTCCGTGCGACCAATGAAATGCACGAGTTCAAATATTTCGACCAATGGGTGCGCGGCCCTTTCGCGAGACAGTTCCCACGCTCCGGCGCTCGCCCCTCCTTTACTATTTTCAGCTCCGCTACCAACCCGCTGTGTCTACCAATCCCAGCGCGGCACGGAGTGACGTCAGAGCAGCTTCGCGACTGACTCCCTCCTTCACAAGGTAACGGAAACTTTCTTTCTTTCTAAAAGTGCTTAGTGCTTGGTTATTTAACAACGAATACACATTCGCCACTGTGCTCAAGTGTGTAGACAGGAAAGAAATTAGTTTCGCTGCAAGTAAACTACTTCCATTTACTTTTCACACTCTACGAGTAGATCTCTTCTGCCTACCCTTCACACTAGCATTGGGGCACCTGCTACTTCCCTAGACTCATCCACCTTTCCGGGATATATCCAAGTCTAAAGTTTCACCAGCGAGCCCTTTTGCTTTCACTCAAGCTCCGATGAACCTGCTACTCTTCCGGTGTGACCCTCACTAGGTTATGCCACAGTAGGAATTTTGCCAATGAACCTCGTTACTAACATTTATTCAAACATACATTCAGAAAAACCCTAGTTAGTGCTTCTAGTTCTGCCTAACCTGCACCAACTTTCCTTAGAGCAAATGACCTCAAAGCAAGTGGATTCTATTCACCACTCGCTATTCAATTCCCCGGGGATTTCCGACAACATAGAAAGCGTTTTACATACGAATGGATTAGTACATATAACAGTATAATAACAAAAATAACAAATTTAAAACATTTCATAATTTTTCAAAGTAAACAATTTTCAAGTGAGTGATCAATTCTCTTGAAGCGTCTACTCTTATAGCAGCATCCGACTTAGTTAAACTAACTAGTCCTACCTAACCTTTAGCTATTCCCTAAACATCCTCGATGCTACCAGAAAATTACTGCTAGAGATCGCGGGTCACCCAACCAATAATTTCGCCACTTCTGGCTTCGGGCCCATATACTTTACTTTATCATACACATTGATCAGATGACCACGCAATCCACTACCAATAATTGTGAGTTCCCTTTCTATGACTTCCAGTGTACCCAACTTACCATCCACCGTTATGGGTACCTATGACCACGATGGGTCAGGGAGCTAGCTGTAAAAGGAAAGGCAGCAAAATACAAACCCAACTTTTTTATACTTTATTTCATGAAATGACCACGGACAACTGAGAAGTTTTAAAAGTTTATCTTAAATTTCAGATTCTGCAATCATACAGTTTATAGTAATGAGGCAATCTATAATCAGAATAACGAAGAGCACATAACCATATAGGAAGAGTATACAGGTAACCATCTAACCCTATAATGAGGGAATTCAGAAAATACCGGAAATGAAACTCGAGAGAGGGTACTAATGCTAGGAATTTTATGCACGTTTTAGGATTTTATCATTAGGTCATATTTCGAGAGAAAAGACACTAGGGAAACCTATACCTCTATGGAAGGGTAGAAAATTGCAACACGCTATAATTCTAACGTTATTACTTCGATTCAGTATTTTTAAGAGAAATTTGTAAACATATTTAATTCATAAACAGTATGGAAAGATTCATACTAAAAGGCAGGGGAACATAGGAACATACTATGAAATGCAAACTGTAAGTGACTTCAATGAGATGCAATGATTTGCAGAGAAAAACATGGAAAATTAACATATGCAAAGGGTATGTCTTTATTGAAGCAAAGACAGAAAAATAGAAAGGTGCAGTTTAAGAACTCAGAGCGATATTTACCTAGACTGGTGTGAAAACCAACCCTGGCCACGGGTCAGTTAAGGACAGGAAAACCCTCCAGGAAGGATAACCCTCAGTGGGACAGCAGGTGCAGAATGGACACCCCAGGACAGGACAGGAAACCCAGATTCGGATCAGGACAGGACCACCAGGACACGACCAGCACCCGCAGTTCGGAAGCAACGCCTGCGCTCCACCCTCTCTGCAGCTATCAGTCAGGACCCCGATTGGGTCAGCGAATTCCCCAGCAAAGTGCTCCGCCAGCACTTAAGGTTCAGTAAAACCTTCAGAGTCTATGGTCAAATTTCGGACAGAGAGCTCCGCAGCACCTCTGTATCAAGTCACCTATTGAGTGCGTTGGGTCCGTGACAGGTCAGCTATTCAGACAAGTCGGACAATTTCTCTAGCTAAACCTAGGCTAGATATACTGTTTTGGGACAGGGTACCACCCCCCAAATGTTGCAAAGTATCAGAATCCCCAATTTGGATTGGTCCTAAGGTAGGATTTGGTTAACACACCAATCAGAACAGACTATTCTAAGGCCTACTTTGCATCCTAAGGTGCCGCCTAGCAAGATTTTGGGTTCCCACGAGAAGTCGCAGGGAATACAATGGAAAGATATACAATGTATTCAAATAGGGTACAAGTTAGGCTTTCTCGCTGGGTGAAGGTGCATCTTCCCATGCAGGCTCTGGCATCAACCTTCTTTGGCTTGGTTTCAATGCCACCGCACCATCGACTGATTCGGCGCAGTAGTGCCCTCCAAGATGGACTCCCCAGCCCCATCACCCCTCAGTGCCGAGGATACATGAAAAGTAAGCGAAAACAAATTAGTACATGGAAATAAACGAAGGCATTATATGTCATATTTTCGTACTTCACGTTTATCATCATAAAAATATACTATGCAATTTAAATATTAGTGCAATATATAACGACACGAGAGCAACAGCACAAGCTTCACCACGTTAATACAGGGAAAGGCCATCTTGTGGCTATTACGCATGCGCACCCTTTCCCTCCAAAACTATCTCTACGCAAAGTCACGTGAGTGTGACTGACGCATGCGCAGAAGAGGAAAGTCAAGCAGCGGCCATTTTAGGGACAAGAATTAATCGTATTAGTAAAACACATAAGCAAGCATCTCTATGATACCCACGCACATTCAAAATACATAAAATTAGTAAAACAAACAATTGAAGTTACGAGATTATAATAGATTTTCGAGGTTCTTGACTCGAGCAAGTCGCGATGCGAAATCTTGCTCTATCACCGTGGGCTGCTCTCCTGTCTGGATACTATGTTAGGCACAACTATTGACCCTCTGGGACATACAGGTTTAAAATGCAGACCCAATTGTGGCTGGGGTGCGTACTCGCGTGGGAGGGGGCAGCGGGGGGGTTTGAGGGGGATTTTAACATGAATATGTGCCAGTGGTTTAGCCGCTGTTGTTTAAGTTTACTTACAGTTGTTATATAAATGTCATCTTTGTATGCCAGTTCAAACTGAGGGTGTCCACCCATAACTTTGCTAATTTATAAGGCTCAACGCGTGGACAGTCATGGACTAATCTGGAGTTTGCCCGCCTAGGCATCCCGCATTCTAGCCAGCTCTGGGCGATTCTCCTCTGCGTATGAGACGCTACAACTGTGACATTGTGGCTCTGATTTAAAACGATTTTATGTATATGAATGTTTAACTGACATGCCCAGATAGCTGTGATGCAATGGTTGAAACTTGTACTGTACCATGAAAATCTAAAATGCTAATAAACAGATTTGACAAAAAAATTAAGATTATGTTGCATGATCAGAAAGAGAAGAAATGTTAAAAGGTCAATAAAGAAGGTGATCCAAGAAAAACAAGAAAGAGAACATGAAAAGGGTGACATAGAGATGGAAGAGTTTCAAGAGAAACTCTATCAAAACAGCAGAAAGATGGAAGATACTAGGGTATAATCTATACTAATCGAAAGAACTTGAAACATGTTAAGATAACATTTACAACATTTTGGGAGATATTTGGTGATAAATCACCAAAGGAGGGAATTGATGGAGCGAGGTGGAAAAACAAAATTTTGTATACCCCTCGATAACAATAACATGAATTAATTGTGTGGTTTTGAAAATTAATCAACGTAGAATAGAATGAACACACAAATAAACTTGGGAAAACAAATTGGCTTATGTTGCAAACTATAATCGACTAAGTGATGTTGTAACGTCCAAGATTAATGCAGTAGTTCTAAACTAACCAAACTCGTCATGAATGTGCTTTCTGTTTGTCTATTTGTGGCAAAAACATGAAGACTGGTAAATAAATCACGCATATATGTTGCTTTATTTGCTAGGTAATAACTAACAGGGATACCTTAATAAAGGGGGAGGTAAACAGAAGGGTTAAAATTCAACAATTAACGTTTGATTGTGTTTGTTTCTATAATAGTTCCCGTTATGGCCTGTGAGGCCTAGAACAAAATTGACGTTTCTTTGATTCCGAGATTAAAATGCAGTAGGCAGGTGCGCGTGAAAATAAACTGCAGTCGAGTATGAGCTGCCTGTGCCTGAAGCAGAATGGGTCAAGGACAGTGTACCCTGAAAGTCTAGCTGAGTGCCAACACAATGAACATCTGTGCTGAGAAAACGTGGGAAACTATGAAAAACTTGCAAGTTAAAGGACATGAGCGAAGCGGATATAATATGGACAAAGATCCGATTTCATTGAGCTGATTTGGCGGAAATTAAACAATGAAATGATGAGGTTATGTTCATCCACCCCTTGAATTAACCAATCAGGACTGTTAAAGAACACTGAAAGTTACTTTTGTAGATAGATGAGGTAGTGAAAAAGGGTATAAAAGAGTGTGTCCAGACTTAAGGAAAAACTCTCTTCTTCGATTTCCATCTGTGTATCCTGATATGCTGCTGGAATGCTGAATTTTCCTGAGGCGTAAGGACTTTATTTGAATGAATATGGAGTCTTTAGATGAGGTTAATAGCTAGAAAGAATAAGGAGATGAACTTTGGGAACTACTATGTCTTTTGCTAATATTCGCGTCCTATAATCTCAATAATAATGTGCCTATTTTCTGAGCATTGAATTAAAATGAAATATAAATATATGAGTTAAAATTCTTTCTCTTTAAATCTAATTGCATTAAACGAATTTATAAGTGAATAAATAAAGGTCATGCTAGAAGATTTTCTTTAAATAAAAATTAGATAAATGAAAAATTAAGCTGGTCATGTTCATCCTTAGCCTAATTTTTTACTAGCAGATCCATAGACCATTAAGTTGTGGTGTGTCTGAATAAATTGTCTCTTTGATAAAACCATGGTAAACAATTTAAACTGCAGGTGTACATACTATAAATATTTAATTTAATTTAGATACTCTGCTATGATCCAGCAGCTCTCCTTTGAGTCTCACCAATCCATGAAGCAGAGAAAAGTGTGTACAAATGACTCGCAGTTTTATGGGCCCCACTGATGAGTAAATATGTGATTTGAAACTTCAGGGAAAGGTGATGAGATTTTAGAAGATATTTCTGGAGTAGCGCTGCATTAATGCCAAAAGACAAAAATCACAAACATAGATTTCAGGGGGTGTGGTGAAGATGGGGGCCAAGTAGGATGTATGTTTCCAATTACCACTGCCACATGGCGGCTAAACTGCTATGCCTGGAACTCAAGCAATCAATCATAGCATTTGAAAAGCGCACTACTTACCCGTGAGAGGGGTGGGGGGCTGCTACTGCTCAAAAAAGCCAAGTCTTGAGGAGTCTTCTGAAGGTCAGCAGGTCTTGGGTCTGCCATAGGTGGATGGGGAGGGTGTTCCAGGTCTTGGCGCCGAGGTGGGAGAACGATCTGTTGCCGGCGGTCGCTCTTCGGATGCGGGGGACTGTGGCGAGGGTGAGGTCGGCGGAGCAGAGTTGGCGGGTGGGGGTGTAGAAGCTGAGTTGTCGGTTGAGGTACACTGGTACGTTGTTGTGGAGTGCCTTGTGTGCGTGGATGAGGAGCTTGAAGGTTATCCTTTTGTTGACAGGGAGCCAGTGCAGGTCTCTCAGGTGTGGTGTGATGTGGCTGCGGCGAGGGATGTCGAGGATCAGGTGTGCAGAGGCGTTCTGGATGCTTGGAAGTCGTTTCAGGAGTTTGGCCAAGGCTCCTGCGTATAGGGCGTTTCCGTAGTCCAACATGCTGCTGACGAGGGCCTAGGTGACCGTTCTTGTTTCGGTGGGGATCCACTTGTAGATCTTGCGGAGCATGCGGAGGGTGTTGAAGCAGGAGGAGACAGCGTTGACCTGCTTTGTCATGGGGAGGGTGTAGTGGAGGCTGACCCCTAGGTTACGTGTGTGGTCAGTGGGTGTTGGAGCTGTTCCCAGTGCGGTCGGCCACCAACCATGAGTCGTCCCAGGCCGAGGGGGTGGGGCCGAGGATGAGGACCTCTGTCTTGTCCGAGTTCAGCTTCCGACGGATGTTCTTCATCCACTCGGCGATGGCTTTTATTCCTTCTTGGAGGTTGGTTTTGGCGGTGTGGGGGTCTTTGGTGAGGGAGAGGATCAGCTGGGTGTCGTCTGTGTAAGAGATGATGTTGAGGTCGTGCAGTCGGATGACGTGGGCGAGCGCTGCCATGTAGATGTTAAACAGCGTTTGGCAGAGGGATGAACCCTGGGGTACACCGCAGATGATCTCTGTGGCTTTGGAGTGGAAGGGGGGAGGCGGACGCTCAGAGAGGGGACTACAAAGACCGAGTCTGGCCGGAAAGCTGCTGGCACTCCTCGATGGCCACGATTCGTGACTGCACTACCAAAGATGACGGAGGCCCCAGGTTTTAAGACTGCACTGACTGAACACGATAAGAGGCTTTGGACGCATCGTGAAGGGAGAGGGACCCATGGAATCTGTGGACCCACTGAGGGGGCTCGGAGGACCTGGAGAAGATGGCTGCCACACCTGAGACTCGGTTGAGGCATAGTTATCTTGATACTGTGGTGCTGGCACCAGTGGTAGACCCAGTGAAACTATGTGATATTTGAGTCAGTCGAGTGCCCAGGCCTATGATCCACAGACCATGAGGACCACAGAGGGCCAGGCTCCCCAGGCAAATCATCAGAGATGGCCAGAGGAGCCTGCACAACGAACAGTTACTAGTGACGTCGGTAGTCCCCATCCCCAGAATTGAGGACAGCGGTGGCTGATGGGGTACATGCAAACTCTCCGTCCTGCAGCAAATCATTGCAAGACCTGGACACATGCCCCTGGTCCCCTAGGGAATGATGCCATGGGGGGGGGGCATGTATAATAGACAGCCTCTTAATCTGAAAGAGTATTGAGGGGTACCCTAGCTGGACAGATGCATCCCCGGCTTACCCTGTGGCTTGAGTGACGGGACAACAGACATAAACTCTCCCCCAGATGATTGACCCAGCAGCAACAACAGGGAGAAATCTGAGAACGATACCAAGACCCACGGAGGTGCCCAGAATACAACGTCAGAGGTTGGAGGCCTTGTCCAATGAAAGTTGGCCTCTGTGAGGTGTTATCCACTAGACTGCAAACTGAGCCCTATCAGGACTTTAGCAAGGGAAAGCAGGAATGCTTACTACAAGACATTCTTACACGATTTGTAGGAGCTGTGGCACAGGAAGGTCATCAGTCAGCAGAAATCATTGCCCACAGCTGAGGGCACTGATGAATGAAGTTGTTTATGGAGGCACTCTTCCCCTCCCTGCACAAGGATATTCAAGCAGTCAAACGTGAAGTTGCGCAGGAGCTCTGAGAAGTCAAGTGAGATCTGGCGGCGATAGGTGGCAGGGTGTGCATGCTCGAGGACAATGAAACCGAACAGGGTGAGGAGATTGAATGCCTGCAGCAAGAAGTCTTACCATTGCAAGAATAACATGCGTCACAACAGGCCCACACTGAAGACTTTGAGACCAGCTCTCGCAGGAATAACGTACGCATCTGCGGGCACCCATTGGGGCTGAGAGTGCATACATTTTGGACTATGTGAAGGGCCCTCTTCTGCCAGATACTGAACTCACAGTCAAAGTCTGACATGCAACTTGCCAGGGTTCATACAGTGTGCCTCACAGGGGTTGAAGGAGGCTGACAACTGACATCCCTGCCTGAGTTCATGACACCCAATTGAAAAAGACTATTCTGCGCAGGGGAAGGAATGTCCAACCTGTAGTATTCAGAGTCCAGAAACTGGGTCTATACCAGGACTTGTTCACACTAACTCTCCAGAAAGGCAGGACCTTAAGACCAGTCACAACATTTCTCAAGAGCAAGAGGATCTCCTACAGTTGGGGCACTCATTTTACCTAATTTTCTGGTGGGAGGACACCCTTCATCAACTTAAAAACCTAGCGGAGACTTGCCATCTCCTGAACATACCTGATGAGGTGGAGGAGAGTTCACAGCGTGTGCCCTGCAAAAACAAGGAGAGACAGCACAGCAAGAGGAGGAGAGCTCATGCATCACCCAAAGACCTATGCCAGGTCCCCAAAACCGTTGACCTGGAGCAAAAAGAAGTCATTGACAGCCTTTCTGGTGACAAGAGATGAACTAAGTCCTGTCCTGTGGCTGCCATGAACTTTCTGCCAAGTTTGTGGCGGTCTCTTTGCCTCTTGGGGGGGGGGGGGGGCTGTGGGGGCAGACTACCCTGCTACACACCATCAGATGCAAACTTGCCTGGTCCTTACCTGGGAGCAGCTCTCTGGATTTACTTGGCTACCACTGGATAACCAGTGGACTCATTTGTTTATGGTTTATTTTAGTTTATAATTGAGGTTTACCCCAGTTGTATACTCACTCCATTGTAGGGACTCAAGCGCATGGAGTCAGCCCCCTCTCATGACCGGACTTCTAGCTCTGTACAGCGGCCAACCCTGGTACTGTTCATGGCAGCAAACTCAGGCATACCCTAAACATACTGCCCTACTTTACCCTTGCCATGATGAGTTGAAGATTATTTCCCTTAATGTGAAAGGGCTAATAGCCCGGTCAAACGTAAAGCTATCCTGTCTTATCTAGAACATGCTGGAAGGGATGTTTGCTTGTTATACAAGACTCACGTAGCCACAGGTGACTGGCATAGACTGAAATCACTGCATTTCCCATTCCAGTTTTTCTCTTCCAACCCTACATAGAAATGAGGAGTTGCCATACTCTCCTCGTGCTCCTTCGAAGCGACGGTGGGGTGCAAAGTCGCTGTCTTTTAGTGTATCAACTCCTAATAGGTGGCTTGGCCTTTACTCTTGCCTCCATTCTAATGACAATCAGGAGTAATTTTTAATGCGGGCCATAACTGACATTATGTAATCCCGAAACCAGACAGCTTTGATAGGGGATACCTCAATCTAGTGATGAGTAATGACCTTGGTAGGTCAGGACAGCGCTATGGCCAATCTGGGGCACTCTCGTGTGAGTGGGCAGTACGGATGCAGGAGGTGGTATTGTGCAATATGTGCATAGTATATCTGCATACTAAGGAATATGACACACATGCATCAAGCTATTTTGCGTGCGCAAACATTGCGAGTCACTAAAAAAGGCTGTTTGCGCATGTAAAATAGCCCTCAGCACTGCATCATCAGAATTCTCAGAATATCAAAGAAAAGAAAATATTTGCGAATCACTATTTGCGAATCGCAAATTGGCATTCGCAAGCAATGCATAAAAAGTCACAAATTGCGATTTTGAGGAAAATCGCAATTTTGCTATCGCAAATTACAGAATTTTTCAGGCAGGTGGTAAATAGGTGATAACACTTGAAACAGGTGGGAAACATTGGCAAAGTATATAAACAGGCCCAGGAGTCCTCAGAATGTTTCACAATGGCAGCGCTCTACTTCATGGCGAGGAGGATGAGGAGGATGAGGCTAGGAGAGGCAGCGCAGAGAAGAAGGAGGATATAGGAGAGCATTTTTAGAGTGTGCATTACATTGTTGGGGCAGACAGAGGAAGAGATCTATGACAAGTATAGATTAAATGCAGACATGATCTATGATATGTGAAAAACAAGGACCCCCTGAATAGAGATAACAATTCCTAGGACAGGGAAATGAGTAAATGTGCAACAATTCCTAGGCAATTATAATAAAAACAAAGGGAACTAGTATGGGGAGGAGGAGGACATTAAAGGCAAAGGCTAGTAAAATCATATACTATTTAATAAACAGCAGTAAATTATACACATATTTTCGAATACAACATATTCATTACAGTTTAAAATACATATATGAAATAAAAAAAGAGTATAACAAAAATCAACAATAATCAATAAAGGGAATAATATATAAAAGAAGTGGCAAGGTGATATATTCGACGCACGTTTCGGCGTGTGAGACAACGCCTTCTTCAGGAGCCACACAAATTTCTGTAACATATAAGAAAAAGGGTGTATAAATATAACAAAGCATAAACTACTATACACAATTTAAAAGCAAATTACATTCACATCATAAAAAATGTCCTCCACAGTACAAATACTAAACCCTGATAATACATTTAGTTAGCTCATGCAATGAAATTAACAAAAAAACAATTTAACGGCCAATATGATACTAAGAAACATAATAATTCTAATACATAGAGACATCAGATAGTCTAATAAGTAGCAACACAAGGGATAGGCATTTGACTCCTATAGGTAACAATTCATTATACCCATACACATAGATTCATATATAGAGACTCAATTTGATGCAGATCTCAAGGACTAGTTCCATAAACTATACAATTTACAGTGTAGATAGGGACTAACTTACTTAAGAAAAGGAGGGGAGTACATCTGGCCTGGATCTCTTACTGGATATGTAAAAGACCTATAAATCATGCAGCAGGGTTTTCAAAAGGATGAGTACGATCCTTAAATCAGTAACGGAGTCACCTATTTATTAAAATAAGGAATATCTATTAGCAATATGGAGGCAACCTAAGAGAGATAAAGCGAGATATTGAATGAAGCCATAATACCTCACCTTCGTGTAAGCGACTGTGTTTAAAAGATAAAACACTTATTCGCTGTAACATAGCCCGAGTCAGGGGAACGTGTCAAGGGACGGGATGTGCCAAGGTTTCAACAACGTTTATATCTATACAGAAAGAAGACGAGGTGGAACTAATTAGTATTCACAAATCGGCAGAAAAAAATAGGGCTAAAGGCCATTATGTGGGTAACAGACTCACCGATAAAATTTGAAGGGAGAATTCTCCAATAGTTGCAGAGAAATATTGTTCACTACAAAAACGATATGCCGCGGTAGATCGCCCAGTCGATGTAGAGCGGAATAATTTTCTACCGCATTTGCTCGTTTAACAGACAGCGTGATATGAATTGCACGAGTCTGCAAAAGAAAATGAAAAAAACCGAACCAGAATAAGGTAAGGTGTGTCAAATTACATATACGGTCGGTAAGGCATTAAAAGGTAGACGTGCTGAGAAGCAGCACCCGCCAAGGAGTAGCACCCGCCAGGGAGTACACTTACCACGATAGAAAACTGGAGAATGACGGGAGGACGAAAATGTGGAGAATTGCTGGCGGCGTCTTGCGTCCGTTACGATGAAAGCAAACGGAACACGCCTGACGGGAGTTAAAATAGCTTCTATGATGTCATTGAGGAATTTGATCCTCTACTGCATCGTCAGACTCACAGGACACATGCCATACCCACTCATGTACAGGTCCTATGTTCCCTGCACCTACTAGGGTCAGGTAGCTTCCAGGGTGTAGTAGCTGGAGGGGTGTCATAAAGTGTCCTATTGTGCTTTTTCAAATCATTCATTGACGCCCTGTTGAGCAGGATACACCACCACATTAGCTTCCCCTCAACCCCACAAGAAGTGCATCAAACCAAATTAGACTTCTATCAGATAGCCCGGTTTTCCCACGTAATAGGTTGCTTTGATGGAATGCATGTAGCCATTTGTCCGCCATCAGTGAATGAGTACATTTATAGGAACAGAAAATCCTACCATTCACTGAATATACAAGTCGTCTGCAATTCAAAAACATCATAACTGACATAGTGGCACAATTCCCTGGCAGCACACATGACTCCTACATATTCAGACACAGTGGCATACACACTCGTCTCCTTGGGGGTGAATTTGGCGAAGGATATCCGCTTGGTAAAGATATATTTCAAGGTCTTGCATACTCTGGGCAAATTGTGATGCATATCAGTAAGTAACCTGTTGCTTACTACCCTGTAGGTGACAGCTCATACGCCGTACGCTCCTACATCCTGACGTCATACCTCAACCCAAGTACCCCAAGTGAGAAGCATTACAATGCAGCGCACATCTCCACACGGAACCTCATAGAGCGCACCTTTGACCTACTGAAAAGTAGGTTCTGCTGCCTCCACAAGACTGTCGGGGCATATCAGTACCGACCAGATACCTGCTGCAGAATTGTGGTCACTTGTGCCATGTTGCACAACATCACAACTAGGAGAGGCATACCACTGGAACTGTCTGACAGCGAGCCTGAGGAAGACAACCATCCAGGGCAACCACCACAAGCAGCAGCTGGGGCAAGCTTAGCAGAAGGGAAATGGAGACGTGCAGAAATAACATAGCATTATTTTTAAGGTGGGTATTGATGAGACAAGACTAACTAGCAGAGTGAGTGAAAACAATATACTATATGACATTATCATTGTACTTGAATGTCAGTTCCAACAATTGGCATGATTATGGTTACATCACCATATTGGAGTTATTCTTTCAACGCCACACTACTTTTTGCATGAACGCACCCCCAAATGCCTTTCTGTAGGCTCAGTCACGTCCCTCGTGAAGGCTTCGGGTGCAGTGGTACTCCTAGTAGTGTGCCTCTTGCATGTAGTCACTGGCACCAAGAGACTACTGAGGCTGGACGCCTCCTCACTTTCCCCTCCAACCAATACATTGCTGTCCGCAGAAGAAGCAGTCTGAAATTGCTCAACCGCATTTGTGACCTGGATGAGTCCCCAGGCCACATCCCAACAACAATGGCTCATTGAGACCTTCATGGCCACAGAACGATAGGTCAGCTCAGCTGTGTTGGTGTTCAGCCGGTTAATGGCTCTGGTGTAGCCATCTAAGCACCCTAAGAATTGGGAAAGCCTACATAATTGGGACACCTGGTCCTCCTGCATCACCCTGCATAGATCCTATATGCCTTCATTTCACTGTTTGTGTCCTTCCACCACTGCTGTAGCCACCTCCTGCAAGCAGTCCCTCATGTCTGCCTGTTGTTTGACATTGTGCAGAGTTGTGCCTGCATTAATCGCATGTTCTTTGCTTGCAGGCGCTGCACCCTCAGCATTTGGCTCTACAGTCCACCCCAAACATTTGGACTATCAACCTCTGCTGTTCCCATCTGTGCCCTTGACCTGCGCCTCCGGGTTTGGACATTGCTGTGCCGCACCTGTGAATGGGGTCTTGGCGTGGGTGTACGCCCGGGCTGGGATGTCTGGCGATCATGTTGGGTCTCCTCCTCTACTTCCATGGCTGGTAGTGGTGGGGCTGTGGTCCTGCCTCTTGTGGGTGCAGGGTTTGTGGTTTGTGGGGCCACATGTGTCTCCACTCCTGACTGTGCCTGAGTCTCCTGGGTGTCTTCGCCTTCACTTTCCTCTGTCTCCTGAGCAGCTGCATGTGATGTTAAACAGTGCAATTTTAGTTCACTTTTTAAAACATGTGTGTCACAATAAGCATTTTTTGGTTCCATGAAATTACTTTCTGACACACAGTGCCTATATGTTTCACTTTCTTGTGGTACTTGTTGTGCCGGCTCTGGTGGCTCAGTGGACTAAAGCAACCACTGCAGGGGTCTGTGTTTGACCTCATGGTCACGCATTCAAATCCTGGCGGGTCCACTCAGTCTTTCATCCATCTGAGGTTGGTAAAATGAGTACCATAGAGTTGGGGAGCAATAAACATCTGTTATTCAACGCCAAATCGCCTACGGGTAATCGTGTGCTTTACAAATACTTATGTTACTTGTCAGCAACAATGCTGTTTCCTTCACTACTTGCCTATCCTATAGGATTCGCTGCATGTTAATCTCATAATGCATTTGGGTGTAGCAAGTAAAATGTGGACTGGAGTATGATTCTGAACTCTACACCTGATCTGACTTGAGGGTAGTTTTGTAGGATTCAGCACCAAATGGACAATTGCATGGATCTTATCTTGTGAAGTACTGGCTGGTGCAGAAGTGTCCAACTCTATTACTCCAACTACAGCTTCAGGCTGAAATGTGGACTCCACTAGGTCCTCCAGGGGTGTATTCCCAGTTTCTGTTTTTGGTCCTCCTCCAGTCTTCTTGGCTTCCGCAAACCTGGCAGCAACCCTCTCCTTTGCACGGCTGCGCAGGTTATACCAGCGTTTGTGCAGGTCTTTTATTGTGTGGTGAATGATGCCCACTGCGTTTACTTTGGATTGTATTCTGAGCCCGATTTTGCGGTTTTCTGACTGAGGGAGCTGGAGTGACAGCTTTCCAAAAACCTTGTCATGCCTCCTCACAACCTCTTCAATGGGGATTTCAATTTCCTTTTCGCTGAATTACAGCTTCTTCTTGCGATTTGCAGACTTCTACCCAGTTGATCATGAAGCATTGCTGATGTCCCTGAACAGTTTTCCAAATCACAAAATTGTTCCTTCAGCTGTGCTCCTGAAGTCTGCCTCCTTTGCTGACTCTCTCAGTGCACTGGATTCAGCATGGGATGCATCACTTCCGGGTTGTGATGTCATCAAGCTGCATCAAAACGAACTCGCTATTAGCAATTTCGCTAATTGCGATTCTCTAATAGCGATTTTGCTAACAGACTCAGTAACTAGAAATCGCAAATCCAGATTGTGATTTTTAAAGATTCGCAAATTAATTGCGAATTTGTTGATGCATTGGTTTTTGCAATTCCTTATTAGTGATTCCTTATTTTTCGCTAATAAGGAATTGCAATTGCAGATTTTGATGCATGTGCCCGTTTACCTTTTACTGCCATGTCCATAAGATGCATGCTGGCATTTTTTATTTTCTCATGCAGGGTGTGCAGATGCAGATCAAAGCAGTAGAGATTGAATCTAGGACCTCGTTTGATCATTCCCTCTTAACCCTCATGCTTCAGGTAACCCCTGTTCATTGGAGTAGCCATCTTTGGTAGTTATAGGAAAGCTTCCTTCATCGCCCAGAGACACCCTAATGATTACTGACTTCCTTACAGTTAATGATGCTGATGGCACTTCCACAGCTACCTTATGGGAGGCTCTGAAGGCAGTAATCCAGGGAAAAGTCACTGCTATCTCTGCAGCTGAAAACAAGCCACAAAATGCAAGGGGGAGAGGGGAAGTGAAGAGAATTGAAGGCCACCCATAAAAGGCCAGGGGTCCCAAGCATCTGGCGGCAGCTGGAGACTTCGAGGGTGCAGCTCTGTAGTTTAGATCTAGTTAGGGCAGATTGTGCACTGCTCCACTTGCAACATTCTTTCTACGTAGGGGGTGACAAATGCAGCAGACTCTTGGCTAGCAAGCTATGGGCAAAGCGACAGGCCCTGCTTCAGCCGGATTGGAGCAATGAAGTAATGGAAGACACAGCGATAGCGGGCCCCTTTAGGGACTTCTATGCTTCTCTCTAGAAGGCAAAGAACTTGCAGCCTACATGCCTATCTGCAGGGCATGTGCATGTCTCAGCTGACACCGCAGCAGGCTGACTCTCTTGATCAGCCCATCAACATAGAGAAAGTCATTGCGGCCACTGCATGGCAGAAACTGATTAAAGCCCTGGATTCAGATGGCATCTCTGCCCATTTTTTATAATATGTTCTGCCAGGCACTCACTTCTATCTTCACTAGGCTATTTAACTCACTGGTGGGTACCAGCACCCTTCTGGGCACCATGCTGGAGGCAACCATTATCATCATTCCCAAACCTGGGGAAGATAAACAGCAATGTGGTTCATATTGGCCCATTTTACTCATAATCGGACCATTTTACTCATAAACGTGGATGCCAAACTTTTAACCGGCATCCTGGTGGAGCATTTAGGGCCCCTTGTGCTGGGCCTTGTAGACCCCGATCAATCGAGGTTAATCCCTCATCGCCAGTGTGGAGATAATACCAAGGAAGTCCTCCATCTAGTGGACAAAGCCAAACGCTCTTGATGGAAATAATGCTTATGGCCATTGATGATGAAAAAGCATTTGATAGGGTACATTGGTCATATCTGGATGCAACGCTGAAGCACTTTGGCACCGGGATGCATGTTGTGCCTGGATCCTCAGCAGCTACCGGGAGGCTCAAACAGTGGTGCATATTAATGGGGTGGTATTGGCCCCCTTCTCCATTAGCAGAGGAAAGTGACAGGCCCCCACCATAGAAGGGACAGTGGCCAACAATTAGTGTGCCTTGCTCCATCAGATTCATACAGACCTTGCTCAGGTGAAACACTACCACCTCTTGTGGCTCAGGAGGGTTGTCGGCTTTCATAATGACCATGCGATGGAGAGCTCTATTCCTGTTCCAGGCCCTCCCTTTGAACCCCCCAGGGTAGGCTACGATCTCTCTGGGCTGAAAACAACTCCTTTCTTTAAAAAAAAAATGTGAACCATATGGAGTCTGAGAATCATTGGTGCTTTATGGATAGGGTCAAAGCAGGTGAACATCTGTGGAAAATCTCCTGTTAAGTAAGAATCAAAGAGCCTGGGGACTTTACTCCTCTCCTGTTACTAGAGCCACTCTCAGGGTTTGGGACCGAGTCTCCACTCTTTGGTCTTGACCTCGTTCCCCACACCGTCAACATCTATCATGGGCAACTCAGAGTTCACTCCGGGCCTTTATCCTATAGCTTTCGCAACTTGGCAAACGCCCCGCTGTAGATCTCTTGGTCACATGTTTGATTTTGAAGGACTCATACCCTTTGTTCAGCTAAAAGTGGACTATGGCCTGCCAGGGACAGAACATCTGCGTTATGTGCAGGTTCACCACTGGTAACCCACTGGGCCCCGCGCTTGCATCCTTTAAAAAGTGGTTACTGTCCAAGATAGATGAGCAACGCATTATCACTGATTTTTATGCCTTCATGCTACAACCTCAAGCGGAGGTGAAAACGTTGGGCCAGAAATGGTGAGAGCTTGAGTTGGGGTGGACCCTGACACGGAATAACCAGGGGTATGTGAAATCTCTTATAGGGCACGTCATACGACACACTGCAAGCTTAGCAACTGCCACTAAAATTGCAACTTACTGGTATCTAAAACCTGCTAGATTACACAGGGGGAACCACAATCATAGTGCAGACTGCTGGAGAGGCTGTGGCACCCCAGGGACCTTGCTCCGTCTCCTTTGGGCTTGCCCAAAGCTCACCTGGTACTGGGATACAGTCCTGACAGCGATCGACATTCACTTTGACACACAGCTGCCACACTTCCCAGCATACATTATCTTGGTACTTACTAACCCCTTGACCTTCCCCCTCAAATCTAGGAGGGATGACACATTGGTTTGACACTTTGAGCAGCATTACAAGCAATTCTCTTGCTCTGGGGTACAGAGAAACTCCCGACACATAACGATTGGCTCCCTAGAATATGGTGCATACTTGGTATGGAACGCCTGAATCTCGCGATGACTCATCAGCTAGCACCCTATAGAGAGGTGTGGCTTCCATACAGCGCACTGCTCTCTACAAAATTCTATGAATTGGCAGGCTTTAAGTACCTACGCTTGCTGCGAGTGACATAGTCGGGAGAGGAAACACGACTAGGGCAGGAAGACAATAAGGCACGACAGACAGGAGGATCGCGTGATGCTGAAACGCATTATTTCTGAGTAAGTACAGGGGGTGGGGGTGAGAAGAAGTGTGGGGGGGGGCAGTTGGGGCTCTGTTCTGCTTACTCTATATCTTCTATTTCTATGTAGTGTCCCGGAAAGGGGTCTTCAGCATCTGCAATCTTGTATAATTTTGCACCAAAATTGTACTAAAATAGAGTAGAACAATAAAATACCTTCCCAATAAAATAGTCATTATTCTAGTACTTGCACTCTCATCAGACACTGGCATTAAGTCCTCTGCTGGCATTTCTTTATCTCTTGGTTCCTACTTCTATGGCCCATCCCTGAACGGACACACACCAATGCCATTCTTGCACATGATGAGCTGCCTCAAGCTGGGAGTTGCCAGCCTGGGACCATACAGCAGCAGATACTCCTCTCCTTTTAGTCCTGGGGCTGACATGAACTGTGGTAATTGGTGAGACCATGGATCTGTAATGGAGAATGGATGAGTTCAGAGAGGGATCTTGATGTCCAGCCTGTGCCACTGGCCTCCTGAACAACTTTCCCTCTTCCAGGGCATTCCATATGGGCCAGATAGGGTGTCCATTTCAATCCGGGCCATTATGGTAACTCCAGTCCTGAACTTTCCACCAACACATCATTTATTTCAGGTGTGTTAGTCTAATTAGTAGTTCAATGAAAGCAAAACACAGCTGCAAGCCTCAGAATGCTTTAGACCATCACACAAAACTCCAAACCTGGAAACAGTGTACTCATTGACTTGAATGAAGGTGGCCCCCCTAATGTCAGATGACAATGTTTACACTATGCTATATTTTTATAAACATATATTTGCAGCACTATCCATCCATTACTTATTTTTCTTTGATCAAATTCATCTTTATGTGTTGTTAAATCCTGCATTGATTAATGTTGTTTTTATTACAAGCGTGTAGTGCAGCTGAAAGCTGCCTAAAAGTGCTCAGAAGAATAGGTATCAAAATAGACCTTGATAAGGCATCAGGGCTGTTGCCAACTCAGAGGTAATAGGATATGTATACACATGTATATAGTTATGTATAATGAACATAAACTTGTCTATGTAAACTTCCCTTCATGACATAGGGAAAGCCGATGTTCTTGTCATAATATTTTGGCAGAACAATATCTAAAACATGATAATGTTATATTCTATTAGTAGTTGTGTTTTACTCCTATCTTTGTGTGATTCTTACCTGAATTCCCAGGCCTGATTAACAAATCATGTAAATACTGAGTCAAGAGCACACATAACATTAATTATGGTAACACATGTAAAGTGCAAGTATCACAGTCTGTGTAATGAAAATATCCATAGTAAGGAAACAAGACCGACAAACACAAGTTGATTTTCTTGATTTTATATATGATTATTGTCCTCCTTCAAGAGGAGATCCAAAGGAGAAACCAGCTGACACGTGTTTCGTCAGACGGGTAGTAACCCGTGACTCTTCAGGGCTGAACAAACTAGAAAGTTGCGGTATCGGAGGACCGGTGATAATTCCAACCTGGTCCAAAACCAGGCATCAGGTAGCGTAAAGCCCCAATGGGCCGTTATCATGAGGGTAAATCCCAAAGTCACGAATGTTCACAAAGTCGGGCGGGTGCTGCCGTCAATGCTCTCCTGTTCATTGGATCCAGTGAATAGAACAGCACTCGGCTCTAGGCACTCTGCGCTTACACTTAGCGTGCCAACATTCTATACCATTGACGGCAGCACCCACCCATCATTGTGAACATTCGTGACTTTGGGTTTACCCTAATGATAACGGTTTATTCACATGTTGCAGGGTAGGTTGTGACCTACTCCTTTCTCAGGGGTTTTGGGTCTCCCCTGACCAAGTAGCACCGTTCTTATTCTGACAATTTTTCTTATCTCACCGCTACCTGATGTGCGCCAATTTTTCTGAATACTAAAACCCTACGCAGGATTTTCTGATTCACAAAGCATTTTCTGTGAGCAGTTGGGTCCTGTTGCACATCATGAATCTAGTATTTTCAGAATTGGGACAGAGAAAAAGTTTTCAATCAAAATGTTCTTTGTTTACTTTGTTTAAAGTAAATGCATCTTCGTCAATAAAATGGAATCTCTTTAGTAACTGTAAGGATTTCCATGGAGGGTGAGAATAAAGATAAAGGTAAAGAAAAGGGTAAATGTAAGTTTAAGGATAATAGAATAGGTAATGGTGGGGTGAGGGCCAGGGTAAAGTTAAAGCTAAGGGCGATAGTAGGGTTAAGGGGAAAGGTAAGTGTAAGACTAAAGGTAAGCATATGGCTAAGGGTGAGGGAGATGGTAAGAGTATGCATAACAGTCAGGGTGGGGATAAGAGGATAGGTAAAGGTTGGGTTGTTGTAGAGAGTTGTCTTTATTCTGGTAGTCCTCTTATTACTTGTTTGTATTTTTCAATGACATGGAAACATACTTTTGTCTTCCACCCAGGTTCTTCACAATCACTTCTTCACAAATGTACCTCAAAGGCCAAGCCATGGTCTTACATTAACACCATCATTTACCTACTAATGATGCTAAGTAATTATCATGGACTTTAGCAGACCTTGAAAGGTACACCAATCTCGTTGTAAGTGCCAACTTTAGTTTCAACATGAGCTGTCTGGACATCGATCTTCCAGAAAGGGAGAGTATTAGTTGGTTTTGCTATCCGAATAAAAGCATAGCAGAACAAATTATATGAAGGCAGCTATGTACAATTTGACATACACAAACGACATTGTTTAGTACACTTTGTAGGAAAGTGAGAAGGTATGTATGGGCCTCTCTAAAGGCTATCATGAGAAATACTGAGGTAACTGCCAATAATACAATTGCTTATAGGAAGGCTTTCAAGACAGCCAAAAAAGATCTTCACAGACGACAATAAGAAATTCCGGCTGAAGCTTGCAAAAAGAGAGATTAAAGTACCTTTTGGAAATTTGGTGTCAGAAGAATGGCAAGAGACGGCCTTTGATGCAATAATAATAAAGAATAAACCATTCACTCATTTTAGTAGTATTTACTCATATCATTTCCAAGTAGATTATTTGTTAGAACACACAGTAATGAATGCAGGCCCACCTATTGTACATGGCATGCAGAGCCTGCACCTGAGCAACAGCCCATTGGAGGCAACTGAGCTCCTGAAAGAAGTTGAGAAGGTCCTGAAAGCGAGTGCATTGAATCAAAGTCTGAGACCAGACAGGGCACAGGTTGACCTTTACAAGCATAATCTTCCATTTCGGGCTCATTTAATGACTAATGCGTTAAATGTGATGTGCAGATCTGACACCATCCTAGAGACCTGGTGCCTTTCTATATTAATTACAATTTTAAACAAAGGAGATTGTTGCAATGAAAGCTTCTAAAGACCAAATTCCCTGCTTGATTCTTCAGGTAAGATCTAAACAGGTTCCTACCTTAAACGCAAGCACACTAGAATGGGGATATGAAGCTTGAATTCTCTCCAGGGTTTGGCTTAGATTTTGAACAGGGCTTGGTGCAGGGCAACTAAGCGTCATCCTTTAATTACTTGAAGCAAAATACGTGAAAATGAAGAAGGGACATTATGGACCTGTCAACACCATTTGATCTCATTAACTGTTCAAAACTCTAGTTGATAAGGGTACAAATGGGGGTTGTGACTGGTTTGGTTCTATCAAGATACTGTTGCTAAATCTGGAGTTGAGTGTTAGTTTTTGTCACCTTTATGGAAGATTTGAGACTTACGGCTGACATTTCCAAGTCGAAGATAATGGGGGCTATTCTCAAGAACGTGTGCTAATTATCACAAAATCAGCTTAACGAAACGTTGCACATCGCAGTCTATTGTGGGAAAATAATTCTGTGTTAACATTGTATTCTCAACAAGGCAGTACCATGTGATAGTCTCATGCTAATGCGTCAAATGACCGCGATAAAAGTCTGTGACTGCAAAAGAAGGCAAAACACGAACGCAAAAAAAGTTGCGATGTGGCCAACCGCGATATAAAAAATCTGAGATAACCAGCGACAGGCCTGCAATTCCCACGCATAATGCCGGAAATTGCACTATAAAAACACCGAAAAACACAAACAAAATAATTTAAACTGTGTAGCACCATGGAGGAAGCCAGAGCAAGTACAGAGGACGACCAGAACCCCACAAGCCCCCAGGAGGACCAGCCTGGGACCTCGGCGTCATGGAAGGGCAAAGAGAAGAAGACGAGGAAGACGATGTTCAGTCCAAAAGGAAAACAGGATCATCATCACTGAGGTGATAGAACACCACCAACAACTGTTCGTCACCTCCAACGTGTCATTGGCAAATGAAAACTGCAATATCGCAGTCCATCCTGGACAAGGTGAATGCAGTCGGAGTGAGGAGGAGTACAATTGGAGATGTCCAGAGGCGCTGGAATGATGCGAAGCACAAAACCAAGAAGAACCTCGCTGACAACCATCAGGCAGCAATGCAGACTGGAGGTGGCAGTCCAGCGGAACACCAGGAGCTGGATGAGATGGAGGAAATGGTGTCCACAGTCATTAGTGGGGAGACAGTGGCAGGAGTTGGGGGTCTGGACACTGCTCGACATGACCTGACACAACAGCACCAGGGTGAGTACCGAACAGGGGCTGGGGGGACGGGGGAGATGGGCACAATGGCACACATGCACAATTAAGTAGAGCACACTGCACACCCAGAATGACTCTGGATCATGTCCCTGATCTCCTTGGCACACTGCATCACTGCATCACACATACAAACATCAAGTAGGCCCCCGTCCACTAAGGGCACAAAGGGGTCCCTCCCCCCACAGCACCAATCTCATAACCATCACATGCACACATGTTAAACCCAGCAAAGCTGCGTGTCTGTAAGCCACACTGACAATGCAAGTGACACTGCATGACGAATAGCATGGCTGCAGTCCAATTATCATGACATGGTGCACCCCACGACACTGAGGTGGCTGAGTGTGGAATCATCCAGAAAGGAGCAGGTCACACTGACACATCTACGTTCACAAACAACCCCTGACGTCAACAACACATCAGTGGATAAACCATGCCCATGAGTCCGAACTCCGAACAAGAGCCGAAATTAGCCAAGTCTGCAACATCTCAGCATTGTAGAAGCACAGAAGTCAAAGGCACACCGCCTCAAAGGGATAAGGGGCAGCAAAATCACAGCTGCAGGGGCGACTCTCCCACAATGCAGCACATACACATAGCAATAACAGCACATCAACATTGACGACAATGTGGTACAAAGTGCAACACTTTCTCTACAGAACAGAGTACACAACTGGTTCCGCTTGTGCGTAGAAACTGGCCAATCACATCTGGCATAGCAGGAAACTGTGAGATGAGAACGTACGTGTACAACCTCCCATTCTTGATGTAGTTCAATTGTCCACTGTCCCGCGTCAAATAGTCCGCTCCTCCCAAACAGTTACAATGTGCATTGTCATGCAGTCTGTATGTAAACTTGAACAATGCGTCAACATGTATGTCAACACAATGTTAAAATGCGCCTCTCCTTCACATTGCAGAGGGACAATCAACACCTCCTGCAGAGCAGACCAGACAACTTATCAGGGATGATGAAGAGGACCTCCACACCTTCGACACCGATGCCCTACAACAGCCCATGGACAGCTATGGCAACTCACCTCCAGGAGCAGGGCAGCCCAGCTGCATCGAGGAGACCCCACCCCCTGCACAGACCACACAGCAGGAAGCACCCACCACCATAGCTGGCTCCCAGCACCACACTAAAGAACACATCGCATTCCAAGGTCAGGTGTTAGACTGCCAGAAGGAGGTGGCTGAACAGGTGCGGGTGGGGTTTGACCACATGGCAGCCAAACTAGCTGACATGTGTGGGTGTCTAAGTCATGTTAGACCCCATGATGTCCATTAATCAATGCCCGATACTGCTGGAGTCATGCTTCTGAGAGGAGAACAATTGTCTAGTCAGAGTGGCCTGAGCGATGTCAGCCGAGAATTGACACAGATGCTGAGGATAATGGAGACCATGGAGTGGATGCATGCCGAAAGAATGGCTGCAACAGATGCACACCAGTGAAAACTTGTTGGTATCTTCCATGCCCTGCAGATCCTCATCATCGCATTGCTGCCACTAAGGCAGTCGCTGATGAATTCTGCTGGAACTTTTACACACACATCTCCGGCCCCTGATGTGTCAGTGGCACACAGTGCTGTAGACCAAACATCCACACCCACATGTCAGACAGATGACATAGAAGAAGATGATGTGGGTAATTCCATCTGTGTATTAAGAAGGAGCCAGTAGCAATCTTCTCTGCCATATGCCCTGTTTTAGCTTGGTTCTGCCCTCTGCATCATGCCCTGTAACAATACCTCCCACCATCCCCGGAAACATTCTGCGACACTCACCTTGGACCTCGACATGGACTGCCATATTTTGTTTGCTTACCAATGACACAGCAATCAGACTGCGGACTGTACTCTTCCTCTTCCGATGTACTTGTCAATCCCTAAATGACTGGTTGGCCCTCCACTGGGCTACAATGTAATGTGGGGTTTGCATGTCCATGTACGGCTCCAGCTCCAACACTCCACCGAATGTGAATAAATCATTCAAATTCACACAGATGTGTCATGTCCATAATTGATCAAGTATGAAAGTATGGATGAATGTAAGGACAATGATTGCACAAAAGGGTACACCCTGGGAAATGAAAGCAAAGCGCATGTGTGACTGTGACACACATAGGCAGTGAGATGACTGGGAATGTGTGACCTAGCTGTGGCCTCATTGCTCTGAAACAACAATCACACAATTTCACAACTTTGTCCCGCGCAATGTTAGAAATAGGGCTGTGTATGAAATGTCAAAGTGGTTGGCAGGCCTAAAGTAGTGTCCCCCATCACATTTGACATCAGAACATCTCTTTGCATACCTACTCACTCTCAACTGGGTGGACACAGCCTGTAGTGATGGATCACATTGATCCACATGACTTGAAGTTGGACACCATACTCAAATTGCTGAAGACACGTAAGAGCACAGGTCTATCATCATCTATCCCAACCACAATGTCTGGCTCACAGAGGTGGAGCTGGTAATAGAGACTCACCCCTAAGTAAAATGCGTCAGTCAGTCCCTCACTGTGTACGGACAATGCTCATTGAGGCACACGATTTGTCATTCTAATCAACACACATCACAGTTGAACACTAGTAAAGATGCATAGACTTAATTAGCATGTGCGTGTCAGTATGGGCAAGACAAGCGCCACAACATGCAGACCAATGCATTAGACACCAACACGTAGCATTTGGTCATGGTACAGTTCCACGTGACAGGCGTTGTGCATGTTCTGCCATTGCATTGGTGCCTCTCGTAGAACCGGCACTCTTCTGACCTGCGGCAGTTTTGTGGTGCTATGCCACAGCTCGGAGCAATGAGTTGTATGTGTGTGCAACGTTTGTACGTATGGGTTGTTGTGTACGTAAGTGTCAAGGGCATTCCATGCCAGAGTACCTCGAGCAAGGACTTCTGTGTGTGGGGTGTGGATACGTTGGTCTTTCATTAGCGCTGTGCGTAGTGTGGGAGTCGTCATCATCTGCTATGGTATCTCTCTCAGGGGGTGCCTGCCACATGCAAGACCAAGGTCGGAGGTGCAGATGTCCTTCCGCCTTATGTATTAAGACAAAGTAGCTTTCATCCCTAATGTTAGTCTGACTACTGCTTGCATTCTGGAAATGTGATGTGGCTTTCGCGCTGCAATTGAGGCTAGGCCTTAGGCTTATGGTGCACCAATAGCGATACACACACAACAGTTGGCATGTATGAGCCAAGCGCCCAAGCCGTCTTGCGCTCCTTGTACAATCCCTTTGTGCGCAGCCGCCCTCCGGGTGCATGCAACATTGTCGATTGCAGGCCATGTGGCGCTGACACTGCGACAGAGACACACGCATCAGTTGGTTTCCTGTCCAGCCCAGAAATGAACCACGCCCAGAGCCCAGGGATAATTATTCACACCTCTATTCTGGCCTGGCATACTCCGACCCAGCCCACTCGGCTTACGTATAAAGGGGGGACGACGACGCTAAGTGTCCCAGTTTTTCACCACTGCCGGAGGTGACTTGGCTGCGTCCGTCTGGCATATCACGAGACTCAATCATAAAGGGTCCATGACTTGCGTTGCACAAACTTGGTGGCACTGGATACACTGTGGCCGGCAAGGGCCTACCGGCATGGGATGGTGACTTTCGGTGCACTGAGGTAGGGGCACCTTAATTGCTGAGTGGGTGGGCAGCCTGCAATGATGTGCCGTCCTTGCGGTCTGGACTGGTAAGGATTTGTGTGAGCCCTGCTGAACCGCAGTGTAGGCCTGAGCCAGCGAGCAGCGTAGGCCTACCGCCACGTGGCATTGCCTCGCGGTTCACAGAGTTAGAGACACCTAAAGAGCTGAGCGGGTGTGCAGCCTGCGATGATGCCGTTTGCACTGATATGATATCTGCCATTGTGAAATCAAGACCCAGAATCATGCGTGTGGCCTGGTGGCCAAGGTGTGGGGCTGCATGATGTGGAGGCTGCCAAGGTCGCAGGCCCCGGGCTTGGAGCTTGCACCGGCACGTGGTGGACCCTCTTGAAAACACCCTGGTGGCAGAAGGTGAGCAGTGAGGCCGGGGTGCGCAGGGGCGGGCAATCACCCCTGGGCGGCGGGAGGGGCAGGGGTGCAGCAGCCTGTGTGCGAAGGGGTGGGCAAGCGCAGATGGCATGTGCAATGATATAAACTCTGGACTCTGCTTCAGATAAGGGACCTGGTGGACTGCAGTGCATATCGGCACGTGGTTGGAGACACACCTGTAGCAGCAGGTGAGCAGTTAGGCCTGGGTCTGCATTGTTGGTACTCTCTCTCCCTCTCCCTCTCCCTCTCCCTCTCTTCCTTTCACTGTCTCTCTCTCTCCCTCTCTCTCTCTCTCTTTCTCTCTCTCTCTTTCTTTCTCTCTCTCTTTCTCTCTCTCTCCCTCTCTTCCTTTAACTGTCTCTCTCCCTCCCTCTCTCTCTCTCTCTCTTTCTCTGCCTCTCTTCCTTTCACTCTCTCTCTCTCTCCCTTTCTTGCTCCCTCTCTTTCTCTCTCTCCCTGTCATTTGATGAGTGCATGACACACCTTCTTATCTTGAATTTTGTCATGCAGGCTGTGACTTACAGATTGTCCAGAGAAGACCTGCCATGACTCTTCCAAATAGTTTTTTTGAGTTTAATTTGAATAAAATAGTGTGTTTGGAAATTCAAAGATGAATGAATGATTCTTCTTTTTCTGACCACACATGAATTTTAAGTGTTGTAATTGTGCGACATCAGGCGAATTGTTTTGTGTAGGATTTTGTAAAGTTGATGTAAAATATGTTTGTCCAGGGTAAGGGGTACTTGGGGGGACGGGGGAGGCGGTGGGTGTTGTGGCCCTCTTGGGTGTCTGAGCTGCATGATCAGTAGCTCCATGACATCTGTTGATCTTCTGGTGTGGCTGTGGGCTGGGCTCCCATTTCTGGTGCAGGTTATCGTCCGACTTAATACCAGGAAAGAGCAGGTGTTAATTCCCTGCTGCTAACGTGCCTTATTGCATGTTTTGTGATCTTATCGCCGATCTGGCTGGTCGATGAAAATGTTGCGAAATGGTGTTTTTGCGGCTTTTGCACGGGAACGCCTACTCTGCATCTCATTAGCGTTAGTTGCCGGTGTCGTCCATGGCGATGTTTTTTGCAGCTGCTATTGCAGGAAAACTGGCGATGTCGGCTGTTGGCGCCAGCTTGTAAATAGGATGATAAATCTATCATCACTTTGGCTGTGATAAAGTGCCGCTAACTCGGCGATAAGTCCTTGAGAATCTGCCCCAATGTCTTTTGGCACAAAGGGTTTGAAAATCAGAACTGTCGGGATCAGTGGTACCCTGAGGGAAAGAATTGATTCTTTTTCGTATCTGAGGGTACTATTCAACAGTAAATGTAAGTGGGGGCTACTGCTCTCACTTAAGACAAGTAGCTTTTTCCAAAGGCATTACAGGAATATTGAGTGTTGCTAAATCACGTGGGGTGAGGCGTAAACCATTTATCCTTAACATCTATCAGGTGAACAGAATGGCAGCCACCATCTTCGGTCCGGTTATGTGACCACTCCAGTGTGAATTCCCTCTAGATAGAAGAAAGTAGAATGTTTGTTTAATTCCAGGCATACCGCATTAGACACACACATATACCAGACTGAAGGAGCTGGATGCCAATATTCTAGCAGATGAAATCAAACGGTTTCCTTTCTTGTTATGGACTTCAGTGTAATACAACAAGAATGTCACTTTAACCAGATCCATCTTCGGGGACATCCTTTGCTGGATAGTCCATTTGAAATACATGACTGGGTCATATTGATCATTTGCTGATCTAAATTAATGTGGAAATATTTGATTCCTCCCACCCCCTCGAAAACAATATGTTTTGCACAAAATCAAACTATTTAGTCTCATCAAATTATTTTTTGTAAATAAATTGGGAATTGAAGACATTAATAAAGCCATCATTGAGAGGATTTATCCCACTGAAGTCTGGTTCAGGCCCGAACAATATCTTGATTGGGGTATGTATTGCCAGAGAGTGAAATCTCTTAACTTGGTTTATCTTTGGCTTTTTCTGAGAGCTGTTCTCTTTCCCATTGAAAGGATCGAGGAATGGTCAACTTTAATCTGGTGTGATGGAGAAGTAGTACCGACCCACATGCCCATCTGTTCCTTCTGTCAATTCTACCAAGTTCCTATGAGAAAATATTTAACTCTCTCCTACACTTGTTAAGCAGTGACTAAGCAGGTCTGCTTTTTTCCCTACTTTTAGTGAGCGCAACATTGATCAGCTATTCAGTCTTAAGATTTAGAACATCATCTTTGAAGATAAGAACATCTGTGGAGGACTGAAAACCAGTTCATATATGGTTTAGCTCGTGGGGAAGGTTGTAAAAATGTTGTCCCAATGCTGTTGCTCTTCATGTTTTAGGTATCAGGTTTCGTTGTGACAAAGAACTATGGTCAGGTTGTGTCAACCAATTAAGTTTCTTTGATTGACACTTTTTTTCCTTAACCTTTCTATATTGATTCTAGAAATGTTGAAATATATGGGGCTGTTTATTAGATTTGGTATATTGTGTTGCTGTAATTTTAATTGCAAATTTGTATGCACTAATTTTAGCCAGGTTATAATTCTTTGTGGTTTTTAAAAAAAATGCTGTTTTAAAAGTTTTATACCCGAAATAAAGTCATTTGATTGACAGATGCATTGTTTGTATTATTTACTAATAGCTAAGAGACATACCTGCTCGGAACTCGTTCCTACAGCTTGGTAGCACGAGTATATGAAATACATTGGTAGTGAGTAAGTATTCATGTGAATGTGACCTGGCAAAGGAACATTAACTCAACATATCAAAGATATCACTCAGGTTTACTTAGTAGCACTTAATTTAAGGCTACTCATAAATATTTGTTTGGAATGCTCACATATAATTTCGAGACACTAACTATCATGCGTTTAAAAAAAAAATAAGATTTGATCTATTGCATTAAAGTAATTATCCCAATTGAAACACGTATTTTAAAACATAAGTGAACAGGTAGTGCTTGATAGCTTTAATTTCAATTCATAGTAAATCAGATATAATTTCATCTAGCAACGTTAATGGGTACATCAGATTGTATTTTGACAACAATTGTTAAATTCTTGGCCTTAAATAGACAACATAATCATAGAGATGCAGCCTGTTCACAAAGTGAAGTTGCAGCATTTATTGTTAAGTGGAAAAGAACCTCAGGCTTGCTCCATGTCTCAGTCTCGCTCTATAGTGTAAGCTTTGTTGCTAGCAACGCCTGTCAGCGTGTTTGCGTTGCATCAGCCTCTGCAGACGGTGGCAGACTTGTAATCACCTCATCCCAGATCTGAGCCTCCACTGGGGATCCCAGGAAGTCACATGGGGTGAGCTCTTTATAAACAAGGCTGGCTTCTACAGGGTTTCATCTGCACGCATCAAAACAAGACGAATGTGCCTGTGAGCGACGAGCCGGGCAGACCTATTGAAGGCACTTGGCATGGGTTATAGTGACGCAGACATCAGACCTTGGCCCTCACAGAGGCGAGAGGCACAGTATCGCTCGTAGTTTTACAATGCAGCTTCTATTCATCATGCAGACTAGGGGATTAATTACCAGTCCCCTTAAAATGGTGCTCCGAAACAATGTCTGGAATTACCGCTACCGAGGGTGCAGGTATTACTGGGCCCAGAATATTACCGCACAATATCGAGTTTCGGTCTCGGAATGGGGATTAACTGAAGAAATCGATGGTGGCTCCACGATTTCAGCGCATTTTGCCGCTATTTTACGAACGAATCCCCAGATATATTCCGCTTGGGTTCTCGGATGAAATAAGAGTTGCAGTAAATATAGGACGATGCACTAGACTTTGCAGTTCTAGCATAAAGCTGTACTGGGTAAAGTAATCTATCCCTAGCCAGGGTCGCAGGGTACAGCCAGACATTCGAATAGAATTGCACACTATTCTACAGGGCTGGGCTGGTAACCGAAACCGGCCCTGGCAAAGTGCTCGCCTGGCTCCCCAGGAGGAGAGTGCAGCTGAGCTTTGCTAGGGCTGGTTTCGGCCGATTTAGTTACAGGGGCCGCCCCCGGTGACAAAAATAGCCCCACAGAGGCCCAAAACTGGCCCCCACCCTGGTGGCCCACCAAGGAAATGCCCGGTGCCCGCTACAGCCTGTCCGGCCCTGCCATTCTGAACTCTTTCATGCATAAACTATGCCGCTTCTACAAGAGCATCAGTGTATAATGTTGTAAGGCTCTGCCTGGTGGAATAGAATGGTAACAGAAAACTGTCTCTAGACGCTAGTCTGACAGTAATATTGTGTTAAAATATAATGCATGGCAAAATGTTCTGGGACACATTATCGGAGGTAAGTATATTTTTTATGTTTGACAATAATATCGATGTTAAACACCTGGGGCCTCATTTATGAAAAATGACGCATCGCAGCATGAAAGCAGCGATGTGTCACTTCTCAGTGCACACTCCTTGCGACATACCTGATGCGTCATATTTACAGTATGACACATTATGGCACAAGGAGTTACAGATACGTCAGTATTTCTGACGTATCTGTATGGCGCAAAAGTGACGCATTGCTGGAGTGTGTCACAAAAGTGACGCAACTCCAGCAATGTGTCCTTTCACATGGGGCAAGCCCCATGTGAAAGGGCCTGCGTCAGTCTTAGGCCTGCTGTGAGGCAGGCGCAAGATTTTGACGCAACAGCATCCTAGAAGTGACGCAGTGAAATCTCATAGATTTCACTGCGTCACTTCTACGAGGCTTTTTGAGGAGGAACGCCCCCCCTGCATACATTTTACCTGACGCAGGTATAATGTAGCGCAGGGGTTTACAAAGTGACGCATCTGCTTAGATGCGTCACTTTGTAAATAGTGCGCAATAGAAGGCATGTTTTACGCTGCCGATGCGTCACAAAAAGTGACGCATCAGAAGCGCATAACTGACGCAAGGCCTCATAAGTGAGGCCCCTGGGGCTTATTTATGTGAGAACTGCATCACATGCTCCGGCTGTGCCTTTCCGGCAACCCCCAGAGGCAAGAAGACAAAGAGGGCTACTCCCTCGAGACCCGCATTTTTATCGCCTTCGGGGAGGGATCGCAGATGCACCTCCCTGTCGTCTCACCTTACTTTGCGACCCTCCCCATGACTAATCCTGATGAAACTAAACTGTTCCTTCAGGCCCGGAATTCCCACTAAAGGCCCCCTCCCCTAGGCGAGGGGGTGCCTCTCAGGACGATGCACTAGACTTTGCAGTTCTCGCATAAAGCTGTACTGAGTAAAGTAATCTATCCCGAGCCAGGGTCGCAGGGTACAGCCAGACATTCAAATAGAATTTCACACTATTCTGCAGTGCTGGGCTGGGAACCGAAACCGGCCCTGGCAAACTGCTCGACTGACCCCCCAGGAGGAGAGTGCAGCTGAGCTTTGCTAGGGCTGATTTCGGCCGATTTAGTTACAGGGGCCGCCCTCGGTAACAAAAACAGCCACCCAGAGGCCCAAAACTGCCCCCCACCCTGGTGGCCCACCGAGGAAATGCCGGTGCCCCCTACAGCCAGTCCGGCCCTGCTATTCTGAACTCTTTCATGCATAAACTATGCCGCTTCTACAAGAGCATCAGTGTATAATATTGTAAGGCTCTGCCTGGTGGAATAGAATGGTAACAGAAAACTGTCTCTAGAAGCTAGTCTGACAGTAATATTGTTTTAAAATATAATGCATGGCAAAATGTTCTGGGACACATTATCGGAGCTAAGTATATTTTTTATGTTTGACAATAATATCAATGTTAAACACATGTGGGCTTATTTATGTGAGCACTGCATCACATTTGCACCACGTAACCTGGTATATGTGTGATGCAGGGCTCTCATTCATGAAGCAGCGCAAACCCAACCAGCGTGGCTTTGAGTGCCCTCATAAATCATGATTAAGGCGTCGCCTTACTCTGCGCCCATGAGGCATTCCATGGGTTTCTGAAGCACACATGGGAAGAGGAAAATGCCTCTTTTTCTTTTTAATTCTTTTTATTGATTTTCAGAAACAAATAAAGTACAACCATTTGAGAATGGAGTTACAACAAATACCAGTACATTTCTGCATTCTTCATCCCATCATGTATGATACAGAGAAAATATTGTTATAGTCAGTACAGTCTATATGTTAGCAGCATGATGGTGCACATGTGTCAGGTAATCAACCTATTCAAGTTGATGCATGGTGTATTAGAATTCACAGTGTGTTGGTGGTATCATTATCCTGCAAGTAAGTTGTTAAATAAGTCCAATAGTCTTTTGGCCTATATCTGGCCGGTAGTTCCTCCTCGTATGTTAGCAACTGAGCTCTGCAGTGTGCTAAATCTTGCAGCCATTGTTTCGTGCTCTGTACTTTCGTGCCCCCCAACATTGAGATATTTGCCTTTTGGCCAACAGTAGGGAAAACACAAAAAACGTACGTTTCCCGGCTTTGATCGTGGGAAGAAGACCTAATATGCACACCTTCATAGAGCATTCGATCTCCACTCCCACCATTTTCTGAAGCATTGTAGTTACTTTCCCCCAGTATTCCTGTATTTTCGGACAGGACCATGCCAGATGTACAAAGTCTGCTTCCTGTTCCCCACAGCGCTTACATCTAGCATCGTCTCGTAACCCAAATTTATGAAGACGCAACGGGGTGTGGTATGTTTGATGCAAATATTTTAAATGAAGGATGCGTAAATTCCCATTTGAGGTGAGTAACCTAAGCAGTGCGCATGTGGTGTACCATTCTTTTTCAGATAGCGGGTCTGGTAACGCCTCATTCCAGCGTGTCCATGCTTTAGTGGAAGTGAATGGAATCTCGCTTTGGGCTGTTTTGTATAACCGTGAGATTAGATGTGTTGTGTTGGAGGATGTAATGAGGCACTGTAGCGTTTCCAAGCAGGGGGGTTCCGTTGGATAGTTCAGGTAGATATCACGGATGGCTCTTTGCAATCTATAGTAGGTGAAACGGAACAGTGTTGTCTGGTTGCTAATGTAAGACAAGTTGTCTATGTGTCTGAAGGTGCTGTCACAGAATAGGTCTCCAAATGTGTCCATGCCTGCCTGTTTCAGGAGATCCATGCCTACTTGTTCAGTAGTAACTGAGATCTGGGGATGATGGTGTAATGGCAATGCTGGTGCATAAAGTGGCGTTTTGTGCGTCAACCGGCCCAGCGACCTCCAATCGGTCGTAGTTGTGTCAATAGTGTTGATATCTGCCGCGTGTAATGGCGGGCGTTTATGTGTAATTATCGCTGTCAGTGGTATTGGAAAGGCGTCCCCCTCCTCAACCGCTGTATGTGTTAGATAAGGAACAGCATGGTACCAGTACGTAGCATACTGCGCCTGGGCACAGAGATAGTATAAATAGAAATCTGGGACACAAAAGCCACCCTTTTCATAGGGTAGTGTCAATGTTCGCAAGTCTATGCGTGCTTGTTTACCCGCCCATATGAGTTTTAGAACCAGCGTGGTTATGTTTTTGAACACTGCTTTCGGGGGTGTGATCGGTATATTGTTAAATAGATACAAGAGTTTGGGCAGGATATTCATCTTTACTATGGCAATGCGATCTGCCAATGATAGTGGCAGTTGTATCCACCTGTCGATTTTCTCCGCCATCCTATCCAGTACTCTACCATAATTAGTGCGGATAATCTCCTCAGGGTCTCTACTGTACCATATCCCCAAATATCTGATCGATTCAGTTTGCCAATCTAGTGGGAAATCTGTGTCGTGTTGCGACATGGTGTCAGTGAGTGGGATTATGGATGATTTATCCCAATTAATCTGTAAGCCAGAGTGTCTGCCGAATTTTATGTATTTACATAGTAACGGATTCATATTCTGGGTCTCTAATATATAAAAGCATGTCATCGGCGTACATGGATATATGCAATGGCCGACCTAGGAAGTGTAGTGCTGAATGATTATGTGTCTGTCTAATGATGCATGCAAGTGGCGGATGTATGACGTTACAACGCAGGCTATTACAACGCCTGCCTTTACAACGCGGTTTTTACATCGCATACCATTACAACGCATAGCGCTTTTGGGTGTTGGATAGTGAATTGTTTAATTTACTATTCCAACTCCAGTCCCCGTGGACACTAGGGAAGGTTATTGGATAGTAAATTAACCTATTCCTTATCCTAGAGCGCCCCCCAGCGCATTGCGTTGTAATAGTTTGCGTTGTAATGGTAGTGCGTTGTAAAAGTTTCGTTGTAAGTGATGTTTACCCAAGCGGCTCTAGCGCGAGGGCAAATAATAGGGGTGAAAGAGGGCACCCTTGCCTTGTGCCCCGTTCGATGTGGAAGGAGTTTGAAATGTATCCATTTACGCGTACTCTGGCCACTGGGTTGGTGTAAAGGAGCGTTATCCATGTTATGAATCTAGAGGGAAAACCCATACGCTGGAGTATCGTGGTCAAATATGACCATTCGATCGAATCGAATGCCTTGGCGGCATCGAGCATGACCACCACCGCCTTAGTGTTAGGTGTTAAATAATGGGAGATCGCAAATAATGTTCTGGTGTTGTGGGAGGTTGCCCTTGTGGGTATGAACCCCGCCTGGTCCGGCAATATTAGGTTAGTGATTAGGGGCTGTAATCTGACCGCTAGAATTTTGGATAGTATTTTCGAGTCTACATTCAGTAGTGATAAGGGCCGGTAGGATTCACATAGATCTGGATCCTTATTGGGCTTCAGGCATGTTATCAGCACAGCCTCTCGCAGCGACGGGGGCAACGTGGCCTGGTCAAAGGCATTACCGTACATGGCGACTCGATGCGGAGCCAAAATGTCTACGTATGTTTTGTAAAATTCACATGTATACCCATCTGGGCCAGGCGCTTTTCCATTGGGAAGTGATCGAATGATGTCTGTCACCTCCTTTACTGTTATGGGCATTGCTAAACATTCTCGCTGCTGATCTGATAGCCAGGCAATGGCGATATCGCGCAAATATTCAAATGTTTCTTCGGGGGGTGGTGTTTGCTTGGATGTGTACAGTGCGCTATAATTGTCTACAAAACAACGGAGTATGTCCTCCGGGTGTGTCAGTAGTGTGCCCTCAGCGTCTCGGATTTGTGTTACAATTTGTGGTTTCTTCCCCTCACAGATTTTCGATGCAAGTACCCTACCCGGCCTCCCACCCTCCCCAAACTGCTTGGCTAGACGTCGTTTAGTGATATACTTTAGTTCATCAGTGGCATACGTTTGATGTTCGGTGTATACCTGTCTGAGGTCACCTAGGATAGTAGCATTCTGTGTCCTTTCATATTCCTGTTCAAGTGTTCTCATTTTAGCTTCGCATTTCGTTATCTGGTCTCTTATATCCCTCAATATCCCAACTGTGGTGCTCATACAAACCCCCCGCAAGGTCGCCTTAAACGTCGACCGTCGCTACATTTAACTGGAAATATTCTTTGACAGCAGTGGCAATTGTGTCTGCATATAGTGGGTCCATAAGTGCTTTAGCATTAAATCTCCAACTAAACGGAGGAGGCGTGTAGTGCGGTATCTGTAACTGTAATATGATCGGGTTATGGTCAGATATAGTCCTGGGTAGTGTTGTTAGTGTTTTTGTCCACAATAATACATTATCAGACCCCAACCAGTAGTCTATCCTGGACCAACTACCGTATGTCACATTAACGTCAGTGGCAACAGTTTCTTCCGGGTTTCTATCTCTCCAGATATCTTTGAGGGAGACACCATCCATTATGTCCCATATCTTCCCTCTAGCCCACTTATGTGGTTCCAGGGAGGTCTCGGAACGATCTAGTGTGTCACTTAATGCAACGTTAAAATCTCCCCCCCCATATAATGTTTGTGTCAGCAAATACCAACATATGATTCCAAAGCTCCTAAAAGAATTCGGGGGAGTCTATATTTGGGCCATAAACATTTACTAGCGTCAAGTGTTGCCCTCTCAGCACACGAGAAACAATCACATATCTACCATTGGGGTCTAGAATGGATCTGTTGATTTTGTAGTTAACATCTTTTCTGACTAACGTCATTTAACCCCCCTGGAGTAAGAGGAGTATGTGGAGGAGTAACAGGATTCGGCCCATTTCGTCCCAATCTTCCTGCACATCGTCGGAGCTATATGGGTTTCTTGCAGTAGTGCAATGTCTATGTGATGTCTATCAAACCCTACGAAAATCTGTCTGGTCTTTTTAGGATTAGTGATGCCCCGTACATTCCAAGTCAACAGGTTTAAATTACTATTCCTAGTCATACCTTTGCTTTTTGCAGATAATATAACTGTACAAATCACACCAAAAGGTCAGTTGACACAGTACCTGCGTGAATACATATTCTGTACTTGATACACAATTCGGGAATTAGCAATGCATTCGGGAATTAGCAATGCATCTTAAATGCCCTGGTACTGTCTGCTTAACAAAACTCCAACTTGTCCCATACCCACCCACTTCAGCAACCCAATTTTGCCGAAGCCATATTCCCCCAGAAACTTCGTCGGAAACCATAACTTTGTGGGGATCTCCCATGTGGAGGTCCGCCGGGGATACCCTTTAACCACCCTACTGAAAGGGTGGGGGCAGATCTATTATATAAGTGCAGAGTGTAGGCTGAAAGTTAAACAGATAATCCAACAGCAAACAGACATGGGACCCTCACTTCTCTGTCTATAGCAAAGTATGCGACTTCGTCCACGTGGAAACACCACTTGACAGTTTCAGTTCACCTCCCTGCAATACGTGCGTCGGGTTGTCCCCACTTTCACCCTCAAATCATTGCCATACGCGGTCTATAGCGTAAGTTGCAGGGGTGGTGTTACATGAACCATGACAGCGTGATAGCGCAGTGGAGTGCCACATATGCGCTGCCCAAGCAGGTATTGTCTATTTGCCAGCGATTGCTGAATGTACAGGACCCTGCATGTCTGTCCGTTTGACTCTAAGGAGATGTAGTTTGACAATGAATCCCGTATCTGGGATGACGCACACCTCACAGTTCAGATTAGCAGTTCGACACCTTACCGTTACTCAGAATCTGGTTGTCTTTCCCTGACGTTCACCTTTCTACCCTTGGACGTCGCTCTTTTGAAGAAATCCATGGCCGCTTTAGGGGTTGTCAGGAAGATCGTCTTTTCTTCCCACGTGACTCTTAGACGTGCTGGATAGAGCATGGCATAGGGTATCTGTAGTTCTCGAAGCATGGCCTTGGCAGTGTTGAATTCCTTTCTCGCTTGTTGTACCGCGAACGTGTAGTCTGGATAGAAGTCTAATTTATTACCTTGGTAGGTGATGTCGCCTTTCTCCCTCGCGAGTCGGAGGATGTTATCTCTGTCTCTGTAATTAAAGACACGGGCGACTATAGGTCGAGGAGTTGCGCCTACTGGAGGTTTTGGTGCCAGAGATCGATGCGCTCGTTCAATAATAAAAATAGATGACATGGAATCCTCACCAAATATGTCCTTGCATAATTGTTCGACATATGTCTCCATGCGCCCTGTGTTGGTTGTCTCGGGTAGGCCTGCGATGCGTATGTTGTTCCGGCGCGATCGTGCTTCTAACTCCTCCGCCTTCGCCTTGATGACTTCCAGTACTTTTTCCAGGCCTGTGCATTTGGTGGTGGTGGAGTATGTGTCATCTTCCACCGTGGAGCTGTGTTTCTCAGTTTCGTCCAGTCTCTCCCCATGTTTCTCCATTTTGGCAGCCATTCTATCCATACGCCCTGTCAGGTTGTCTAGCTTTCCGTTGATGTCTTGAAGGTTGGTTTTGATGGCCTTGAGAATGTCCACCATATTGCATTCTTCTGAGCCTCCCGCAGCTGTGTCTTCTTCCATTGGTTCAGACTGACCTTTTGGGGTTTTACGCGTCTCAAAGTTTATTTTGGATTGTGGTCTGTCCGGTTTACCCATGGTTGCCAAGTATGGGCGAAGCACCGGTAAGTGCTCAGTGAAGATCTGGCACTTGTGTCCTTGCAGTTTAGTCTTGTCAGGCGTGGAAATCCGGTTAGTGACGACGGTCGCTCCTAAGCACCTTTAAGGAGGTACGCTCCAACCTCGACACAGTGCCCGCCGTCTTGAGAGGACTTAAGCGTGTGTGTGGATGATGCAGGCTGGCTTGCTTAAGCCGTTCCAAAGCGTGGATATGAGAGTCAAGGTCACACAATGTGTTTGTGAGATATTCGCCAGGCTAGTCCACGCCACCAGTTGCAGTAGGTCGTCCTCCGTCCATGCACCGCGCCCTCAAAGCTGGTAGCACCCACCTCAGTGCGCAAGACATAAAATGGGCAATAGAGCAACAGGGTATCCCACAAGTTCGTTGTTTCAGATGCATTATGGCGTTTAACTCAGAGCCTGTTCGCTCACCGCTCGCCGTTATTTACCGCCAGTGGTCCGTTGGGGGAGGGGTTTATGGCACGAAACTGGGGTGACAGGCAAAGAAGGATTATGAGCATGCCGGGGCACTCACACAGACCTGCTAGGTTCAGTAGTAGAGTCCGATCAACTGCCGAAGCACTGGTCCGCTACGCTCATGTCAGAACACATTTACGTACACCAAGGGTTCTTCGTGAAGCATGGGCGCTGCCATCTTGTGATTACGGTATTCCCCATAGTATACCACGCAGGCAAAGTCACAAAGACCGCATAAAAACTAACTCCCGTGGAGGCATCATGCCCATTCACTGTAGCGGTATTGAGAAGAAAGGGTTTGTACCGTAGTTTGCGTGTCTTTGCACCCGCATCAGGTGTCGGTTAACAGCGTCGTTGCCGGAGCGTGGGTGCCGCCATTTTGCGCTCTGGAAAACATGCCCCGTACAACAGCCGATTCGGCCTCACCACTTTCGCCGATGTCGCGATCCTCTGCGTTGGGGTGGCTCACCTCATGTGCCTTATTGTTGGCCGCTGCCAGCTACACTTTTCACGTCCGTACGCGGCTGGTGACGGGTGTCAGCGCCTCAATGCCGAGGCGGGTGGAAGGTCGCCATGTTGCCGCGGGACCTCCGTACGCTGTCCGGAGCCGTTTGATCCTTATGGAAAGCCTGCAGCGGTCACTCAATCCGCTCTGGTTGTGCAGTGAGGTCTCCCATCCACAGCCATGTGTTGTAATTACGTTGGGATGTCACTTTAACAACCGTAAATCGCTGGTGTTGGATCCGCCCGGCGGAGCTGCTCGTTCAAGCAGCCATCCCGCTGTGCGCCCCCTAGCGTCTCCCAGGAAAACGCCTCTTAACACTTTTTTTTGTGCAGGAAGGTGCCCCTTCCTGCACAAGAACAATTCTGCCTGCAATGGTGGCATCTTTGCACCATGGTACAAGGGCGCCTACGTTAGCTCTAGACTGTCGAAACGGTGCCAGCGCAGGCAGAAAGGATAGGAATGCACTGTATTGCTTAAACACGGTGCATTGCTGCCCTTTCACTTTCGCATAGGGCAGCGCAGCAAGATAAAATGCCATAAACAAGGCCGATAGCATCCTAAAATATTGCGGCATATAGTATAGTTTGAATTTATTTTCTTTTGTGTGTATATACATATATAACATTTTATATATATATGTATATATATATATATATATATATATATATATATATATATATATATATATATATATATATATAAGCTAAATATTGTGTGATATTACTATATAAACTTTATATGTTCTTTTTTCATATTGTAGGTTTTATATGGGGGTTTGGGTGGGTGGGGTTTTATTTTAAAGATGTTTTAGTTAATATTTACATAACTTTGATTAACAATATTATTGATTTAAAGTGTTATTATTTTACTGGATGAATGGAAATAATTTTGTAAAATGATTTATTTAAATATTAGGGTTCATATATTAGTGAGATTTGATTTTTTTCCTATAAGAAAGTTGTTTGTAGGGAGGACTAGTTGGGTAATTTATTATTTTTAGGACAATTACTTAGATAAATATCTGGGGGGGTGCTATAGCTTTTGTTTTTTAAAAACGTTTTTATTTTTATAATTTATTAGTTTAAAATTATGGGATTCAATGTCTATATTCATATATTATTTGTACATTTTTAGTTTTAAAAATACATTCAGTTTCTGATTTATTTTGTATATATGTTTTATTGATTACAAATTAAAAGTTCAATAAACTTTTTAAAATATTTGTAATAATACTGTAAAAGGTTTCTCACATTTAATTTGTATAATATTAATAAGATTGGCTTGTTATTAATACAAATAGTGGATTGTTTTTGAGAAATTTATTTAAACGTATTTAATTAATGTTTCATTTTCCCTACATTTTGTAATTTAAATCTCATTCCTCTCATTTATACACGTTTTCCAATGTTTCTAAGACATGAGTTGGAATAGCATACCTCATTGCTCTGCAGTTTATGAGCTTTCTCATATATAAATTGGACTATATTCCCCCGCAAAATTTTTATTTTGTAGGATTATAAATATTAACGTATTCTAACAAGTATCTTTTACTTTATTTAGGTGATTTTTCTGTAGTAGTTTGAATGTTTCAAATAGTATGTACTAGCTTACCCGTCGCGCGTCGCTGCGATCTCAGAAGAAAGGAAATTTAAGGAAACTTGTTATGATAACATTCAATTTACATTGTGTCATTTTTATTGAAACGTATTCATTTTAATGTGGAAAATATTTCAAAGTGTTGTTTTAATTCTGTTTTTTTATTCGAGTGCTTGTGGATACACGATATTTTTTGGTTTCCGTCTGGTGCGTAGACGAATAAATCAGAAGGATTTACGACGCATGAGCTGGCCACATACAGTTGTCCATGTGAGAAGCACATATTCTCCAAATCTAGTCCACACATTTGCAGCGATTGTCCTTGTGGTTTGTTGATGGTCAGTGCAAAAGCGAGTCGCACCGGAAAGTGTAAACGTTCAGTATTGGAAAGATTATGAGGGCCCTGGGTGGCCGATATTTAACAAATTTTTCTTTTTTTTGCCAGAAACCTTTGCAGGAGTGTACTAAACAACTTTTAACAATTTGATTTTTAAAAAAAAAATCTTTTTTAGCCAGAAACCTTCGCGGGAGTGTACTCAACAACTTCCCAAAGCTTCATGCCAATCGGATGAATGGTGTAATAATGCATAAAGGACAAACGGACATACTTTGGTTTTTATATATATAGAAGATCTATGCATATATGCTTATGTTATTTGCGAAATCATTAAAAAGGTTCTGATATTCAATAAAATTGTTATTTAAATAATTTACAGTGGTTCAAGAAATTCAAAATATATGGCTAGATAGATAGATATATAGATAGATAGATAGATAGATAGATAGATAGATAGATAGATAGATAGATAGATAGATAGATAGATAGATAGATAGATAGATAGATAGATAGATAGGCAGATAGACTGTGTGATTGTGGGCATAGCACCTAAACCTACATGCCTCAATATAATTAAACACATAAAAAGGGGAGAGCTTAGAAATAGGCCTATGAACCATTTTTAAAAGGAGAGGAAAATAACAGGCATGTCTTGTATGGTACCTATTAAAATCCACACACCATTGCATGTTTGTTATCAGAGAAGGACATTATTTAATCTAAGTGCAGGCTTTTTCAGGTTGGACCTCTAGAAATCTGCTTTGGAAATATTTTGTAAGTGTTTGGTTGTTGACCGTAGTTTGCCCTTTACTATTGTTTTAGATGTTTGATAGGGCTCATCACTAGCCAATCTGATGAAAATCATCACATATGGATTGTATGTTCTAAGTGAAGAAAGAGGCCATCTTATTACATTATTCTTTGGGAGAGGCTGAACTTGGACAAGAAGCACGTTCATTGCCTGGAAAAGATCTGGTTTGCAGTTGGCATTTAACTGATCGTAGAGAGGTAAAACTGTAGTGTCCTTGTTTTGTACTGTCCGTGTGCTCAAAACCGAATGGCATCTTCTGTTAAAGAATCCTTAGTATGTAATGCGTTTCCAGTCACCCAGTTCTGTGACGACTGGAAACACGCTGAGATCAACCCCCTCCTGAAAACCTTTGGCGGACCCCACCGACCTCAAAAACGACAGACCAATCTCCCAGCTTCCGTTCCCAGCGAAAGTCATTGAGAAAGCCATCAACAGCCAACTCGCCACATTCATCGAAGAGCACAACATTCTTGACTCTTCCCAATCCGGCTTCAGAAAAAAACACAGTACGGAAACTGCCCTCCTCGCCACAACAGACGACATCTGTACCTTACTGGACGAAGGAGAAACAGCAGCCCTCATCCTGCTCGACCTCTCAGCGGCATTCGATACAGTCTCTCATCGCACCCTAATACGCAAACACCACGACGCAGGGATCCAAGACAAGGCCTTTGACTGGATCAACTCCTTCCTCGCGGCCAGGGCCTGGAACGACCTTCTGCTCCACCTCAGACAGATAGCATCGCTCCCCAACTTTGCCAGAAACCTCAAAACCTGGCTCTTCGACAGACCCCCTCTTTGATGGACTGGAACCTGCGAACCCCCCCACACCCCGCAGCGCCTTGAGACCCTTACGGGTGAGTAGTCGCGCTTAACAAACACCGGATTTGATTTGAGAGTAGTGCAGTTGGGAGAGAGCTGCTGAAGTAGCTGCTTACACAGTCCTGCAGCTTAGAGTGTCTTCCAATAAATTTCAACCGTGTTAAAACTTCTTCAGTGTTGCACACATTAAGTAGACATATAAACTTGAGACTTGGGACCGTATTACAATAAGTACCCCAGTGGCGCAGCAGGCATTTGTGTCCGTTTTACGGCACTTTGGTATTATAGATGGGGACGCAGATGCTTGTGCGCCCCCTTCACTTATACCGATAGTGCTGGCGTACTTAAAGTGCCAGTGCTACCTTCAAAGGGTGTTCTCTCATTTGCATAGGGGTGTGCCCAATGCAAATGAGGGAATTCCTTTGACTCTGCACCCGCTCCATATTACAGACGCAGGCGCAGAGACAAAGAAGCCCTCAGGAGGCGCACTGATAGTGCACCATTTAAAAGGTGACGCACTGTCAGTGCGCCTCCTGAGAGCAGCCCTCTGCAGGATGTAAAGGGGGTCTCATGGACCCCCCCCCCAGACATCCCCTTGCAGGCGGGTGAAGTCATTGACCCCCGACAGTGACTGCACCCGTCTGCAAGGGGATCTCAATTCTCCTGTAAAGGTGAAGGCGGGCGCCGCCTGCACTGTGAAAACACGGAGCGGCTGCTCCGTGTTTTCACATGAATGCGCTGCGCTGCGTTTTAAAATGATTTTTCCTATCTGTGATTGCGTCATCTAATTTTGTTCTTTTTAAATTTCTTTATCTATCTTTGCTTGTGGTTGTTACAGTTTAAAATTGTAATTTTAACCTGCCAGTGATTACATAATTTATCCCTTTTTTTGTGTTTAAACTTGTGGTTTTTCCTGCCCGTGACTTCTTCCATTTAACCTGTTGAATAGTGGGATTTGCAGTCCAAACTCTGTAGTTTTTCCCTCTCATTACCAGTGACTATCAATTTTCCCTCCAAATGCCTCCTTTGCTCTATGCTAAGACCTGTATGTTAAGCAGTGCACTACCAGCGACCATTTTGGGTTACCAAGTCAGTGAAATCAGCCCCCCTTCGCCCCTGAGACAGCAGTAATCTGCTGTAAGCTGTTTAAACTGTGTTTAATAGGGACTGTGCACTTCGTTTTTTGGCCAGGAGAGGGAGTAAAGCTTTATACACATAGTGTTGTTAGAGGACAAGTTTGTTAGGGTCTTACCTGCAGAAGTCCAAAGTGTGGATTGAGCCTGTCTGTCTCCTATAAGATTTCTGAATAGAGGAGCAGCTTCCAACTCCCTGGCCAGCAAACCTTGTCTGAGGTAGCTGGGACATTATATAGTCTGATATTGTTTGGTACATGTGTACACTGATTGGCGGTTGTATCTGATGTTTCTATTGGATTAAGGTTAGTGTCCTCATTAGTTGGGTATTTGAGGGTTCTGATTGGTTTCTGGGTCTGTGATTCAATCAATGTAGGGTTGGGACTAGGGCAAGGGTTAGGATTTCTATTGGAAGTAGGGACTAGGGCTTCCTGTGTTGCTTGGACTAGGGTTGGGACTACTGGTAGGGCTAAGGTCTCTATTGGACGTAGAGATCAGGGTTTTTTAAAATGATTGGGTGCTTGGACTAGGGCTAAGATTGGCTGTAAGGTCCTGGTCTCCTATTGGTTCTAGATTTTAGGTCTAGTGTTGCGATTGGATAGTGTTAGGGCTAGAGTTCCCATTGGCCGAAGGGGTCACCTGACTACTAGGGCTATAAATGGCCAAGGCTTAGGGCATCTCAGCCCGTGCATCGAGGCTAAGGGTGGAGAGGACATGGGTAAGTGCCTGTTTGAGCCTGTTTAGGGTGGAGAGGACAAGGATGAGTGCCTGTTTGAGCCTGTTAAGGGTGTAGAGGACAAGGATGAGTGCCTTTTTGAGCCTGTTCGAGACTGGTCGGGACCGGTGCCAATAATGCTGCCCATTTTCCCATTCATTAATACCCACCCTATGTATGTGTCCCTCTGTATATAAGTATTTATTTTCACTACATATATGTACCTATCTTTGTGTATTGCTTTGTATAAACATGTAGAATAATTCAGTTGTAAAAAAAAAAATCCTCCTTTGTTCTACATCTATTTGCTTCCATTGTGCATCTATGTACCTCCATGTACTTGGATCTGTGTGTCAGTTACTTTTCTCCAGAAAAAGCATATCCAATGCACTATCCTATTTTTCATTGTGTACCTCTATCAATATCTTTAATCTGCATATACTTACCCCCTTTATGCAGCTATATACTTTCAATGTACTTATGGATCTATATATTTTATAATGAATTGTGTTATGATTCTTTTATGTCATTTTAGCCGAAACAAAGAAATAAATAAATAAAATAAATAAATATATATTTATCACTTTCTTCTAATTTAGCATTTGCAATGCACTACCCTATTTGTCAGCCTATACTTCTCTCTATATACCTTCTAGCCTAACTTTCTGACTCATCTCAAACTTCTTTCTACTACTCTTTCCAATGCACTACCTCTCACCCTATACATCTATCATTATATCCTCTACACCCACTCTCTCATTTATCCCAAACCCCATACCACTGCTATGTTCCCCAAAATAACCCTTTCTTGACTCTCTCCTACTCTACCCCTCCTTGCATCATCTGACATCTCTTTTACTATACCGATCCCCCTACACAAACGTTTTCTAAACTCTTCCCTCTGACTCTTCCCCTTCAAAAACCCCTTTTACTCATCCAAAAACCTCATCCTACTACTATGACCAAAAAAAAGAAGTCCTTCACTCTTCTATCCCTCCACTATCATTTTCAATCAAAATAACATACTAACATGTTCACTTCTCTAATTGCATATTCCACTATACTTTGTGGGTTCCAGAGTAGCGTGCTACTCGCCAACAACGCGTTTCAACACCTCACCAGGGTCACAAACGTTATATAAATGCAAACCCTTTTCCCTTTTTAACCCCTCCCCAACCCTTCTCAATCCAAATAACTGACTAACATATCCACCACTCAAACTACGTCATATTTCACTATACTAATTTTCAATACTAATCCTTTATGGGTTCCGAAGTAGCCTACTACTCACCAGAAAAGCACTTCAACACCCCTTCAGGGGTAACAGGCGCTATATGCAAACCTTTCTTTCCCTTATGTCCCTCTGCTATCCTTCTCACTCCAAATAACTGACTAATATCCACCACTCAAATTACTTTCATATTTCACCATACTAATTCACCACTAATCCTTTATGGGTATCCGGAGTAGTGTGCTACTCGCCTTAAAAAGCGCTTCAACACCCCATCAGGGGTAAGAAGCGCTATATAAATACAAACCTTTTTTCCTCTTCTATCCACTACTTAAAATGTACTTGCATGTTTCACTATACTAATTAAACACTAATCCTCTATGGGTCCCGGAGTAGCGTGCTACTCGCTGACGCTTCGATGCCTCGTCAGGGGTAGTAAGCGCTATACAAATGCAATAACAATACAATACAATACAAGTTTGGAGGACATTGAAGGTGGATCTAAAGCTGGAGTCGTGAAGAACCAGAGAAGTTCCAAACATGTCAAATAAACTTAGGTACAGACTGAACTAAGTAAGAACAAATACACGTATCATGTGATAAATGTGATAAATCTACAAATAGGGTTGTCTGATGAAAACAGACTTTGGCAATGCCCAGGTTCCTTCTAGGTGCAGTCAAGGTTGGCCTACACTTCCAGTATCTGTAGTAAGTACTACTGATTAATGCTCCAAGTCACTTAAGCCAGAAATAGCGTTAGCCATGGGCCAACACATATAAGAGAGGCCGTTTTTTCGACTGTACTAAATGCAAAAAATATTGCAGCTATGTATTGGTTCATTTCAGGATAGTTTGAGGGATATGTAATAGTCTGATCACAATCATCATTTAATGTCTCACTCTTGTTGGGTGTCTAGATTTTTTTGTCTGCAATCACTGATTCCATGTAAACCTGATCTTGGTGAAGCTGTTACTGAGACCAGCAACTGAGAAGACCCCTCTGCTAGCCTGCACCACCACCTAAACAATCCTCTGCCACCACATTACTCCTGCTATCACAGCCAGAACCATAGACACCTCTGAGGTCTCCATCATGACACCCTTAACCTCTGTAGCCACAGCACCAACTCTATTTATTGCATCAATGCCAAATGTAAGTATTCCAAGCTTTGCTATCACTGGGCCTCTTACTACTGTTTTTTAGGTCTCGCCTAGCATTGCAGCGCATGCGCTGCTCGCTTTGCGAGGCATGCAGTATTCAGTATAGCGTGGAAGCTTCACGGAAGCTCCAGCCACTCTCCACCCATCATTTTCATTGGCTTGTGTCTTAAATACTGCCTTCCGATTGGTTGTTGGCTTGTTAGTCCCTCCCTATGATGGCCATGTCGTCATTTGTGTCCTTCCATGGCTACTGGCCCCTTTACTGCACAGACTACTTTCTTTCCGTGCCCCCTGCCCTCCCGCAGTCCGATGGCTTTCTCGCCTGCTCGCCCCCCCATTCGTGCCTTGTCGCCCGCCCGCACTTGTTTGCAATGCAATAAGTCTTGCGTAAATGCGAGCCCTATTGCATTGCAAATGCTTGTTTTCTTACCAAATCTGCTATAACAAGCGTCCCGATCCCATCATTGCTACCTCAAGAGCCCCTGCTGCCTTTCGGGTACAAGCAATTGATCCAGCGCCCCTAAGGAAAAACTGTCTCACCAACGCTACCCAACACCACAATACTCACCATAAATCATAAATCACTCATAAAGGCCCATATATACCAACAAGACAATTTTTGGGCAACTGAATCATGTGACCTAATTAAACAGAACTATTCACAATCTATTTACAATTTTATATACTACTGCAGTTTATCTTTTCTTACCATGGTTTTAAACATATATCACTTTAATTAAGTTACTTAGGTAAATGGATCAGCTAATGGTAACTAGACCATGAATAAACAAGACCAGCTTGTCATTTCAAAAATCTAATTTTATTAACTTTATTATTCAAAGAAAGAGCATTTTCAATTAGTTATCTTTATTTTATTAGCAATAATGAAAGCAGCATTTATTAAGGGGAAAACATATTAGGCTGACACTTCAAAGGTAAACCAATCAGCAAGAATTAAAGAAAATAACAGTTTCCATTCCCTAAATTCTATTTCCCTGTCTAAAACTTGCTTCACCTAAAAAGAATAATCATTAAAGACTGCTATCCTTACGTGCGCCAAAGAGTCCAACAGCACATCACGCCCTTCAGGAATCGGAAAGCGAGAAGCGCCCTCCTGCCCATGGGGCCAAGTTTTTATACCTTTCTGACTAGCTAATCTTCTCTAAATTGTACACATTTCTTTGCCATCCAGTGTTTTCATTGGCTGACTTATGTCTGATCATATTGTGTCATCACTGTTTCTCCAAGCCTAGATCGGGCTTTTCTTAAGTCCATTGTCCTTTACTTTCGAGTCACGCAGCTTCCTTAAAAATGTTACTTTACACTCGAGTTACAGAACATGACTTCCTTGGCTTGGCTATTTTGCCGCTTCCTGTCCTTGAATCTTTCTCTCCAAGAGCACGTTTAGCACAAATTATAAAATTTGCTTTCTCTGACAAAACTTGTCAACGTGGTAAAAGTTTCCACTTTCGTGCAAGGCTCTTTCTGAACAGGATTCGAAAACGCCATCTTTTCACAGGCCTTAAGCCTCTTTCAGAAACTATTATTCTAACAAACACAAAACATTAATTAATTAAAGAATTGAAACCAATTCTGTTACCCACCCCCTTTGCTAATTATTAACCCATTAATTTATGTTACTACCTAGCTGTGCACACAAAGCTGCATTTTATATCTACCTTCTTCTTTTAGGCCGTAGAATCCTCCACGAGCTTTTGCCACAGAAAAGACGTAAAGACATAACATAAGCACACAAATAAGCACATGCCATTAGTTAAACAGCCGCATTTAATACTGACAAAGACAATAGACAAGGTTAGTTTATTATTTTCTACGCACTTGCATTTGCAACATAGTGCACATAAGCTAGTCCCTCGTATTTCTTGTAAATATGCATTTTTAAAAACTAAGGGCCATATGTATCAAGCTAATTAGCATTCGCAAAAGCCGAAATTCTGCGAATTTCGGCCTTTGCGAATGCTAATTTGACAAATGGTATGTATCAAACATGTTTGATGCAAAATAAGGAATAGCAAACATTGCAATTCCTTAATTTGCGATTGCACTTAAGGAATCGCAAATTTTGAGATTCCTTAAATGCAATGTATCAAACAAAAAATATTCAAAAAATGTCATTAAGGATTCGCAAATTACCACCAACTTCTAGTTGGTGGTAATTTGCGAATTCTTTTCAAAAAGCTTTTTTCCAAAAAACAAAAGGTGCCATATGACGCCCATACATGCCCTTAGGGCATGTATGTGCGCCATATGCCCCCAAATGTCATTTTCAGGGGTGCAGCAGGGTGTTCTTGAGACACCCCTGCACCCTTGAAAAAATTCCTAATTTTGCGATTAGCAAATTGCTAATCGCAAATTGCCCCTTCATTCCTATGGGCCTCCTGGCCCATAGAAATGAATGGGTAATTTGCGATTAGCAATTTGCTAATCGCAAATTAGGAATGGTAAGGAATCGCTATTAAATTGCGAATATGTACATACATACCATTTTGCGAATTCCAAATAGCGATTCCTTCAAATTCGCTATTTGGAATTCGCAAAACGGAAGTATGATACATATGGCCCTAAGTTGATTAATACTTTTCATCACATACTAGTTAATACGGTTACAGTTTTTATGGAAGTTTAACTTTGCGAGTTTGAACGAAATTTCATTCAGCACCTCGCTCCATCACAATCAACTCTGTCACAATGACTACGGCTGCTGTGTTTGTCATAATGCCTTCTGGTGAGGTCACTGAAGCAGATTACATAGCAGCATGCAGGAAGGGCATGAATTAGAAGCACAGGAACACCAGACTCTGCATACACTCGAGCCTGGGCCTCAGATAAGTGGGAGGTTTGACAACTTGGAGGCAGTAGACACAGTGGGGCTTATTTAGAAGCCCCTTTCGTCGCTGGTGTGTCACTTTTAATATAGGAAAAAGAGACGCACCGACGGTGCAGGAGGCTTGTAAATAAGCCCCTGTATCCCAAGTAATCTCTTGACAATCTATAGCAGCAATCATTACAATTGGGGAGTTGTGGGTTCCCTTATTGAAAATACTGCAGAGCTGGTATGAATCCAGGGGACAGAGGGCGATTCAGCTTTCAGATAGCACATCCAGATGTAGCGGGACCAGCATGGTGAACAGACATTGTGTCCTGTGTTTAACAGAGGAGAGGACCAAGAGAAAGGCCATTAGCACATTATATATGAATTTAGCAGCCACATTGCTGAGAGACATGCAGCCAAGTTAGGTGTCAAAGAGGCACATACCAAGATTTACTGTATAGCCATGTGGGATGTATGACGTTCATAGAGATGCGTGGCTGCAGACAGGCGAGCAGTGCCATCAGTCATTCCCTGCCTTCTTCTACCTCCTCAACATCCCACTTCTCACAGCAAGTGTCTCCCATCAGACCTCGCTGGCAGGGCTGCTCATACTGGCCATTTACCTGAATAAGGACTGATCCCTGCAAAAAGAAGTGGACTCTGACCAGAAAAGTTTTTTATGTGTAATAGTTCGTGTTGGGGTGATGAGTGTAGTGTATATTTTAGTCATAGTTCAAGTGTAGGTAGAATGGGGATTGGGTTCGAGGATGGATGTGAGTAGGATGCAGCTGCCAGGGATTAAGGAAAGCTAGGATTGGGAGGGAGTTCGGATAAGGCAGCTGACATTTAGCATAGTGATAAATGGGTGGAGGTTTATATGTGTGATGTAGAGGTGGGTTGTTGTTTTGGGTGACAAATGAAAAATTTGAAAAACTCAAAGCAATGTTGTGATAGTAGTTGACATTAACTCCATTGGCAAATGGGAGGCCAAGACTTATGATTGTGCCTCTATAGCAGACATACTTACGTCATCAGTAGGCATCGCACTGTGGAAGAGATTAGTATATCTGTAAATAATTGTCTAGTTAAAACTTTCTAATTGTTGCATTTTATGCAGGTCTTTTTGCTCATGTCGATATGTGTTGCAAGTGTGCCCAACATACATTTTAGGGGATTTATCTAACCTATTGTCCTGTGTATAGGCCTCAGGTTACATAGATTTGCTTAAAACTCTTGTAACTCGTTGTTGACATGTTGTTTGACGCATTGTCCTCTTTGCTCCTTGTTGAAGGTCTGAATTGTGAAAAGGATAAGGATGCGCAATATGAACATAACCTATATTTAAGCCATGTCCCCACCTACCCAACCGTATCTATATAAGTGATAGAATGGAGTATACTCCAGATATACAATGGCACTGGATGTCACAATTGCTGTCCTGCTGGTACATCACATACCTTGCATAGGGTTGAAAGTAGCATTTAATGATCATCTGAGCTATGTAACTGTGTCCAAACATCAGCTGGTAAAGTTTTCTTTAACAAAATGTTTTGCTGCTTTACAAGTTTAAAATGTTTGTATTTGCATTGATATGGTAATTCCATGCTTTAGGAGCGTTGTAGGAGAAGGCTCGACAGCCAGATCTGGTTTTCTGTATGCGTGTGATTTGTACACGTAGGAGTTCGGACAAATGAAGGTGGCTGGAAGGATTTGTGAAAGCAGATGCAATTGTTGAGGTATGCTGGGCCAATGTTATGTAGTGTCTTAAAAGTGGAGTTTGACTAGTACTAGTTTGTGAATGGGGAGCCAGTAAAGCTCCTTTAGGTATAGTTTGATATGAGTGCAGCATGGGAGGAAAAGAGTGAGCCTGGCTGCCAAATTCTGAATGGTCAGCAGCCTTCTGGTGGATTTTGTTGCTGATTCCGACATAGACGGTGTTCCCGTAGTTCAGCTTGCTTGTTACCAGGGTATGCAGAAAGTTTTCCAGGTGCTGATTGGGAGCCATTTAAAAATATTTCTCAGCATCTTCAGGGTAGGGAATCATGAGGCAGTGAAGGCAGTGACTTGGGTGGTCATGTCGAGTTTGCTGTCGATGATGATCCCGAAATTCTTGGCATGGTTGGTGGGAGTGACTGTCAGTCCTATCTCGGTAGGTCAGTAGGTGGAGTTCCACAGTGATGTGCTTTTTTCAAAGATCACAATTTTGTCCTTGTCAGAGTTTGGCTTTAGGCAGTTGGTCTTCATCCAGTGACTGATTTCACTCAGGCAGGCATTGAACTTAATCCTGGCATTGGGTGGAGAAAATGAGTCGCATTTCGTCGGGTTTAAGCGAAGGCGTTGATGTTGTGAGAGCCGATGATGCTGGCTAAAGGGATCAGGTATGTATTAACGAGGGTTGTGGTCAAGGAGGATCCTTGCAGAACTCCGCAGATGCGATTGCAAAAGTTTGAGCTGTATGGTGCCAGGCTGACTGACTGGATCCTTCACGGTCATGAAGGAGCAGATCCATCAGAGTTCATGTCCTTCGATTTTGAAGTTGTTTAGGAGTTGGATGTGGATAGGTTTGGGAGACTGTATCAAACATGGTGAGGCGAGGTGCCGGAGGATGGGGGTGCCATGTCTTCTCTGTCCAGAGTCATGTGGAGGTCATCGAGTGGGATAATGAGGGCAGTTTCTGTGCTGTGGTTGGGTTTGAAACCAGACTGAGTGATGTCGAGGAGTTGGTGGTCGTTGAGGTATTCGGTGAGGCATTTGTTGATGATTTTCTTTAAGACCATGTCCAGGAATGATAGCAGGGCGATTGGTCTGTAGTTGCCGAGAGTTTAAGGGTCCGTTGAGGGTTTCTTCATCATTGGGAGGACAGTTGTGTGTTTTTAAGCATCTGGGAAGGTCATGGAAGAAATAGAGGCAATCAGAATGGGTGTGAGCATGGCAGTGATGGGTTGCAGCCCTTTGGAGTATTAGTGGTGTGGGCAGGGGTCAGATGGGGCCCTTAGGTGGATGGATAAAATGGTGGTGGTGGCGGTTTCTTCTGGGGTGATGACAGGCCATGTGGTTAGTACTGGCTCTTAGGATAAAATCAGGAGGTGTTGGTGAAGTCTGTCTGGTCTGGTTGTGGATTGACATCGCTGTGAATGGCAGTGCTTTTGTTGCTGAAGAATTGAGAGAGATTATTGCAGAGGTCCTGTCAGGTGGTGATCGAGTTGAAGGTTGCAGAGGTAAAATCTTTCGCAATAGCAAAGATTTCTGTGCTTCTGTTGGTTGTGGCATTGATGCAATCCACCACAACAGTGCATTTGGCGGTACGGATCATTTGGTGGTAACGTCTTAGGGCAGATTAGAAGGTGCTCCTGTCTCCAGTTGTTTGCAGTGGCATTTCATCAGGCTTAGTTCCTCTGTGTACCAAATGGCCTTGGGCCTGGATCTTGGTGTATTGCTGTGTTTGTTAAGTCCAGGGAGTCTGTGCAATTGTTGAAATACTTGATGGCTTTTTGAAGGATGTTGCTGTGTTCGGGTCAGTGGTTGTTGAGAGTGGCATTGCAGTCCTTGTTAGTGATGCTGTTCCAGTGTCTGCAGGCTGATTTGGGGTGGTGTGTGTGCATTGGACAGGGACAGGGATGTTGAAGTTGAGGAGGGCAAGGTCCGCCGGTGTGCACTTCGACTTAGATGTTGTTGAAGTTGGTCAAAATAGGGTACTGGAGGTGTCCGGTGATGTGTGTAGGTCCCTTTACTCGGCTGAGACCCAGGCTTCCAAGGTCTTTGATGAGTGCTCTTGACTTGGCGTTGGTGTGGTCTTCGAGGTCTCGGAGCAGGATGTAATTGCTTGCCTCGCGGAGGATTGGTGCGACGAAGTCTGTGATGGTGTCTGTGAAGTTGATGCACTGTCCTGGTGGTCTGTAGATGAGAATGCCCAATAGGGGTGAAGTTGTCTGTGACATGATATTTAAATGACAGGTGTTCCATTTTAGAGGATGACTTGTCCATGAATCTGGTGCAGCTGATGGTGTTCTTGTGGATAATGACTATTCTGCCTCTGGCATATGAAGTCTGTCTTTCCTGGCAATCTTGTAGCCAGGGGCAATGGCTGTGGCGATGTCAGATGCCAGTGCAGGGTTCAGACAGTTTACTGTGAGGAAAAGTAGGTTGGGGCATTGTCATGCAGCAAGTTCCAGACCTCTGTGGCGTGTTTAGTGATTGAGTCAGTATTTATGAGCATGTATGTGAGTGTGGAGTGTTGTGTGGGTAGTTGCAGGACTGTAAGAGTGAGAAAGTTGGGTGTTCGATGCTGTCAGTCCGGTGAGTGTTGGGTGTGGGTAAGTGCATAAAAACTTGCATGAATTGCAGAAGTATGCTCCTTCTGTGTTGTGTGGAGCGGCGGCCGGGGTTGATGGTGCGAAAGGTTGCAGCATGGCAGGGGCAGAAGGGCGAGAAACAAGTGTCCTGGCGCTGGTTGGGGTCCAGGCATGGACGGACCCAGATGGGCTTGCCTTTGACACACCTTTGGCTTGCCAGTGGCGTGCCCGATGTACATGTCTGCTGTGTGTCCACACCGTGGTAGCCATTAGGTAAGTCTTGGGAGGGGAGAGGAGTGATGTTATTTCCTTTCCAGATGAAGGAAGGGAAATCCAGCTATGCCACTTCCTGTGCAGGTGGATGACTGTAAATGCAGTGATGTCACTTCCTGTGCAGATGGATGACGGTAAATCCAGTGAAGTCACTTTCTGTGCAGATGGGTGATGGATGGATCCATTGTAAAACCTCACACAGTAAAACTTAATGGAAAAATATATGCAGAAAAATTGCATGTGGAAAAATGCAGAGTTGTTCTGAGCAGAATTCACACATCAAAAAGCAGTCATTTCACTCTACCTGCCCTGCGCCTCATGGGCCAGCCTCAGTCCTGGTGTAGCAGCTCAGAGTAGCTATGGCTGCAGTTCTTTGGGTCACAGAAGCACAGGATGGGCCGAGGTCACAATGGGGAAAGATGAGCCTCGTTCACAGTTCTGGGCACCGTGGCACTGAGTAGTCATTATTCTGAGATTGCCATCTAGTAATAGAATATTAAAATTAATCTGTATAATATGATTTTGGCATTGGACTTTGCTTTGCCTAATGTTTCTGCAAATGATAAGCCTGATGACATTACCCAAGGTGGTGGAACTAACAGCATAATTGAGGGTAAATAAACTGGTTAATTCCATAGCCTGAACAACATGAAACATTTCAATTTAAGGGATTACAGCTGAAAACATAACCTGATAGCTCAAAAGCTATAAATTAAACATGTGGGATTTGATAACCTTTAATTTCTTTCCTAACTGGATGTAGTTCTGATAGCTAAATTTACAATTCTCCAAGTGGCCACAATTAAACAGTGGAGGTTATTGTTACCAACAGTGTGAAGACCAATAAAGTCAACAAATTCTGTAAAAGAATACGACCCTCACCTTATCATATGATATGGGATGACTTAATGCCCCAGATCTAGAAACCTATCACAGAGCGATGCAGTGCATGTTCACGTATTATTGGGTGCCTGATCCACAGGACCTGCCACAGTTGCACCTGGAACGCGATGCTGCAGATCCTTACACGCTATCTCAAATCTAATTCTTAGGTACCTTGCGAAGACATGGGGTCTTCAACTCGTTGAATGCCACATCTTCCTCATAGCGTGTCTTCTTGGAGAGATAAGCCGGATCCTTACTGTACTCGCCACATGTACCGTTGGTCTGGTGTTCCTGGTTTACCATGGGTCGGGAGCAGTGCATGCGTTGCGGGAGTTTGGCATCAGTGCGGTGGGGGATTACTTTCAGGATGGCATGGTGTGCGTGTGGGAGGTGGCCCAAGAGTGAAGTGACACACTCACAGCCCTCAATAAATATCATTACTACAGAGTGAGACACAATCTCTTAGTAATTGGGTGAGGACCTTCTAGAGCCCCCCGAGATGCAGCACTAACTTCGCTTTTGAAGACCAATACCCCCTCACATCTGATAGCGAGGCTTTATCTCTTTGCGCAGGAGGCTCATAGATCAGGGGTGATGCAGGCCAGGCTTGCCTGGCAGAGAGGTTTGAATGTAGTTCTTGCAGGTAAGCAATGGCAATACTGTTGCTCCCTAACCAAAAATATTTCACTGAACAGAAGACACAGACTATTGCACTTTAAGTACATCAAAAGGGTATATTACACCACGGATCCACCGTTATAGCTATGGGCTCTGAGACAATGCGAATTGTGAGAGATGTGGGGAGGAGGAGGGTTTGCACATCTCGTGTGGTCCTATACCGGGGTTCAGAGATTTTGGTGCATGGTTTTCAGTGTGCTGGGTGCCCTTACTGGCGAGACTCTGGACCTTGATCCTTTGTTAGCGCTGCTGGGACATGACAGGGGGTGCACAGGGAGGTTTGGAGTCTGGTGGCCCTGGGTTTGCTGTAGAGACGACTGGCTATGCGCTGGGCTCGCGGCCCTCTCCCGACCTTGAAGAACTAGCATACTGATATGACATACTGCAATATGCAATCCGACATGTATATTGAGCTGCTTCCACCTCAGAGCAGCCCCAAGGATATATGGAGACCATTTCAGACTTACATGGCCAGGGTTCAACCCGGAGATACAGAAGTAGAGACTTCTGATGGTGTGAGTGATGGGTGATGTTCGAAGTGGATGTTTGGATAGTGCGACTTGATTTGGTGCGGGTTTGCCTAAAACTGCAGACATACTATAGAAAATCACCAAAATATTGAGAATTTTAGATGTATACCTGTTTCTTGGAAAGTATCTACGCCACCTGAATGTCTGCACTGTATTATTGAATTTCAAGATATTGCCTACGACATGGCAACAAAGATGTACCTATTTGCCATGCCTTATAGTTTTGCAGAGTTTTGTCTTAACTGACTGTACATGCACATGAGTACACTCATCGATATATTGACGTGCCTAGTTTGATTATATGCCTTTTGAAAACGTAAATAGATTTAAAAAATAATGAAAAAATAAAAGTCTTAAAAAGACTATGGGCCTTATTTATGAAGATCTTGCGCCGCCGGTGCGTCACTTTTAAAATAGGAAAAAGTGACGTACCAGTGGCACAAGGATAAATGAGGCCCAATGACTCTGAGGATCTGTAACGGAAACACTTATCTCATAATGTATTTTGATCAGTGGGTTTTATTTCTACTGGCACTAGTAGACTGATCCTATTATCCTGAGTTAGCCGGTAATTGGTGCGACATATATCGCACCCAATAAAATAAAACTCCAGTGGGTTGAAATTTATTGGGGGCGATAATGACCACCCAAGTAGAATGTTCCCACATTAATGGGGAATAAGATGCAGATTTTGGTGCTTTCAGGTAAATAACAGGAGGTTTGACCTGCCGAAATGTACCTTGGGGATGCAATATTTATTGCAATATTTAGAATTTCAATATCTGTGATAATAGGATTTACTGCACATATCAGAATTTAACGCCCAATTCATAAAGTGAGTTGTATTACAGAGTGACTTAAACAGATTCCCCGCCTGTAGGGCACTGTAAGGAAACCTTACAAACAATGGCAGGTGACTTTGTTTGCCCCAGCGGCCAAATGATGGGCCCAAGAGTACTGGGGCATTCAGATTATTACAGAAGGCATCTTTTCATTCTAGGGGAAGCCTTATTCCTGGCATAAGCCGTGACAAATATACTCTGTTTCCTAAAGCGTAGTGACATTTAAAGACTGAATGTAGGGCTGCACCCGAAAATTCAAGACAAAATATTGCCTTGTCACTTACAGTATAGCGTGCCTCACCTTCGAAGCATGTAAAATATACGGGGCTTAATTTATGCAGGTGGTTGCAGGTAGTATGCACAGGCATCGACATGTGGCGACTGGGATGTATTTCACATAATCAGACCAAGAGAGAGTAGGGCAGAAAAGGGATCATGAGAAACAAAGAGAAAGATAGGAAAACTATGAGTGGGAGAAAGCAAGAATGGACAAGAGTCTTCATGAGTGAAATAAAGAGTGAAGAGTGGGAGAAGAAAGAGGCATGAAGTGGAATTAAAACTGGGCAAACTTGGTATTTGTGAACTTCGGCATTCCAGGCTGGTTACCAAAACCTCATTTTTGCACAGATAAATTTACACGGGCACTAATTCAGTGTGAGTAACAGGTAGTTGTCGAAGTGGGGGGATGGGAGGGGCATGACTTGCCCATACAATTTTAATTTAAGGAATTTAGGGGCATATTACCAATGTTAAGCGATATTTATCGCTAACGATGCTTAGCAACGAATTTTTTAACGCTAAGCATCGCCAGAAATTATCGCAGATAAACCTTGGTATTACCAAGGTTTATCGCAAATGCGATAAAAAACGGTCGCAATGCATGAATATCGCTGAAAAGTCAGCGATATTCATGCATTACCGAGCTAATGCTCTTAGCCATGTTATCCACCTCCCATTGGATAACATGGCTAAGAACTGCTCAGGGCAGGTGTTAGCTTTTGGAGATATTCACGCTTAGCGCGAATATCTCCAAAAGTTGGTAATAGGAGATAGCGATGTTAGCGACTGTTTCCAATCGCTAACATCTTGGCACGCCCACTTTGCATGTCATTAGTGATAAATATCACTGACATGCAAAGTGGGGTCCAAGATCGTCGCTATCTCCTACTAGCTGTCACTAACTGGTGTTAGCGACAGCTAGGTAATAGGGAGATAATTTTATCTCCGCTTTCTTGGCTTTTAAAGCCAAAAAAGCGGAGATAAACCCCCTTGATAATATGCCCCACAGTTCCCCTACTTACTGTGAAAAAGATAACCGTCCCGGGGTGGTTAATTCCAAGAGCTGAAATGTTTCAGTTGAAGTGTAAGGCAGGGGACTCTCATGTGCTGTGAAACCGAGGGAGGGGCAGACAGCTTAACAAGCCGTCTTGCCAGGGTGCCTGCTTTTCTGAAAGAAGTGTAAAGGTGCACAACAGGTCAGTCTGCAAATGTAAAGGGAGCTCAAAAGCTGGTATTGACTTTAATTAATGAAATCACTTGACGCTTCCTGGTGAGGCAGGCTTATTCTTTTTGAGAGGTATTGAAAATGAGTTACCAGCTGAGCTGCGAAGTGTGTGCTTTTTAAAGGGGGTGACACAGGCCTGTGCACCGAAGGAACTACAGGGGCCTGTGTTACTCACCTAACTATTCCCCACTGCTCCAATCAGGATTCGATTCCTTGGGTGTCTGGTTATTTTTTATTTTATTTTAAAGGTTTTATATAGCGCTGGCTAGACCTGGAGGTATCAGAGCGCTTTACATGAGCAACAGATCATAGTTACAGGTTACATCGTTACAAAGGTTACACAGTTATTAGAGCATGCAACATAGTTACTTGTAAGGTCGAGATAAACAATAAGCACAAATACGAAGGGAAAAAGCAGGCAGGGGAAAGATTCAGGGGAGGGGGAAGGAGCTGGGGGAGTAGACCGGTGATAAAGGCGGGAAAGCGAAGGGGAGGGTGAAGGACACCCCATGGAAAGAGGAGGGGAAGGGCGACAGGGACACAAACCGGTAGACGAGTCAAAGCAACGTCCAAAGTCCAGTAAGCCGTGATCCCAGGGGAAGTGGTATCACTTCCCTATCTCAGTTGCAAGAGGCTCCATTTACGTAGTGGACTCTCTCAGAGGGGTCTCTGAGACTCCAAGGCCTACATACTGGATTGTACCCCAAAAAGGGGAGAGGGAGTGCTTTGGCAAGGGGTGCCATGCCATACCTCAGGTGTGAATGGCTCCCTTGGCGCAGTGGACTCTCTCAGCGGGTTCGCTGAGACTCCAGAGTATAAATATTGCATCTTTCCCCAACAAGGGAAGTAGGAGTGCTTAGTCAAAGGGCACAAAGGACAGGGGGCTAGGCAGACTAGCAAGCAAGATGAGAAATTCAGGGTAGAGGGGATAGGAGCTAGGTAGGTAGACAAAGAGAGAAAGAGTACTAAATGGGAACAAATATAATTAATGAGTTATTATATAGCGCTGGCTAGACCCGAAGGAATCAGAGCACCTTAAGTGAGGAATAATAATGTTGCAATTTACATCACTTAAAAATATACATAAATATCAAGAAAAGCATTTAAAGAACATAGGGAACAAAGTGAATGGAGCAAGGAAGGGTAAGGGGATAGGGTAAAGGGGTAGGAGGAAGATAGGACATAGAGACTAGAGAAAAATCTGCCCAAGGGCCGGCTGGGTAGGGGACGGCGGGGGGGGGGGGGGGGAGTCCATAACCCATCTCCTCTTTAGCTATATGGTAGCTCCACCGGTCAGCCGCCAAATCGCTAGGTCTCCACAGTATGTTCCAAGTCCTGATGTGTAGGCAGGTTAGGGGATAGGTCCAAGGTCTGGTCAATGACCAATTGTTGTCCCAGGGAAGTAAAACAACGTGTAGGGGGCCACTATGGAAGCCATCTTGAGGACAGGTAGGGGACTGTACTGTACACTGGAACACTGGTGGCCTTCTTAAGGTCAGGCAACCGGCAGTTAAAGTCAATATCCAGGACAGCGGCCACCAGAGAATAACAAATCCAGCGTGCACACACCATCACACGCACAGACATGCCCACTCACACACAAATGTGAGCAAACACTCTCATATGCGCACTGACGCACACACCCAAGCACATAGACAGAAACCATCCAAGAACATAAGCACACATAAAATCCCACGCTCTAATACAAAAACACCCAAATACATGCACACTCAAACATCATCACATGCACAGACATGCACAAGCACACGCAAATGCGCTCACACTATCATACATGCAGACACACCAACACACACACAAGCACACATACAGAAACTATCAAAAACACAGGCACACATACAATCACATGCTCCAGAACAAAATACCCAAGGACGTATACACAAATACATGCACACACACACACCATCACACGCACAGACATGCTAAAAGCTCTGCATAGAGACCCAGGCGCTGGAACCACAGTACTGACGTCCAACACTGACTGGAACGAGTCTCAATAATGCGCCATCAGCCAGCAAAGACCGGGGCTTATGTGCAGGGCGGGCCGCACCAGGGGGGATCTCGGTCGCAGCTCCACGCATGTGGAAGTGAGGAGGATAAGCTATTCCCCTGGGCACCCCTAGTCAGAGCCTTCCATATACACGGGCCGTGCACTGAAGGTCTTGCACAGCCAGTCCAACGCATCAGCGATCACTTATTTAGAGCCTCGTGTACAAAAGCCAGTCTGCAATGTCCACAGCAGTATCGGAGAGTCCCACGGGGCACTGCGATCCTTTGCTCCTCCCCGGAGCCAGTATCAACATAAGTTCAGGACCTACGGTGGGACGCAATCTGCTTTGAACCTATTAGTCACGGAGGAGGCAGCTGTGAGACATATACCGACATTTCCATCAAGGCCTCCACACCGTTCTGCTCTGATTACTGAGGCGCGGTTCTGGGTCTGACATCCTGAGTGCTGGTGTCTCCCTCCCGCCTCCGCAGCACCTTTTACCCGGACTATTAAGGTGAGAACTGGGCATAGGGATTCTGATAGAGCCTCTCATTGCAGCACGATTCTCTGTTGATGACTTAGTATCTAAACTTTATTGATACCAAATTGAATGGGGTTGCAGAGCTATTGCCGATCCGAGCACAAATCTCTCGACATCTCACCCCATACAGGTCTGCATGGAATGGCAACCATTTTGTCTTTTTTTGCTTGGGGTTACTAGGGGTCACCCATTTTGTCTCCTGCCATAACTTGTGGAAACTGAGGACGGGAGCTCCCACATCTTCTTTGCCCACCTGAGCCACTGAAAGTGTAATAGGTGTGCTCCATCCTCACCCCCTGGTGGCCATCTTGGAGTGGTAATTCTACACACAGGGAAATGCAAAGCAATAATCCCATGTAATATTGGTGAGCTCATAGGGTTTGCTATTTTTACATTAATATTCTCAGCGCAAAGTGAGTTGCAAAACCTCAGACAAAAAGAAAGCCTACAATACTACCACTTGCTGTTCTTTGGCTTGCATTTTCTGTTGCTCTGGGGGCTGTCATTTTATACAGAGGTTGCTGTGACTCAGTCAGTCAGAATATCTTTATTCGACTTATTCAAAGTCATACAAAGAAGCAAAAGCAATAAAACATGACATAAAAAGCATAATTAAATTTCCTAACATCTAAAAAGCATCATACTCGATGTACATTATAAATACTATTTACACAATTTAAAAAGATACATTTATATATAAGACGATACACATAATCTCATTACGATAAATAATCTTTTAGGGCGGAGATTGGCCAACAGCTTTCGCCCTCGCAGCGGCGACTAAAAAATTTGCAAGACTAAACGCTGTGCGTGGGTTTGTCATAAGCTGTAAATAGAGCAGCGCGGGGCGCACCTGTGTGAACCCTGCTTCTTTAAGTATGGGGAGCAAATATTTTTTCCTCTGCTCATGGTATAAACTACAAAACATGACAAAATGCATTGTGTCCTGCACAGAGAAATGGTCGCAACTGCAGGGGGCGGCTAATTCTGGCTTCTGCCATCCCTTAAAAGAGCCTAGGTGAAAATGAATAAGATTAAACCTAAGTTTCGTTAATAAAAACCTATGGTAAGGGATTGTTACAAAGCGGAGATAAGGTGCCAAATAAGGATCGCTAACCAATAGATAGTGAGCCCTAACTGCTGGTTTCTGCAGCTCAACTACCTCGCGGCATGCTTCCTTCCTTTCTTTGAAGGCCTTTTTTATATAAGCTATATCCAGAGCCCTAATTTTCTCTGGACTGCGGAAAAGTTCTGGGCGACCCAATTCTTTAAAAGATTTACTTAGGTAGGCCAGCCATGGGATTTTACTATAGTTATCCAATGATTGGACATCCCTCAAAATTTTGTGATTCAGTGGAAGTTCGGCGTTTAACCACATTTTCAACCACAAGATCAAGGGTGCTACGCTTAATAAATCCGACAGATATGGCAAGCCCACCTCCTTGTGGATGGAATAGGTTGGGGTTGACTGGGGCACAGAAAGGAGAGATCTTATGAATCTGTTTTCTGCTCTCTGAATGGGGTCAAGGTTTACATACCCCCACAGAGGAGATCCATATGATGCAATGGCAACAGGTTGCTGTGACTCTTTATCTGGGCCCACCATCTTGTTGGTCTCGACCGATTCCGGCGTGTACAACTAGCCTTCTTTCATTAGTCTGTCCAAACCTGCCATTGTTTGTCATCATTGCTGCAGCAGTCCTGGAGAAATGTGTCATGGGAGTGCTTTTGTGTGTGCGTCTGTGCGTGTATGAGCGGGTGTGTGCGGATGCACGTGTGTGTGTGTGTGTGTGTGCGACTGTGCGTGTATGAAAGACTATGTTCACATTTCTGTGTGCTTGTGCATGTCTGTGCGTGTGATGATGTGGACATGTATTTGTGTGTTTTTGTATTAGAGCATGTGATTGTATGTGTGCTTGTGTTTGTGCGAGCAGATATTTCTGTATGTGTGCTTATGTCTGTGCGTGTGATGGTGTGTGCATGTATTTGAGTGTCTTTGTATATTAGAGAATGCGATTGTAAGTGTGCTTCTGCGTGTGGATGTTTCTGTATGCGTACTGTATTCCCACTGAATAACCTAACTTGCATTTACTTTACATTTAAACTTTGTGTTATTTTATATGTAAATACGTGAAGGTGAAAGACCCAAAACATATACTGAATATTTTGTTTTTTTAGCCACGCCTTTGACCTCGCCCCACTTTTGCACAGCATCCCAGTTCCCTTACTTTGTTTAATGAACTTCAACCACTGGTAATATGTAAATAAACTAGAAAAGAGCTGAGTCAATGTAACCAAAAAGGTTTGACGTGATAAATGGTTGCCTTTAGATGTGGGCGAAACATATTAAGATCGTCCTTTCCATACAGTTTCAAAGTAGCCAGAAAAATGATCCAGATAATCCTAGGGACCATTTACTCACAGCAAATGGCTGTGGGAAATCTGTATATAAGTCAGCATTATTGGAGGTTCTCGTGCACAAGTCTATTGTCCACAGTAGTTGCCAGCATGTGAAATATGGGTAATGGTTTTTAGGGAGTCCCAGACAACCCCATACTATTGCTGCAGTCTGAGATTATTAACATCTCTGGTTCTTAATGGGTGGACTTTGGGAGTGATATTGTACCATGTTAGTGAGTGAAGTTGCACACTGGTCACAAGTCTGCCCCACTCCTCCACAGAGCATTCTGTTAAATTCAGTTCGTCGGCCGATAATTCACAATTATTGCAGTGGTCGCTTGCGTGCCGATGTGTAGCCAGTGTTGTGTAACCCTTGAGAGCAGTGTTTCATTCTTTTGAACTCCTCCGAAGGGCAAAGAGTCAGTTGAGGGGGGCATGATCTTCTATTTAGAGTCTGAGGATGATTGCAAACAGAGTAACCAGGATATCATCTGCATAGTAAAATGCCTTACGTCGATATTCACCGAATGGCTGGCATATTCCGTATGGTCACCGTCAGCGGTTCCAGTGCCAAAAGAAATGACAAAAGAGAGCGTAGATATCCCTGTATTGTTCCCCAATTGATGCTAAAGAAGGGGATGAAAGGCCCCCACAGAACACAGAAACTATGGAGGAACCATAAAGCCAGCACCTTATCTCGGATCCTAGGCGCATCTCTGTCAGGACTCGAAATAAATATTGCCATTCTACGCGATCAAAAGCCTTCGTGGCATCCAGGGAGACAAGGATCTTTCACACTTTTCAAGCCGGGTCTGCCAAAGGATGTGGTTCGTCGAGGAGAGTATGGGTACAAACCCTACTTGAGAGTGGTGCCCCCGCAGCCCAGCCAACCAGGAGAAGATGACTTTAAGCACTGGGCCACCGCCTGCGGGTGCGGTCCCTCCTTGCAAATTCTACCCAGGCAACTTTCACAGTTGCAGGAGTTACTTGTATGCCCCTGAGCACTGTGACCATATCAGAAATATAGGGAAGAGGGAAGGGTCAGCGCCATCTCAATCCCTGGCCCATCTCCCATCTGGTGGGTTAATCACCCCGATGCCATGGCAATCATTGGGCGGTATGCACTATCCACCCCGAGATGTTGGGCAGAGTCACTGCACATGGAAGGCTGCGGCCTCTGCATATGCAATAGAGACGGCCTCTGGGGCATAGCCGCCAGACCTGGGTGTCCCCCAGGGCCTAACAGCAGCTGATATTCTGCCCGTCCCAGCCACAGCCAGCTCTGGAATTTCACATCCCAAGCCCAACAAGCTGGGGTGCTCTATCATGATGCAACTGTGCTCCACGATGCTAGGAATACACCCTCCCACTCCCAATTTATTAATCTTGTTGCCGTATTTGGTGCACAGAGAGAAGGATTGTTTTTGGCAGAGAAGGATGGGTACGTTGATGTAGTAGAGTAGGGTCAGTCTTCAATGGGACAGGCGCCTACATGAATATATTGGAGGTTGAGTGTGACACGGGCAAAGTTACTGGTGGAGTGTGATTAATATGGATCTGATGTGGTCATCAAGGTTCATTTTTGAGTCAAGGCTCTTATCTTTGTGAACAAGGTGACGTTCAAGATGCTGGAACTGTAGTTTAGTCATGCTTTCACTAGATTTCAGAATATTAATTGACAAATCTGTGATTTGATAGCAGACAGGCAGGTTTCTGTGTCCAACATTTGTTCTGCTATGTAATTTTGTAGTGTACTCAGTGCATGATGCCGTATATGATTCACACGCATTGGCAAATACATTCTCACAATTAATGTGTTTTAAATCTCCTACCTTCCTCTTCTAAAATGTTGGTATGTATGTAGTTCATAGATTAAAGGATCACTTTTAGATCTTGCCAAGACCTACTGTCTCATATCATATACTTAGAGTGGGCTTTGCGTCAATCCCTTGCTTATGATTAAATGGCTTTATTATTGTTTATTCCAATAGCCTTCTCTTGGTTCAATGCATTCCTCCACATACTTCTGTTTGCCATACCCAGGAGCATTTTGGTCTCATGGTGTTGTGAATAGATGATGTATGTGAGAAGTTAGACCGGCATATGATGTCCACTATTCTAGTGGGCACCTTGCACCAGTCTAAACGACCCTTATTGATGGTGGTTGTAAAGTCAACCGTATAGACAAGCTATCCCAGTGATAGCGTGGACCAGCGGTCTTAGGCTAACACTTCAGAGAGCATGTGAAGCCAGCTATTTTACCAATTATAATCCCTTGAGTACCAAATGAAAGGACACCACACAAGGTATATATCAAATATATATGTATTTATTTCTAACACAACCCCTCTGAACTCTTTATGAGGTCAGAGATCGAAATACATCACAAGTTACTCATTAAGCATACTATAAGTTGCACAAATACAGTTCTACCCTAGGGGCCTCACAAACCATATACTAAGTAAGTGGTATAAGAGCCACTTCAGGAATAGTGAATAGGCCTAGGGCCTAGGGAATCGCTGGAGCTACACTACAGAACCAAAGGTTAGGAAGTAGGAGACCCACGGGAGACGCGTGCAGTGTGGGAACACAGTCACGAGTTACCCATGACTTATAATGGAGAACAAAGAAGTTACAAAGTTACTGATTTAGGGCACTTCCGGATGGACTATGACAAAACCCCTTTAACCTAGGACACTTGGATAGTCAATACCCACGGGAGCACCGGAGTACTCGAGTTACCTCACCCAGGGAAGCCGGGTGCATAGGTGTCTTCGTGTCGGGTTTCGTCGATGCTTTCAATGGAGATTTGCAAAAGAAGTGCTGCAGGCGGCCAAAGGAAGAGTGTCCGGGTGGATCCAAGGGTGGATCAAAGAACTGAAGAACCTGAAAGCAGAGGGGACAGAGTCTAGGTCACTAGCCAGTGACCAGGAAGGAACCAGGAGATGTCGTGGTGCAATCAGGTGAAGAGGTGAAGCTTGTCTCTGCAGCCACGAGGACCAGGAGGTGTTGACAACAACCAGGAGCTGGATTCGAGCTGTCCCACACAGGATCTAGTTGACTGAGGTGTCGGTATCCGGATTGGACCCAACAAGCTTTGGCAAACGCAATCCACGCAGGAAGTGAAGATTGGCTTCAGGTCAGACCAGCAAGGTCTGGGGTGCTTCTCCTTTGTAAGGAAGCTGGAGCAAGCCAGGAGCTATCAGGCAAGCAGTGTAGATTTAAAGGTTCATCTTCAGAGGGCTAACTAGCCAACAGGCTAGCAACTGGGAAGACGCGTCAAGCTGAATTGCAGGAGCAGGCCCCACGCGGCACTCATGGAGTGTGGAGGGCTAAGCTTTGGTGCAAATGGCGCTCGGGTCTGGGGCTTCTCGTACCCCAATGCACAACTGCGAGGGTGCCTCGGTCGTTGTACAGTTAGCAAGATGCAGGATGTCCAGGGTGTCTGGTCCCACGTCTCTCGTGTCCGCCACGGGTCTCAGCCTTGCTGTGGATGTGGGTCGGAGTCAGAGAAGTCTGACAGTCCAGTTCCTAAGTCGCTGAGTCTTCGGGATCAGTCGGGAGTGTCGACAAAGCAGACCGGCAAGTTACTGGCGGTGCCTATTTGCACAGGGTGGTCACTCCTTGACCACAAGGGAGATGTCTTCAGTCTTCTAGTCTGTATAGAACGTCGAAGGTCCAAGAGTTTTGTTTCAGAGTTTCGTTCCAGGATAATCTAAAGTCTCCAGACTCAGCTCCTATCTTTATATTGATTTAAGGGGCTGGATTACCTGCTAGGTCCCTCATATGGGTGGACCCTGAGAAGGGGGTGGTTACACCCCTTTCCCTTTGTCCAGTTTCACGCCAGAGCGGGGCTGGAGTGCCCCAGCAACTGGTTTGAACCGGGCTATGCATGGAGCACCTTGTGTGCCCCAGGCAGTGTCTGGAAAAGCATCTTTCCATTCAACCCACCATGCCCCAATAAACTACAGGTTGTCTCGACAGGAAACCTAATGTCCAGGCCTCCCTTGCCGAAGTTTCGTCCAGCTGCAGGAGGTCAGATTCGTGTCTGTGGCAGCAGCATCCATTTTGTGATGCTGAGACTCTGTTTAACTTAAACCTGGTAAAGCAGTAACATACATGTCTTTTCCCTCTAGAAGGGTGGAATGCTACCCCGCCGCCAGAATTGGCGGGGGTGGGGTAGTATTCCAAAGTGTTTGACACCTTACACGACATGTTTTGATAAAGCCAAACCAAAGTTAGCATTAACCGCGAGGATTATAATGCACTTAAGAGTATATGGTATGGCTATATCATAGAACAGCTATAAGGACATGGTTCCGAAAGCTGCAGAGGGACTCAGCTCATGCTCTCACATAAAACCAAGCACTCTGCCTCCAAGATTGTTAAGGCCTGCCATAGGAGTGACTTATAGGTTACTATGTGTCTAAATATAAGGTAGATATAGATATACTATATCTAAGTAAGGGGTGATTACACCACCTTACCCAAGCTGAGTGATCAGCCTGTGGTGTCAGTTTGGATGGCCAGCCAGTGGTGGCATAAAACATGCTACAGCCCCTGGTAGGCCTTGGGTGCACCTATGCCCTGGGTACCTATTGGTACACTATACAGCGGCTCACAAAGGTGACCCAATACCCAATCAGGTATGTACCTAAAGTACATGGTATTAATTTAGAGAGAGAACAGCTGGGCTGTGGGTCTGATTAGCAGGCCCACAGCCACACTAAAGTCGGAAAACCAGAGAATCACAGCAAAAAGTGGGGGTGACCATAGGAAGCAGACCCTACTCTCCTACACAACCCCCACCCCCTTCCCCCAAACGTAGGGACATTGACCAGTTGAGTCTTCATGTTCTAAGTGGAAATATCTGGAGAGTCCATCTGCATGGTCAGTCCCAGTTCTATGTTCCATTGTAAAGTCCATCCCCTGTAGGGAAATGGACCACCTAAGCAGTTTGGGATTTTCACCCTTCATCTGATTTAGCCACAAGAGGGGCTTATGGTCTGTCTGAATCTTGAAGTGAGTACCAAACAAGTATGACCTCAGCTTCTTCAGGGCCCAAACCACAGCAAAGGCCTCCCTCTCAATAGCTGGCCAACGTTTCTCTCTAGGGGTCAATCTTCTGCTAATAAAAGCTATTGGCTGGTCTTGACCATCTTTATTCAATTGTGAAAGAACAGCACCCACACCCAATTCAGAAGCATGTGTTTGAACAATGAATTCCTTGGAGTAGTCTGGACTTTGCAGAATAGGTGCAGTGCATATGGCCTGCTTCAGGTCATCAAATGCCTTTTGACAGCTTACTGTCCACTGAACTTTCTTTGGCATTTTCTTGGAAGTTAAGTCATTAAGGGGAGTCACAATAGATCCATAGTTCTTAACAAACTTCCTGTAGTACCCAGACAGGCCCAAGAAAGCTCTGACCTGTGTCTGGGTGGTGGGAGGAGTCCAGTCCTTCATGGTCTGGATCTTGCTCTCCAATGGTTGAACCTGACCTCCACCTACCAGGTGGCCCAGGTATACAACCTTGCTCTGCCTTATTTGGCACTTAGTTGCCTTGATAGTTAGGCCTGCCTTCTGCGGGGCCTCCAAAACATTCTTCAGGTGGATCAGGTGATCTTCCCAAGTGGAGCTAAAGACAGCAATATCATCAAGATAAGCTGCACAGTAGTCATCCAGACCTGAGAGGACATGGTTCACCAACCTTTGGAATGTGGCAGGTGCATTCTTCAGATCAAAGGGCATTACCACAAATTGATAATGACCTCCTGGGGTTGAGAATGCTGTATTGGCTTTTGCATCATCAGCTAGTCTGATCTGCCAGTAGCCAGCGGTCAAGTCAAATGTACTCAAAATCTTGGCAGAAGCCAATCTATCAATGAGCTCATCTGCTCTTGGTATTGGGTGGGCATCTGCCCTAGTGACAGCATTGAGGCCTCTGTAATCCACGCAAAACCTCATCTCTCTCTTACCATCATAAGTGTGAGGTTTAGGCACAAGGACTACAGGAATGGCCCAAGGGCTCTCTGAGGGCTCAATGACTCCCAACTCCAACATCTTTTGGACCTCCGTCCGGATACAGTCCCTGACATGGTCAGGCTGCCTGTAGATTTTACTCTTCACAGGCAGACTGTCACCAGTGTCCACCTCATGGGTGCACCAGCTAGTCTGACTTGGAGTCAGTTAAAACATATGTCTGTAGGACTAGAGAACTTGTCTGCAGTCAATTTGTTGCTGATCAGTGAGGCTGCCTGCCAAGGCTACACCATCAACTGACCCATCATCAGGGTTCTGAGAAAGCAGGTCTGGGAGGGGGTCACTGTCCTCTTCCTGTCCCTCATCTGTAGCCATGAGCAAGCCCATGTCTGCCCTGTTAACATATGGTTTCAATCTGTTGACATGAAGCACCCTGTGGGGACTCCTGGGAGTTCCAAGATCAACCAAATAGGTTACCTCTCCCTTCTGTTCAACAACAGTGTGGGGTCCAGACCATTTGTCTTGGAGTGCTGCTGGGGCCACTGGCTCCAACACCGACACGTTCTGTCCTGGCTGGTAAACAGTCAGCACAGCCTTTTGGTCATGCCAGGCTTTTTGGAGTTCCTGGTTAGCCTCAAGGTTTTTGGATGCCTTTTTCATGTACTCAGCCATCCTGGAGCGGAGACCAAGTACATAATTCACAATGTCTTGTTAATGCTTTTTGAGAGGTAACTCCCATCCTTCCTTCACCAGACAAAGGGGTCTTCTTACAGGGTGCCCAAACAGAAGTTCAAAAGGGCTGTAGCCAACCCCCTCCTGTGGGACCTCTATGTAAGCAAACAAAAGGCAGGGCAGAAGGATGTCCCATCTTTGCAGGTAAACCCTTGATCATGCCCTTTAAAGTCTTGTTAAATCTTTCAACTAGACCATTGCACTGTGGATGGTAGGGTGTGGTGAACTTGTAGTTCACTCCACACTCTTTCCACATAGCAGTCAAATATCCAGACATAAAGTTTGCACCTCTGTCTGAGACAAACTCCTTCGGAAAACTCACTCTTGAGAAAACTCCCAGGAGGGCTCTTGCGGGAATAGCTTCTGGGTATCTGGTGGCATGATCCACTACCACCAGAATAAACCTGTGCCCAGATGCTGTTTGGGGATCCATTGGACCAACAATGTCAATCCCAACTCTTTCAAAGGGAACCCCCACCACATGTAGTGGTATTTGGAAGGCCTTTGTGGTGCCATCTGATTTGCCACTGGCTTGGCAAGTGACACAGGAGCAACAAAACTCCTTGGTGTCTTCTGACATGTGAGGCCAGTAAAAGTGAGGGACAAGCCTGTCCCAAGTCTTGTTCTGGCCAAGATGTCCTGCTAATGGAATATCAAGGGCTAATGTAAGAAGGGAGCCCCTGAATGCCAAAGGTATGACCAACCACCTGGAAGCACCAGGCTTGGGGTCTCTAGCCTCTGAATACAAGAGCCCTTCATCCCAATACACTCTATGGGTTCCATTAGCATTCCCAGCAGCCTCAGCAGCAGCTTGCTGTCTGAGGGGTTCAAGAGAAGGGCAGTACAACTGTGTCTGCCTCAGATCTGCCCTTGAAGGTCCCCCTGTCCCAAGAAACTTAACCTGATCAGCCTCAAGCTCTTCTAGGACAGTTCCTTCTTGGGTCTCACAATCAGCTTCCTTGGAAGGCTGATCCTCATCCTGAGGCAAGGGGGAAGGCACTGCCTTAACCCTACTGCTTCTCCTCCTGGTAGGCAACTGGTCCATATTTTCAGGATCCAGGGCCTGTTCAGTTTTGCAAGTTTTGACCTGTGACCTGGTCACAGCAAGGACATGGGCTGTTATACCTAACATTTCTGCATGAGTCCTATACTCCACTTCAGACCAGACTGAAGATTCTAGGTCATTGCCAAGCAAACATTCTACAGGGAGGTCTGAACTAACAACAACTCTTTTGAGGCCAGTTATCCCTCCCCAGGAGAAATTAACAATTGCCATACTGTGGTACTGAAAATGTTGGACCTGTGTCATAAACATCGTCGTATCATGACGATTTTGACATCAGCAGACCGAGAATGACTAGTATACCATGCACAAAAATTTTCGTCATATTCGAGTGACAAAATCACCCTGAAATTAGGGATTCCGTCCTGAACCCTCGTCTTCCATTTTGTGCACGGCAGCCATTTTGTGATTGCCCTCACATAGGCCTGTGACTAAGGCCAAAAACGAGTCTGAAGGACACGTTTACCTTTGCTGACTCCTGCACGACCTGGGCAAGCTGACTCCACTGCCCAAGGCAAAACCTGTTCGGTGAGTTCCTCTCCCAGTGGCCGATCGAGATAGTATCAAGGCACAACATGCCATAAACCTTTCATCGCACACAAACCACGCCTAATCTTACATACACCTGTCTCTGTTCCTTACTTTATGACCTGCTTTACGAGGAGGAGGTGCCCGAATTTATTAGGGGTCTGTCGATATCTGATGAAAATGTTGGGCCTTGCCGGGTGATTTACTGTGGGTTGGACTAAATGAAAATAAGCTTGTCATCATGATGCTTTTTTTTTCTTTGTAGTGAAAATATGTGAATGGTCAACTGTAAAACAAGGAATGTTTGCCTGAAGCATAATATTTTGTATAAAAAGAGAAGGCTGGCTTTGTAAGATTGAGCAGTCTCCTGAGAATATACACTGTGTTGTACTTCTAGGATACCTGTTACTGGCTGCAGCCAATAAATTCGATCTTTGACTTCACCAAGAAGACTCTGTGTTTCTGTAGTCTAGGACAGGAAGGACCCGAAGTCTTAGGGTGTTTTCCCTGGCACCGCTGGGTTCTGAAAAACCCAGTACTTCAGTTGGCGCCCAACGTGGGGCGATTTCAGCGGTACCGGTCCAAGCCAGAGGTTCGTGAGGAGCTTCGTGTGAAAATTCTGGAGGAAGGCCAACCACTTCATCGACCCCTGCATGTCGTTCGTGGTCCGAAAGTCTTTGCTGCGAGGTTCCCCGCGTCCCGACGGCTACGAAGGACTGCTGCCCTGACTATCGCCCTGTCTTGGACCCTTTGATGATTTGTAGAGAGAAACGATAGACGAGTCTTCTGGTGACGTCATCGATACCTCAGTTAAGTATAAGTGGAGCGTCTCCCAGTCCTTAGTTTGGTTCTTAGTTTGGGTATCCCCTTGGGATCTTTGATTTGGAACTTGCAAGTACCAAAGCCGAGGGACTCGTGTATTCACGAGACTATCGTATTTCGATAATCCTTTGAAGTTTGAAGCTAGACTAGTGAGCGAAGATGCCTGGTCTTAGCAGACTTGGAAATTTGTTTTGCCTTGGTTGTAATAGGGATTCCCGATTGGAGGACTGGGTCCAGTTCCTCCAATTGGAACTCCAACTTATGAACTCTATGTGAAACACGGCGTAGGCCCCATCACATATAATGAAGTATGGATCCGATACACCAGAAAGGATGGTGTTTTAAAGTGGCCCCAATATGGTAGTTTTGACACAGAGATATTGGATAATCTAGAAGTTAGACTTTTCAAGAAGAAAGCCCGGCCGGCAATGTTTGACTCTTTCCGCCTATGGTGAAAGGAAGCCAAAAAGAAAGAAATTAAATTAGCTAAAAGGAATAAAAGAGAAAAGGGTATCTCGATAATGCAAGCTGCTATGCAGTATGAAGATGATGAAGAAGAACAAGCAAGTGAACAGTTGCACAGGCAACGTAAAATGGCAATCGATAAATGCTATCCAGTTTTGTCACCTCTCCAGCAAGATGTAGCAAAAGAACTTGAGAAAGACCCTTTAATGTCGCATTTATTGAATTCGCCACCCCCCTATGTGCAAAGTGCTACTGCACCTCCGCAACCTTTAGTTATGCAACCCCCGATTATTGTGCCTCAGATTTTTCCACAACCGCAAGCTCCCCTTCAGTTGGCTCCTACTGCTATCGCGCAGTCCCCTCAAGGGCCGCTGACTTTGCTACCCGCTCCCTCTGTACTTCCTACAACTTTGCCTACTGCACCGACTACTTCTTCTGATGTTCCTACTGTTACTGCCTCTGCGTCTGCATCTGCATCTGCCTTGCCTCACTCTGCTTTTCCTCCTGTTCTCTCGTCGACTTCTCCTTCTGTTCGACAGAGAATGACCAACACTGTTGCTAGTCTCCTATCTCCTCTTTTTGGGGCAGCGAGTATGACTCCTGTTTCAACGCACAAACAGTTGCGCAGCCAACTGCCCGACTCTAGAGAGCGGGAAACATTGGATTATTTGGCACATAAATGGGTAACAGACCCCACAAGATATGAGCTAGAGTCTGTTATGGATGTCTTCCAGCAATGGGAAGCATCGAAGCAAAGATACGTTTTTGATAAAATGTGTGTTTTCCTTTGTGAGGATTTGGAGAATAATGGTTTGGAGCCCAATCCACCTGAGTTGTGTCGTGTACGGTACGAGTTTGCAAAAGGCACAATTGTGGGTTCTGATGTTGAAAAAGCAGTTGCGACATTGTTGTCGTTTAGGAGTGAAGGTGTTTCTCGGTCATTGTTTGAACATGATCCCTCTGCTAGGAGAAAAGCGCGACAATATCCGATGAGAGAAGTTCCCCCAGTTTGGAAAGAAGGGGACCTAGCAGCTAACCCACCTGTTCAGCCTCATTTTCAGCGTGTTTGGGTACATGTTCCATGGAAGCGAGCTGAAGTTTTGGCCCTTAAGCAGACTTTGCCTGACCCCCATAAAAATCCTGCAGGATATTACAAGGAATTATCACAGACTGCAGACTTATGTGTTATGAATTTGGCGGATATAGACATGTTGTTTGGAAATGTTGTTCCACAGCCTTTATGGGGTTTGATTCGTCATACTGATCATGCGCAAGAGTTAGGTGATACCTGGGTTAATATTGCTGCTGCAGATGGCCGACAAGTTTGTGATGCTAAACCAGAGCCTTTAGTTGCAGACCTCCCTGGTAAAATCGTTACTTACATGAAGACTTTAATGCCTGCTATGCCAGTGAATTGGGACAAATTGTCTGCATGTAAGCAGAAGAAAGAGGAAACCGTGTCTGATTTCTTCACCAGGTTTGAAGAGACATTTATCGACCACAGTGGTCAAGATATGAGTACAAAAGGTGGTCAACGGTTGTTCGTTGACAAGTTCGTACATAATTTGCTCCCCGAATTGTGTAAGAAATTGAAAGATTCAGAGAGTTCTTGGGCCGTTTCCTCATCAGCGCAGATATTGGCTACTGCACAGTATTATGAAAATAGAGATAAGGACGAAAAAGATAGAGTAGAAAAGAAAACTAAAGAGTTAAAAACTAAGGTTTTTTTACAGCAAGCTTATCCGCCTCATGGTGGCCAGCGTGATTATCAGCAACTCCAGCAATTTCAGAGAAACTCGCAAAGGTTCGAGTTTTCTCAACCACGTTTTCCTGTAGGCCCTAATCAGTGTGCATACTGTAAAGAAGAAGGTAATTTTAAAAGTAGTTGCCCTGCTTTGTTACAGCGTATGAATGGTGTTTCTAGCGCAAGAGGTCGAGGTGTTCCACAAGCATCTAGAGGCAGAGGACGTGGAGGTTTCCCCCAGAATGCACGTTCCTTTCCGCCTCAGAATTCTATGAATAGTTTTGATCAGCAGAATAACGCGTCTGGTAGGACGCCTCAGTACTATGCTGATGACTACTATGCGGAAGATGAGAATATGGAAGGTAATGATTGCTAGGACAGCCATAGACAAAGAGAGGGAGTTGTTTCAGTTCCAGTAGATCAGAGTGGACCTTATGTTGAGGTGATTACATCAGGTGTGTCAGAGCCTTTTCTGTTGGATACTGGTGCTACAAAGAGTTCTATTATGCACTCTAAACTCCCCGGCGCACCTTTGTCTGGCGAAATGAATGTTTCAGTAGGTTTTTCGGGCGCCCCGGTTAGGAACCCAATTTCTAGTCATATGTCACTTTCTGTTGGACCTTGTGAATTAGAAGCACCCCTTATTCTGACAACAGGTTGTGGTGAACACTTGTTAGGATTGGATCTGTTGAAACGATTGTATGCGACATTGTATTGTTCTCCTTCAGGAGTGCAACTTACACTAGGTAAGAAAGTGGTCTCCCCAATGTATTTGTCGAAGGATAAACTTCCGACAGAATTGTCATCTCTTCCTGATGTTCTTTGGGCTACTGGTCCTAATGATGTGGGTCTTTTGGAAATACCGCCATATGTTGTGACATTGAAAGCCAATGTTAAAATGCCACGCATTCCCCAATACAAAATCTCTAGTGAAGGTGAAAAAGCGTTGCTAGCGATCATTTATGATTTGATTGAAAAAGATGTAATTGAAGAGACAAGAGGCAATGTTTGCAATAGTACTGTTCTGCCTGTTTTGAAGCGTACTGACCCTTCTCAGCCACCCGTTTACAGATTTGTGATTGATCTTAGAGAAGTGAACAAAATCGTTGTGCCACAATTTCCAGTTGTTCCTGACATTACTGCCCTATTAACTATGATTCCAGCTTCCGCTGCCTGGTTCTCGGTGATTGACTTGAAGAATGCCTTCTTCAGCATCCCGATTGCCGAAGAGAGTAGGGATATTTTCGGCTTCAGTTTAGGAGGTCGAAGCTTCCGCTTCAAACGCGCTCCCCAGGGCTACTGTGAAAGTCCATCAATATATAGTCAGGCTTTAAAGACACAGCTTGATACGATTGTTTTACCTGATGGCGCTACCCTTATTCAGTACGTTGACGATTTGCTAGTGGCTACAGATACTGAGGAGATTTGTAAAGAAGCAACATTGTCATTGTTGCGTCATTTGTCTGATTTGCATCACAAAGTGTCCCTTTCGAAATTGCAGTACTGTCGACAAGAAGTGACCTACTTAGGTCATCTCTTATCGAAGGAGGGAAGGAAACTGATCCCAGAAAGAATTCAGGCAAATGCAAAATTGAGTGTGCCACGGACACAGAGAGAAGTACGCGCTTTCTTGGGCATTACGTCCTATTGCAGGCAAAGGATACCGAATTTTTCTTTGCTGGCCAAACCTTTGGTAGCATTGACTTGTAAAGATACACCGAATCCCCTTCCATGGTCTGAAGATTGTCAGAAAAGTTTTACCGAATTGAGTGATGCATTGTGTTCGGCTCCTGTGTTGGGTACCCCCGACTACAGTAAGCCTTTTACATTGTATGTCCATGAGAAAGTAGGTTGTGCATTGTCAGTGTTGACACAGTTGTTCGGAAACAAGCAGCGTCCATGCGCGTATTTTTCGTCGACTTTAGATCCGGTAGCTAGAGCGTTGCCTAGTTGCTTAAGAGCCACAGCGGCAGCAGCTGTTTCTATTCGGCAGTCTGCTGGTTTAGTGATGAATAATACAATGATTGTGATGGTTCCACATGCAGTGGACACGTTGTTAAACAGGACCAAGACGCAGCACTTAACTAGTGCTCGATTGTCAGGTTATGAGTTGACACTTTTAGCGAGTCATGTACACATAAAGAGATGCAACACGTTGAATCCAGCTACGTTGTTGACGATTGTAGCAGAGACAGATGCTTCTGAACAGCATGATTGATTTCTCAGAACAGAAGAAGAAACGAAAGGGAGAATAGATCTTCAGGACACTCCTCTTGTGAAGTGTGATGGTACCTTATGGGTGGATGGTTCATGCTTCAAGCTTCCGAATGGTGATACTACTGTGGCATATGCTGTCACGACTTTGCATACGATTGTTGAAGCTGCATGTATCCCACATAATTCAGCTCAAGCAGCAGAATTGATTGCACTCGCAAGAGCGTGTGTGTTGTCAAAAGGAATGAAAGTGACCATATATACCGACAGCCAGTATGCATTTGGTGTGGCCCATAGTTTTGGACGATTGTGGAAAGAACGTGGGTTTTTGACTTCGCATGGAGCCAAGATACAGCATGGTCAGTTGGTGAATGAGCTTCTTGAGTCACTTACTTTGCCGTTGCAAGTCGCGATTGTGAAATGCAGTGCACATAAGAGGGTTACTGATGATGTTGGTCGTGGTAATGAATTTGCTGACGAAGTCGCAAAAGAAACAGCAAGGGATGTGATAAGTCGAATGTATGTTGCAGGCCCTGCAAGATGGGTTGTTGACATTGGAATGTGTGAAGATACGATAGAGAGTGTGAAGTCTATTCAAGCTGAAGCTACAGAGAAAGAGTTGAGCGTGTGGAGAGAAAGTACGGGTAAATTGGATGCAAATGGTTGTTGGGTTGAATTGTCAGAGCATCAGCGATGGTTGTTACCCGATGCGTATGTGCTTGCAGTGGTTACAATGGCCCATGGAATGGCTCACATCAGTGTGAAAGGGATTTGTAAGTTGTTGGCTCCAGTATGGCAAAATGCTGGAATCCCTAAGTGTGCAGAGAATGTAGTCAAGAATTGCATGGTGTGTCTGAAATACAATCCTGGTAGGGGAACCCCAACTCCAGCTGGTCATTTTGCGCCTCCAACGTATCCGTTCGAGGTTTTGCAGCTAGATTTCATCCACATGGAGAGGTGCAACAACTTAAAATACGTACTCGTTGTTGTTTGTGCCTTTTCGAGATGGGTAGAAGCATATCCCCTGAAGGACAACACTGCCTTGTCCACAGCTGAAGCCCTTGTTAAAGAGTTCTTCCCTAGGTTTGGAATGCCGAGAATGGTCTGGAGTGACAATGGGAGCAAATTTGTGGGCCAAGTGATGAAGAAAGTATGTGAAGGACTAGGAATCCAGCAAAAATTCCACGCTGCAAATCACCCCCAATCAGCTGGATTAGTAGAGTGCTATAATGGCACGCTAAAACTAAAATTGGCCAAAATTCAAGCGAGCTCTGGTCTTAAATGGCCTGACGCTCTGCCTTTAGCACTCCTATCAACAAAAATGACTGTGCATTCGCGAGTGGGTCTTAGTCCATATGAAATTGTGTTCGGCCGTCCGGCCAACATATGGGGAGTGCCAAGGCCGACAAAATTCAGTGCGATCGAACACCCTGTACTGCTTGATTATTTGTATGAATTGACGGCTAAATTGCGTGTTTTACACCAACAGGTTCACGATACTCTGCCTCAGGTCTCTGAAGCTCCAGGACATCCTATCACTCCTGGATCCTGGGTGCTGGTCAAGAATTTTCAGCGGACAAAGAATGACCAGCCCCGTTGGACCGGCCCTCACCTAGTCCTTCTCTCGACAAGATCAGCCGTTCGAGTGGAAGGAAAGAAAAACTGGATCCACGGCGTACACTGCAAGAGGGTCCCTTTGCCTCTGCCGTACGACCGGTGGGTCCAGGAGGGTGTTGCTGACTCTGAGACTGAGACTGTGCCTCGTTTTCTGCCTTTCAGTGATGCACGTGTAAAAGGAACAATTTCTGAACGTGAAAGTGACAATCTTTTGCAAGAAGCTGTGCCACCGTCAATTCAATTGGACACTACAGAGCCTGAACTCCTGTTCCAGGACCAGACATTACCTGGAAAGAGACGTTATAACCTAAGGCCGAGAACTATGGACAAATAAAAAGATTTTTTTTCTTTGCTATTTTTAGAAGTGCAGCTCTCTCATCTGAGAAACTTTTTTTATTTTTGTTTTTCGAACCACCATCCGGGTTCAGCTGTAGGGTCGCGGTTGCCGAAGTCTTTGGAGTGTAGCCGAAGACGTTAGGTCAACGGTTCTGGTTGGTCTAAGGGAGTTGCCCTGGACTGACAGAAGCATTCCTTAGCCTAGAACACCCTACCATCGCGAGCAGCAATTAGAGAGGATGGAGTTTTTCGAGATGGAGAGACCTGCCAAAGAGATGAACCTTAAAGCTAAAATTTGTAGAATGATGACCAAGAAACGCTTTTTGATATTATGCATTTTCATGTTGTTTAGTGTAATGATATTTTTCATAGGATATGTTTTATTCTCTTTTCAAGTGACATTTGTACCCACAGCACAGCCCCTGCCTCCTTCTACTGTTTCCTCACATTTGTTTCATCCTTTACCTGAACATGAGTCCGCTAGGAGATTAGAGTTTATCAATAACTCCTTCGTTCAGCTTTTGCACCAACACCAATTAGTAGTGAACACGACTAACTGTTGGGTGTGTGGTCTTATGCCTCACACAACGGATAAAGGTATCCCTTATCTGGTCCTGCCTTTCAGCCATAATGGTTCTGTGTGGGCATACAGAACCATGTTCATCTACGCACATGAAGTCTACCCCCTACGTTCTGAAAAAGATAATCCAAAGAATAGTGCTCTAGTTAAGAGTATACTAGATATGATTAGGGAAGATACTTCCTATGAGACTATCCCGAGAGATGAGACACTAGCATATATTGGATGGAACGTGACCGGATATGGAGTTACTCTGGGTGAGAAACAGCGAGCTAAGAGATCCTCCCCGATTTGGATTGTACCCCATCAGGGTCACCTATGTCTGCAAGGTTATGGCAAGAATCCCAGAGCTCAGTTGGGGAAAAGTATCTGCACGGAAACATATGTCTTTGCATCTCAGACTTCCCCTTCGTTCCTAGCAGCTAAGGGTACCTATTTCATCTGTCATGATAGAGCCTACACATGTTTGCCCCCTGACTTCTCGGGCACATGTTTTGTTTCATTCCTGTTGCCTCCCACCTACACAGCCACGGCAGATTACCATAAGACAAGGATAGTTAGAGGTGTGTTCAGCAAAGAAGACACTGCAGGACAAGAATTTGGAGACTTCTTTAAGGGTTTTCTGCTGTTTTGGGGACCTATGGTTAACAGCAGGAACATAAGGCAATTGGCGAGAGTGGTTGAATCCACCGTAGTTGTAACTGCCGGTGCCCTTAGTAACTTGACTGCTGAGCTCCAGTCGGATCGCCTTATGACCCTTCAGAACAGGGTCGCGTTAGACATCATACTTGCAGACCGAGGTGGGGTATGTAAAGTGATCCAATCGAGTTGCTGTGTTTTCATTCCAGATAACGCTCCAACAGTGTACCAGGCCATCTCCAAACTACATAAAATCTCTGAATCCATTCATGTGGATAAAGGAGATTGGTCGTTGATGGGGTGGTTCTGGGAACTGTTATCCGCCTGGGGATGGAAGATTCTGATGGTCATTGGGATGATCTTAGCCATTCTTTTCCTGTTCTGTCTGTGCGTACAGTGTGCTCCTGCTATATGCGGCCTCTGTGCTACATCATGTGTAAGGAAACCTGTATCGAGGGACGAGCTAAGTAATAGGATGATGCTACAGCAACATCTCAATGACTTTATGAATATTGACCTGGACTCAGATTAGCGTGAGTATAGGTTATTGCCTATGTAAGGGCAAAAGGAGGGGCTGTGGTACTGAAATTTTGGACCTGTGTCATAAACATCGTCGTATCATGACGATTTTGACATCAGCAGACCGAGAATGACTAGTATACCATGCACAAACATTTTCGTCATATTCGAGTGACGAAATCACCCTGAAATTAGGGATTCCGTCCTGAACCCTCATCTTCCATTTTGTGATTGCCCTCACATAGGCCAGTGACTAAGGCCAAAAACGAGTCTGAAGGACATGTTTACCTTTGCTGACTCCTGCACGACCTGGGCAAGCTGACTCCACTGCCCAAGGCAAAACCTGTTCGGTCAGTTCCTCTCCCAGTGGCCGATTGAGATAGTATCAAGGAACAACATGCCATAAACCTTGCATCGCACACAAACCACGCCTAATCTTACATACACCTGTCTCTGTTCCTTACTTTATGACCTGCTTTACGAGGAGGAGGTGCCCGAATTTATTAGGGGTCTGTCGATATCTGATGAAAATGTTGGTCCTTGCCGGGTGATTTACTGTGGGTTGGACTAACTGAAAATAAGCTTGTCATCATGATGCTTTTTTTTCTTTGTAGTGAAAATATGTGAATGGTCAACTGTAAAACAAGGAATGTTTGCCTGAAGCATAATATTTTGTATAAAAAGAGAAGGCTGGCTTTGTAAGATTGAGCAGTCTCCTGAGAATATACACCATGTTGTACTTCTAGGATACCTGTTACTGGCTGCAGCCAATAAATTCGATCTTTGACTTCACCAAGAAGACTCTGTGTTTCTGTAGTCTAGGACAGGAAGGACCCGAAGTCTTAGGGTGTTTTCCCTGGCACCGCTGGGTTCTGATAAAACCCAGTACTTCAATACTATGGGTGGTAGTGACATTGCTTGCATTGGTCACTAGGTAATATGCACCTAGTATGAACTGTCCAGGGTCCACAAAGTTGGGCGTCACCATGGTGACACTGGCACATGTGTCCCTGTAGGCCTGAGCCACATTGTTATTAATTAAAGGAGTCTGTCTGTACTTGCCCAACTTACTGGGGCTCACAGCAGAGGACATAGCCATGTCCACATCACAGACAAGAACAGCTTGAGTTGGTATTCTGACTAGGCCAGAATCCATCTCAGTTCCCAGGGTCAACCCTACTACACCCTTCTGTTGAGAACCACCACTATTAGCTGTACTAGGGTGAAAAGTTGCCTTAGGGGCACTGGTGATTGGAGCTGCCTCCTTCTTGGTGCAATCACTGGTCCAGTGAGTATTTACCTTACATACTTTCTTAGGACCTTCTTTCTTTTTTGCAGGTTGGGAACCCCCACCATTAGAAGCTTTTTGGGGACCTTGAGAAGACTTCTGGTCTTTTGCTTTCTCCCCACCTTTTTGGTCTTGCTTCTTCTGATCACCACCGTGGTTCTGTACCTTCTGCTTCACCCTGGTTCTGACCCATTTGTCTGCCTTCTTTCCCAATTCTTGGGGAGAGGTCAGATCAGAGTCAATCAGGTGTTGATGCAATAACTGGTTCTGACAGTTGTTAAGTATTTGTTCTCTCATGATCAAATTATACAATCCTGTATAGTCATTAACCTTGCTGCCCAGTAACCAGCCTTCCAGAGCCTTAGTCAGTCCAGTCCTGAGTCTGTGTCTTCTGGGTATCTCTGAGCAGCAACCTGTACTGCTCAGTGGTTAAGCTAAACCCATCTATCATAGCACTCTTCAGGACATTGTAGTTGTCAGCATCCTGTTCACTTACTGTCAGGAGCTTATCTCTACCTTTGTCTGCAAAGGAGAGCCATAAGATTGCTGCCCACTGGCGTTGGGGTACCTGCGGTACTTTGCAAGCCCTCTCCAAAGTAGTTATCCATTTGTGGATGTCATCCCCAACATGATATGGAGGGACGATCTTATTCAGGTTTCTATGGTCATGAGACCTTTTCCTATCTCTAGAATTATTGCTGCCACCAGTATGTTCTAACCCACTTAACTTTTTCTCTCTTTCAAGAGCCAGGGTCTCTTTTGCAAGGGCAATTTCTTGCATCTTGATTCTAAGATTTACTTCCTTCATCCTAGCTTTGTGCTGTTTCCTCTGAAGGGAAGTCATCCTCCTCCTAGCATAGGCACTGGACCCTACTGAGGAATCAGAATGACCAGAACCACTTGACAGTGATCTGTTCCTTCTGTTCCCTTGGTTAGGCCTACTTGGTAGGGTAGGAGGGGGCCCACCAAGGCCCTCTCCACCTCCAGATAGTCCTGTGTTGCCCAGGATAGGTACATTAACCTCGTCCTGTTCAGCATCCACCTACTCATCAGATTGTGCTGGTTCATCTCCAACATTCTCTTCTGTTGATGGATGCCCCCCCTCTCTACTACCTTGGTTATCTATGTCTGATGCATTTTCTGTATCATGGGCCACTAAGATATCTACCAACTGATTCAAGGTTGGACTCTGTCCTTGTCTCAATTTTCTGACTGCACACAGGTTTCTAAGCTCATTAAAAGTGAATGAGTCATACTTAGAGGGCACCCTCTGGGTGTCTTCTGTGGGGAGAGACACACTAGGCTCTCCACCCAAGGACATTTTCTAGTGAGGTGTAGTGTGTGCACCTACCTACATTAAATGGTTTCCTACTAGAACCTCTCTAGGAGTTGTAGTCAGGGTGTGCTAAGCCCTTTCCTCTACAACTGTAAGTTCAGTAGAACTTAACCTATTTATAAGAACTTGATTTATATGTACCTAGAGGTGCCTTAATGTGATCTTTCAAATGATATCTCAAGATTATATGGTAAAACAACAGCAAGCTCTTATCCCATCCGCTGCCCACCAATGTGAGAAGTTAGCCTGGCATATGATGTCCACTATTCTAGTGGGCACCTTGCACCAGTCTAAACAACTCTTATTGATGGTGGTTGTAAAGTCAACCTTATAGACAAGCTATCCTAGTGGTAGCATGGACCAGCAGTCCTAGGCTAAAACTTCAGAGAGCATGTGAAGCCAGCTGTTTTACCAATTATAATTCCTTGAGTACCAAATGAAAGGACACCACACCGGTATATACTAAATAAATATATATGTATTTAGTTCTAACACAACCCCTCTGAACTCTTTATGAGGTCAGAGATCGAAATACATCACAAGTTACTCATTAAGCATACTATAAGTTGCACAAATACAGTTCTGCCCTAGGAGCCTCACAAACCATATACTAAGTAAGTGGTATAAGAGCCACTTCAGGAATAGTGAATAGGCCTAGGGCCTAGGGAATCGCTGGGGCTACACTACAGAACCAAAGGTTAGGAAGTAGGAGACCCACGGGAGATACGTGCAGTGTGGGAACACAGTCGCGAGTTACCATTGACTTATAATGGAGAATGAAGAAGTTACAAAGTTACTGATTTAGGGCACTTCCGTATGGACTACGACAAAATCCCTTTAATCTAGGACACTTGGATAGTCAATACCCACATGAGCACCGGAGTACTCGAGTTACCTCACCCAGGGAAGCCGGGTGCATAGGTGTCTTTTCGTGTCGGGTTTCCTCGATTCTTTCAATGGAGATCTGCAAAAGAAGTGCTGCAGGTGGCCAAAAGAAGAGTGTCCGGGTGGAACCAAGGGTGGATCGAAGAACTGAAGAACCTGAAAGCAGAGGGAACAGAGTCTGGGTCACTAGCCAGTGACCAGGAAGGAACCAGGCGATGTTGTGATGCAATCAGGTGAAGAGGTGAAGCTTGTCTCTGCAGCCATGAGGACCAGGAGGTGTCGACGATGACCAGGAGCTGGATTCGAGCTCTCCCACAAAGGATCTAGTTGACTGCGGTGTCAGTATCCAGATTGGACCCAACAAGCCTTGGCAAACGCAATCCACACAGAAAGTGAAGATTGGCTTCAGGTCAGACCAGCAAGGTGTGGGGCGCTTTTCCTTTGTAGGGAAGCTGGAGCAAGCCAGGGGCAACCAGGCAAGCAGTGTAGATTTAAAGGTTCATCTTCGGAGGACTCACTAGCCAACGGGCTAACAACCGGGAAGACGCGTTGAGCTGAAATGCAGGGGCAGGCCCCATGCGGCAGAAAAAACAGCAATGGACTGCACACCGCTAGCCCCTCCTCCGGGTCGCCCCTAAGCACTCTGGTATGTGCAGTGCCTGAAGTTTGAAGAATTACTGAAAGTTCGTAAGTGGTGCACCTATGTAGGTGCAAGTAGATACTTAATATTCCCCCGATCTCTAGACCCGGGACATGGCCCGAGTTTCGGGATATCTTCCCTCATCAGTAGAGAAAGTCAAAAGGGGTGGAAGAGAAGGCCGCCTCGTAACCGTCACGGGCCTCGTTGCCCAGCACGCAGGTGCGTCGTCCAGAAGCTCGTCAGCTTGGGAGGCTCAAGGGAGCCCTTATGTAGAAAAAACAGAAATGGACCACACCGCTAGCCCCTCCTCCGGGTCGCCCCTAAGTACTCTGGTATGTGCAGTGCCTGAAGTTCGAAGAATTACTGAAAGTTCGTAAGTGGTTCACCTATGTAGGTGCAAGTAGATACTTGTTATTCCCCTGATCTCTAGACCGGGGACATGGCCCAGGTTTCGGGATATCTTCCCTCATCAGTAGAGAAAGTCAAAAGGGGTGGAAGAGAAGGCTGTCTCATAACCGTCACGGGCCTATTTGCCCAGCACGCAGGTGCGTCGTCCAGAAGCTCGTCAGCTTAGGAGGCTCAAGGGAGCCCTTATGTAGAAAAAACAGCAATGGACCGCACACCGCTAGCCCCTCCTCCGGGTCGCCCCTAAGCACTCTGGTATGTGCAGTGCCTGAAGTTCGAAGAATTACTGAAAGTTCGTAAGTGGTTCACCTATGTAGGTGCAAGTAGATACTGGTTATTCCCCCGATCTCTAGACCCGGGACATGCCCCGGGTTTCGGGATATCTTCCCTCATCAGTAGAGAAAGTCAAAAGGGGTGGAAGAGAAGGCCTGCAGCACTCGTGGAGTGTGGAGGGCTAAGCTTTGGTGCAAATGGCGCTCGGGTCTGGGGCTTCTCGTGCCCCAATGCACAACTGCGAGGGTGCCTCGGTCGTTGCACAGTTAGCAAGAAGATGCAGGATGTCCAGGGTGTCCGGTCCCACGTCTCTCGTGTCTGCCATGGGTCTCAGCCTTGCTGTGGATGTGGGTCGGAGTCAGAGAAGTCTGAGAGTCCGGTTCTTGAGTTGCTGAGTCTTCAGGATCCGTCGGGAGCGTCGACAAAGCAGACCGGCAAGTTACTGGTGGTGCCTGTTTGCACAGGGTGGTCACTCCTTGACCACAAGGGAGATGTCTTCAGTCTTCTAGACGGTATAGAACATTGAAGGTCCAAGAGTTTAATTTCAGAGTTACGTTCCAGGATAATCTAAAGTCTCTAGACTCAGCTCCTATCTTTATACTGATTTTAGGGGCTGGATTACCTGCTAGGTCCCTCCTATGGGTGTACCCTGAGAAGGGGGTGTTTACACCCCTTTCTCTTTGTCCAGTTTCACGCCAGAGCGAGGCTGGCGGGCCCCAGCAACTGGCTTGAACCGGGCTATGCATGGAGCACCTTGTGTGCCCCAGGCAGTGTCTGGAAAAGCATCTTTTCATTCAACCCACCCTGCCCCAATACACTACAGGCTGCCTGCCCCAATACACCCACCCTGCCCCAATACACTACAGGAAACCTATTGTCCAGGCCTCCCTTGGTGGAGTTTCGTCCAGCTGCAGGAGGTCAGACTCGTGTCTGTGGCAGCAGCATCCATTTTGTAATGCTGAGGCTCTGTTTAACTTTAACCGGGTAAAGCAGTAACATACATGTCTTTTCCCTCTAGAAGGGTGGAATGCTACCCCCACCACCAGAATTGGCGGGGGGGGGGTAGTATTCCAAAGTGTTTGACACCTTACACGACATGTTTTGATAAAGCCAAACCAAAGTTAGCATTAACCGTGAGGATTATAATGCACTTAAGAGTATATGGTATGGCTATATCATAGAACAGCTATAAGGACATGGTTCCGAAAGCTGCAGAGGGACTCAGCTCATGCTAGGGCACCCTCTCACATAAAACCAAGCACTCTGCCTCCAGGATTGTTAAGGCCTGCCATAGGAGTGACTTATAGGTTACTATGTGTCTACATATAAGGTAGATATAGATATACTATATGTAAGTAAGGGGTGATTAGACCACCTTACTCAAGCTGAGTGATCAGCCTGTGGTGTCAGTTTGGATGGCCAGCCAGGGGTGGCATAATACATGCTGCAGCCCCTGGTAGGCCTTGGATGCACCTATGCCCTGGGTACCTATGGTACACTATACAGGGGCTCACAAAGGTGACCCAATACCCAATCAGGTATGCACCTAAAGTATATGGTATTAATTTAGAGAGAGAACAGCTGGGCTGTGGGTCTGATTAGCAGGCCCACAGCCACACTAAAGTCCGAAAACCAGAGAATCACAGCAAAAAGTGGGGGTAACGATAGGAAGCAGACCCTACTCTCCTACAATGTATTCTTTTACTGCTAACGTCAGACCTTGCTTAGCAGTGGCTGAGAGAGACTATGTTCTCCCCTATTTGCCCAGTCCCTAACTTTTCCTTCTCCCCAAGAGCCACCTATCGCACCCCAACCCCTTATTTTTACACTTTTCTTCACGTGCCACGGTGTCATTGGGCTGGCATTTTACAATGATTTATTTCACAATTTAAAATGGTCATCAGTTAGTGCACATGTACTTGCATGTGTTGTGGTCACTTAGCGATGGATTTGACTGATTTTAACAAATTCATTAAAACAGGCTACCACGCGCAGCCACATCAGCCATTTTTGAATACACCAAAATGCATTCAAAGATGGCCGCTTTGAATGGGTGCACATACAAAATTATCAACTTTGAGCAACACTTGTTAAAACATTACAATTGGTGGTTCAGATGCGAGGGTGTTACATTGGCAGAGAAAGCCAACTGCCTCCCTCCACCAAGGCAAAATAGGGACCTTAATGTTGTCTCAGAGCTTTACTTAAGAGGCAATGTGTAAAGTATTTATGCAACTCACAGACACACAGAAAACACCACAAAAAGACTCCACACAGGTTTTAGAACAAAATTAGAATATGTATCTGAGTAATACAAGATTAAAGTGATATAAATCCAATCAGTAGAACTCGAAATATGAATTTTCATAGAATAAATGCAAAACAAGTGCTTAAAGGTCATTTGCGCTAAAATGTTACTTCAAGTCATGAGGAACCAGGGTAAATCCAAAGTTCAGCCGACCACGATGGAGGGCAGGCTGGCTACTAGACTCACGTAGGTCCCGCTGAAACAGTACCTTGGATGGAGCAAAGAGCTGCTGCTGTGGGCAAGATACGTCAATCTTTTCCATGCAGCTGTGTCACTGCATCGTCGTCGAGCTCTGTTGAAATGCAGACAATGCGTTGAGCGCTATTGTTGAACAGCCTCTCTTACGGCGTCAAAGGGGCTGTGTCAGTTCTGCCCAACGCAGTGGTGTTGCTGTGTGGGTTTTGTAGCAAAACAGCTGCAGAACCCACTTCTGAGGCCTAGGACTGGCAGTGGGACCCTCAGTCAAGGGTAGGTCTCACAGATAGCGGAATCCAACAGCACCAGCAGGATTGTAGGAAGTCTTTTGTGTCCCTGAGACTTCAGAAAACAGGAGGCAAGCCCTTGAAGTCACTCTGGATTCAAGTGAGATCGGTCAAATCCTATTCCGGTGTAAGTGTGACCTCACTTTCCCCCTTCCTGCCCAAGGAGGCTATCGATTGCATATGAGTCCTCTGTCACAACCACCGTCCTGTGTTTGTGGCTGCATATTGGGAATGCAAAAGTGTAGCTGTCACCCAGCCCAGACGTGTATTAGAGACAGGCTGCAGGCACACAGAGCAAAGTTAAGAGCAGAGAAATGTCCATTTACTAAAAGTGGAATTTCTAACATAGTAATGTCAAATCCAACTTTACCACTAAGGAAAATGTATCATTATCATTCTAAAGACATGAAACATGACTTAGCTACTCCTTTCTAATCAGGAATTGCAGTTTAAGAGTGTTTTAAGGAATTTCCAATGTTAGCCTATGAGAGGAGTAGGCCACACAGTAGTAAAAAATGAATTTAGCTGTATCCCGGCTAGTCACTGACAGACGTGTAGGTTCCAGACGTCGTTGGGGTGAGCAATTATACTCTTCCTCATAACCTATGTGAGCACCGACGTGACCCACCTTTCTGAAACAAGGGGTTGGGTTTAGGAACCTGTACTACACGTTCCTTCCAGCGCAAAGACACATCTATACCTGACTAGGGATGTATCACGGCTACTCACAGACGGACGGGTAGGTTCCGGACGTCGATGGGGCGAGCAACTATACTCTTCCTCATAACCTAAGTGAGCGCCAACGTGGCCCACCTTTCCGAAACAGGAGGTTGAGTTTATGAACCTGTACTACACGTTCCTTCCATTGCGAAGATGCATCTATACCTGACTATTGGTATTACAGGTATACAGGGCATTCTCTTCCCTGATTCCTGATCCCTTTCCCTTGTATATACTCCTCATGGTCCTGAAGAAGAGCCCACGGATCCCTTATGGACCTACAAGAAGCGCGAAACATGTTGACCAATTGGTGTCTTTAACACACACTTACACGGAGTCTGGGAGCAGCCGGAAGACATTTATCCTCCCTCTACATTTTTTGCACAGAGGAGCTCCAGTGTCTCACTTATTTTAACCTTACCATTAGGACCCCCGAATAAAATTAGGTTCTAGGTACCGTCTGGTAATTTTAACTCACTCAATCACTCACCACTCTAGGCCCACATACCCACATGCACAACTGCGGCGTCTCCTTAAAAGATCTCCAATAAAGAGCTCTATCGCGGGGCCCGTGGATGACAGCAGCGCCACCCCAACAAGGAGCAAAGCCCGATGATGAAGCATGACACTCGCAAGGGTGTGTGAGGGCACTATATCTAAAAAGGAGGGATTCCCCGATCACTCTAGACAACCCAACTTTATTGAGATTAACTTTAAACGGTTTTAAATGCCAAGTTGAAGTGGCAGTAAACTGCACACACAGGCCTTGCCACGGTAGGCCTGCAAGAGGTTTGGAAGGCTACTTGTGTGGTTGGCACAGGCCAACTAGTAGCATTTAGGTTACAGGCCTTGGGTAAATGGTGCTGCAGGTCTACTAGTAGCATTTATGTTAAAGGCATTGGGTACATGGTATACCAGTTTACAAGGGACTTACAAGTAAACTAAATATTCCAACCAGTTATATACTATTGTCACCATGTTTAGGGGAGAGGCACATGCCCTGTAGGCACTGGTAGGCAGTGGGAAAGTGCTCATAGTTCTAAGGCCAACAAAATGATGCAGCAAAAAGTGGAGGTAAGCAGGCAAAACGTTGGGGGAAGACTACCCTAAGGATGGCAGGTCTAACAATTTCCCTGTTAGTCCCTAGTAGAGTAGCATAAACTATACCCATGGCTGGTAATGTATATGCTACTAGTGGGCTTGCAACATAAATTTTGACACCCGCTAGTTAGCCCTTTAAAACATGTCTCACGTCTGCCTTTGCAGTCAGTGTGTGCAGTTTTAAACTGCTATTTCGACCTGGTGAAATAAACCTTTTGCCAGTCCGAAACCTTCCTTTTTAATACACATAAATGTACGCCTAGGGTCGGCCTAAGCAGCCCACAGGGCAGAGTGTATTGTTTTCAAATAGTTGGACATGCACTTTTACGTTTTACATGTCCTGGTAGTGAAAAACTCTCAAATTAGTTTTTTACTATTGCAAGGCCTACCGCTCATATAGGATGCCATTGGGTTACCCTATTACATTTAATAAATAATACATTTTGTGTGGGAGGAGGTAGGAATGTCATGTTTGGTGGCTGATGAATTGTAACTTAAAAATCTCTTGAATGGTGAAGACAGATTTTAAGTCACTTTTAGAAAGTCACCCCATGTGGAAAAGGTAATCCCAGATGTGGAGCCTATGCTCGCTATGCCCCCGGATTCAATCTAGCCTGGCTGATGAGGGGTGTTCCCATGGGGCTGGGTCCTAACTGGGGTGGTGTGGCAAGGAAAAAAAACGAGGGCTGTAACCCAGATCAGTGACTGGGTGTGAATGTTTGATTTGTTCAGCATTCCGTCCATCATCTCTTCTTTTTGCACTTTTACAAAGTTGGCATTTTTTTGGCCAGACTATTTGATGCCTTCAGCCTGTTTCCTGGGTCACATGACTAATTGTAGTTGGTATTTGTGTAATCCTGTCAGACAGCATCACACTAGAGGGTCAGGGTGTTGGCAGGATGGGCCATCCTGGCTTGATGTGGGGGGACAGAGCTTTCACCTACCAATATTGCACTTCAAAGGAGCTGGTCCAGAACACTTTCAAAGGACTTATTACTAGACAGACAGACTGGGACCAGGGTAGGGAGGTAGGAAATTCTAGACAGCTCTGTAGGGACAAAAAACTCCTGATGTTTCTTCCACTTCAAAATGGGCATCAGCTATAAAAATAGTACTCTCAGGCCCACTCTTCAGTATACTCCTGAACCTGTGGATACTACAGAAGGTTTGCCCTTCTGTCAGAGGACTACCCTGCTGCCTGAGGCCTGCCCTGCTGTATGAGATGAAAGAATGGTTTTGCATCCCTCATCCCAGGTTGAAGTGACTCCAAGGGTCAAATGACTGACCATGGACTTATCAAGATCCAGAGGCTTCTCTTAAGCTGCTCAGCAACCCCGCTACAACTAGACCTTCCTGGACCTGTAACTGGACAGTTCCTGATCCCCAAGTGGTGCGTTCAAGGTTTTGGATCCTTGGTGTGGCATCAGATGTGCTCCTCCTTGGAGAAAAGGAGAAATCCTGATGTTTTGGGCTCTTTGCAACCCCGAATGGGTCCATTCACACCAAGATTTTGCCATCCAAACTGACCGCCAATGCAAATCTCCAGTGAACCCGAATATTCATGCTAAAGCGACCACCATCAATGACTGGCAACGTGATATCAGCACTATGCAGTACAGCATCGACAGTGCACAGTGACCACTAACTCGAATCTCTAACAATGACAGTCTGCAACGCCCGCAGGATCTTCGTGTTATAGTGACGACCATCCGCAATACCCGACTTTGTCTTTGTGATACACTGGCAACCATCCGCAACACTCTCCCTGCTCTTCGCTGCCTCCTCCATCACGAACACTATGTTTCACACTGAACTTTAGAAGGTAACTTTTATTGTGGGACTAACCTTGTTGTGCTCCATTCTGGTCGACCTGAACTTGTGACTTTCAACTGGTCCTGCACGACTAGACTGCTGCGAGTGACGCTTTGTGCTTTTAGGCAATATGCTTACCTGAAACATTTAAAAGTGCATATCTCCGAATCTACTGATCTGTTTTTTGTTGTTTTTATGCCAAATAATTTTATTAAATGTTTCTAAATTAGTGCAACATTTTTCTTGAGTTGTGTTTTCACTTTATTTCTGCTTGTGTGCTGCATACTTTACACATTGCCTCTAAGTTAAACCTGACTGGTTTTGTGCCAAGCTACCAGAGGGTTAAGAAGAGGTTAATTTAGTAATTGTTTGTGGTTCACCCTGACAAGGATTGTGGGTGTTGCTTGAGGAGGGCTCACACCCCACTCCACCAACAACCCAATTTCTCACATCCGCCATGTAGTCACAATCTATTTATATAATCCGCAGCCATTTTGCAGGAGAGGACAGATATATTGACACAATCACAGGCCGAAGCATGTTTAGAGCACATACTAATATCACATACTGCCTTGAAAAACATGGTATGACAATCAAAACACATGTTAGTTGGTGGTCCTTAAAAAGACATTTTTTCATTCCAGTTTGTGATTATGATTGTCAGCGCCATCACTCTAATCATATTCCTATCAAGTGGTGGGACTCGCTTGTTCAAAAAAAAAATTGTTGGGGTCTTTTGTTGCCCGCACTCCACCATAGATGCAATCTTTTTGCAACAGAATACATATTGATTACATATCTTATGGATTTGTAAAGCAGTTTCCAAATTACTTTTAATCTTCACCTCTTATATCCATATAAAATTGTTTCTGCAATGCTACAGAGCATATCTGTACCACATGCTGTGAAGACATCCTCTCAACATTTATTAATAACTTCTGAAACTTGATGAGATCTTTCGAAGCACTGCACAAGCATATGGTCATTGTAACTTTGTCCACAAGCTTGACACCAGAACAGAGTAGTGATTACTATTTCTGACCATTGGCTTTGGGGTTCGTAACTCACATTTTCTGGCTTCCTTTATGCTAGCTTTCTTTGTTTTAGGCTGTCCAGCATGAGCTTGTCCCCCCTGTTGCCCAAACCTTGTTTACTGTTTTCTTCCATGAACTTGTTTTCTGTAAATAAGCCTTTAAATCTTGTTCTTATATTGTCACATTTGTGGTGCTTTTGAAGACAGAGGTCAAATGTCAAGCTGTCTTCCAAGGGAGATTGGTGTTTACTTTTCCTCGTCTGATTTCAAAGTGAGAGAATGTATGTGAAAATCCAGCTGAGTACCCATGTAAGAGGATAGGGCGTAGGATGCTTTCTTTTCTAGCACACAGCAAAATAAATGAACTGTGCTGATGTTTTGAAATATATCGGATTTAGTAAAAATGAGGCAATTTTCTTTTGTAATTTCGAAGTGTGGTGCAAGCAAATATTTGAATACAATCAAAATACATCAATACACTAGGGGGCCGATTCACAGATCTAATCTGAGACAAAATCCTAAATGTACTACTTTTGGTATTCACAGAAGGTATTTAGTAGTAGTTAAGTTAGGATTTTGTCTTAAATTAGGATTTTGTCTTTAGTTAAACTTAAGCTAAACTTAAGTTTGTCTTAAGTTTTTTGCTTAAGACAAAATCCTAATTTAAGACAAAATCCTAATTTAAGATAAGATCCTAATTTAAGACAACATCCTAGCTTCACTACTATTAAATGCCTTCTGTGACTACCAAAAGTAGTACGTTTAGGATTTTGTCTCAGATTAGTTCTGTGAATCGGCCCCTAGGTTATTACATTTGCACATATTATTGTTTTTATGAGGTAAAACTGTACTTCGGTGCAATATAATGGTCATTTCAATTGAAAATGTGCTGTCTGTAATGGCAGTGAGCTACCACTCCATGCATACTCTGCACAACGCCCCTTGATTCCACGTTACTCAAATCTATGCCACTCACTCCAAGACACAACATGCCACTCCACTCTATGCCCCTCCACTTCACACCACTTACCCCCCACGCCACTCTAACTCACTCCAGTCTACTCCATTCCACTTCAATGTACCCTACTCCATTTCACTACAATCTGCCTCAATCTACCTCACTCCAATATGCCCCACCCTCTCCACCTAATCTACCCCACTCCACTCTATCCCACTCAACTCTAATCTACCCCTCTCCACTCCAATCTACCCCACCCCAGTTTACTCCACCCTACTCCAATCTACCCCACTCTACCCCAATTCACTTCACTCACCTCCAATCTACCCCAATACACTACACCACAATACAATCTACCCCACTTCACCCCACTCCAGTCTACTCTACTTCACTCCAATCTACCCAACTCCACTCAAACTTACACATTCAACACCATTCCACTCCAACCTACCCCACTACCCCCAAATCTACCATATCCCACTCAAATCTACCCTGCTCTGTTGTTCCAATCTACCAAGTTTACCCCACTCCACTCCAATCCACTCAGATCTACCCCAATCCACTGCATTCCGATGTATCCCAATCCAAAGCACTCTACTTCAATCTACTCAACTCCACTCCAATCTACCCACTCCACTCTACTTCACTCAATCTACCCCAGTCAAATTTACCTCACTCCATTCCAATTTAACCTACCCCACCACAATCGAGCCCACCCACAACAATCTACCCCACTCCAATCTACAGCAATCTACCCCACTCCAATCTAACACATTCCAATCCATCCAATCTAGCTCTCTACTCCAAGCTACCCCACTCCACATTACAACACTCCACTCCAATCTACCACACTCCTCAAATCTACCCTACTCCACTCCAATGTAACCTACTCCACTCCAATTTAACCAACTCCACCCCAATCCACCTCACTTCAAGCTACCTCACCCCACTCCACCCCAATCTGCCCTATTCCAATCTACCCCTCCCCTATTGATCAACCCCAATCTACCCTACTCCAATCTACTCCTATCTACTTCACTTCAATCTATCCCACTCTACTCCAATCTACCCCAAGCCAAACTACTCCACTCAAATCATTCCTATTCAATCTACGCCACTACATTCCAATCTACCCTACTCTAATTCACCCTATCTAACCCACTCTATCATAATCTACCCACTCCACTCCACTCTTACCCTATCTCACTCCAATCTCGACTCCACTCCAATCTATCCACTTCCACTCCAGCCCACTCCAATCTACCCAGCTCCGCCCTAGCCAATCTACCCCAGTCCACTCTACCCAGTCCAATCCACCCAATCTGCTCCACTCCAATCTACCCCAACCTATCACAGTCCATTCCACCCTTCCCAATCTACCCCACTCCACTTCACTGTGATCTACCACACGCAACTCAAAATCTACCCTGGTCCAGGCCAATCTAACCCACTCCACACAACTCCAATCTACCCCACCCAGTCGACCCCAAACTACCCTACTCCAATCTACCCCCACTCCATTCCACTCCATTCCATTCTACCACACCATAATCCTCCCAATCTGCCCCAATCCACTCCAATCTACCCAACTCCACTCCAATCTACCCCAACCCCCACTCCACTCTTCCCCAATCTACACAGATCTACCCAACACTTATCAATCCCAATCTACTCCACTCCAGTTCATCCAACACCACCCTAACTCACCCACTCCAAACCAATCTCCCCAATGTCAATCTACCCCACCCCAGTCTACCACACTAATCTACCCAACTCCCCCACTCCAACCTACCCCACACCAATCTACCACAATCAATCCCATTTCACCACACTCCAACCTACCCCAATCCAATCCACCCCACTCCATTATACTCCACCCTACCCCCACTCCACTCTATGCCAATCTACTGTACTCGACTACCACAATCTGCCCCATTCCACCCTGCCCGGCCCCCACCCTACATAATGACACACCATGCCACTAACTTTTAGCCATACTGAACAGCCACAATGGTGTACAGCATGGCTAAACACATTGCCAAAGCCAATAGCTCTCACATAGGTGAGACCTATTGGCTAATGGCTTTGCCAATGCTTGTTTTGATAGTTTCTTCTTGAGTTGTCCTGTCCTTTCCTGTTTGGCTGATATCAAATAGGGCCCTGTCGCCTCCTCCTCCCTCAGTAATTTTCTAAAGATAATGATGGCTCTCTCTAAGTCAGTAAGAAGAGCTGCCCACTCACATTCACTCTCCTTTTTGACTGGCAGCAACTGATGACCAAAGGGAGCAAACAATGAAGGGGCAACACAGAGCATGTAACATCTACTGCCTATAGCTGCCCTCACTACTGTCTCATGCTTTGACGTGGATCCCTGCAGTAGGCTGTCCTTGCTGCACCAGCTCATAGGCTTAGAAGACAGGGAGCTGCAAACTGCTGCACTCTGCCTCCTAGAGAGAGGTAGAGTGTGCAGCAACACTATGTCATGAGGCCTGGGGCTTCTTTGCTGTGCTACTAGTTCCCTGCCCTGACAGGATCCAACACCCTACTCAACACTGGGAATCTGACTCCAAATGGAAAAGGAGTGCTACTAACCACAAAACACACACAAGGCAAGTGGAGGAAGACTAGAGTGTGTGTGTGTGCATTTACAAGTGTGTGTGTGGGACTGTGTTTGTCTATGTGCATGTCTCGGCAGAAAGAGCTGTCTATGTGTATATATATATATATATATTCACTGAAAAAAACCATAGGTTATAGACCATATATAGTTAGGAATTTGCATTTACAAAACCTTGAAAATTCACTGAAAAAACCATAGGTTAGAGACCATATATAGTTAGCTGGACATTTTATTGACATAAAACCAATGAAATTCCACATATAGTTAGTTGCACTAACTATATATCGCGCACCCGCAATCCACTGCTGATGATGTCACATATTACATCATTCATGACATGGTCAGTGACATCACTGATGACATCACTGATGACATCTCAAATGACATCACTGATGACATCACTGATGACATCATCTAGTGTCTGTGTGTTTTTGTAAAGTTTAAATATGTTTTACATATTGAAGAATGAGTGGATGTATGAAAGACTGAGTGTGTGTGTGGCTGGCTGGGAGGTGTGTGACTCTGTGCATATCAATGTGTACTTGTATCAGTGATTGTATAAGAGAGTAAGTATGTGTTAGTATATGTGTGAAAAGGTATGGTGTTCTGTGTTTAACTGTATAGATGAGGTAATCGAAGTGTGATTGATTCTTTACAGGACTGACTAGGTGTGTGAGTAACTCCATGGATGAGTGGCAGTGTGTGAGTGTCTGCATAGGTGTAGGAGTGTATATGATAGTGTTGTAATAATGAGTGACTGTATGTATGAGTGATTGTATGGGTGAATGAGTGAATGTGTGTGTAGACGTAGGAATCAGTGAGTGCGTATGTAGTAACTGGTATTGGTGTGTCATGATGTCATCAGTGATGTCATTTGAGATGTCATCAGTGATGTCATCAGTGATGTCATTTGAGATGTCATCAGTGATGTAATCAGTGATGTCACTGAAGTATGGTGTTCTGTGTTTAACTGTATAGATGAGGAAATCGAAGTGTGATTGATTCTTTACAGGACTGACTAGGTGTGTGAGTAACTTCATGGATGAGTGGCAGTGTGTGAGTGTCTGCATAGGTGTATGAGTGCATATGATAGTGTTGTAATAATGAGTGACTGTATGTATGAGTGATTGTATGGGTGAATGAGTGAATGTGTGTGTAGACGTAGGAATCAGTGAGTGCGTATGTAGTAACTGGTATTGGTGTGTCATGATGTCATCAGTGATGTCATTTGAGATGTCATCAGTGATGTCATCAGTGTTGTCATTTGAGATATCATCAGTGATGTCATCAGTGATGTCACTGAAGTATGGTGTTCTGTGTTTAACTGTATAGATGAGGAAATCGAAGTGTGATTGATTCTTTACAGGACTGACTAGGTGTGTGAGTAACTCCATGGATGAGTGGCAGTGTGTGAGTGTCTGCATAGGTGTATGAGTGCATATGATAGTGTTGTAATAATGAGTGACTGTATGTATGAGTGATTGTATGGGTGAATGAGTGAATGTGTGTGTAGACGTAGGAATCAGTGAGTGCGTATGTAGTAACTGGTATTGGTGTGTCATGATGTCATTTGAGATGTCATCAGTGATGTCATCAGTGATGTCATTTGAGATGTTATCAGTGATGTCATCAGTGATGTCACTGACCATGTCATGAATGATGTAATATGTGACATCATCAGCAGTGGATTGCGGGTGCGCGATATATAGTTAGTGCAACTAACTAGATATGGAATTTCATTGGTTTTATGTCAATAAAATGTCCAGCTAACTATATATGGTCTCTAACCTATGGTTTTTTCAGTGAATTTTCAAGGTTTTGTAAATGCAAATTCCTAACTATATATGGTCTATAACCTATGGTTTTTTCAGTGAATTTCATTGGTTTTTTAAAAGCTAATATCTATATCTGTAAAATATATTCTTTATTACATGACGTATCACGTAGCCACGTGAGACGCCTCATGACGCGTCGCATGACCGTGACGTATCGGCTCTGCAGCGCAAACAAAACCCGTAACGTAAGCGCGCCGGAGCACGCTTACAGATATATATATTTTTTTTACCTTAATTAGACAAACTGACTAGGTGTGTGAGTAACTCCATGGATGAGTGGCAGTGTGTGAGTGTCTGCATAGGTGTATGAGTGCATATGATAGTGTTGTAATAATGAGTGACTGTATGTATGAGTGATTGTATGGGTGAATGAGTGAATGTGTGTGTAGACGTAGGAATCAGTGAGTGCGTATGTAGTAACTGGTATTGGTGTGTCATGATGTCATCAGTGATGTCATTTGAGATGTCATCAGTGATGTCATCAGTGTTGTCATTTGAGATATCATCAGTGATGTCATCAGTGATGTCACTGAAGTATGGTGTTCTGTGTTTAACTGTATAGATGAGGAAATCGAAGTGTGATTGATTCTTTACAGGACTGACTAGGTGTGTGAGTAACTCCATGGATGAGTGGCAGTGTGTGAGTGTCTGCATAGGTGTATGAGTGCATATGATAGTGTTGTAATAATGAGTGACTGTATGTATGAGTGATTGTATGGGTGAATGAGTGAATGTGTGTGTAGACGTAGGAATCAGTGAGTGCGTATGTAGTAACTGGTATTGGTGTGTCATGATGTCATTTGAGATGTCATCAGTGATGTCATCAGTGATGTCATTTGAGATGTTATCAGTGATGTCATCAGTGATGTCACTGACCATGTCATGAATGATGTAATATGTGACATCATCAGCAGTGGATTGCGGGTGCGCGATATATAGTTAGTGCAACTAACTATATATGGAATTTCATTGGTTTTATGTCAATAAAATGTCCAGCTAACTATATATGGTCTCTAACCTATGGTTTTTTCAGTGAATTTTCAAGGTTTTGTAAATGCAAATTCCTAACTATATATGGTCTATAACCTATGGTTTTTTCAGTGAATTTCATTGGTTTTTTAAAAGCTAATATCTATATCTGTAAAATATATTCTTTATTACGTGACGTATCACGTAGCCACGTGAGACGCCTCATGACGCGTCGCATAACCGTGACGTATCGGCTCTGCAGCGCAAACAAAACCCGTAACGTAAGCGCGCCGGAGCACGCTTACAGATATATATTTTTTTTTTACCTTAATTAGACAAAATCCACACGTGCACATATCTTGAGGCCTTGCAAAGGCACATCAAACAAACAGTCCCTACAATTTTTCAAAGTTTGCTGGAAATCTATTCCCTTAATTTTTTTTTTACTGTTTCTCTTGTTACGCTTACCGGGACGCTACCCGGTACGCGAACCTGACGCTCCAAAAACACAAGATGGCGGACTCCCGTTACGCTGCCGGTTAGCTGCCCGGTTCGCGTACCGGGACGCGCCTCTATTGCGAAAAATCGCAAAAAATTTTTTTTTGTCCCACGGGGCACTTCAATATCCCCCTCATCAATCCTAGGGGGTCAGGAGGGGTCTACCTTGCCCCCTTTCCTTCATTTCCCCCTTCGTTTTTCACCACATCTTGTCTCTCGATCCTACCGAGAGACAAGATGGCGGCCGCTCCGGACTGTTTAGAATGTTGACAGCCACCGGAGAGCCAATCAGCTTCGCTTCGCGAAGTTCCGTTACGCGTCAGGTACGCGAACCGGGGCGCTGCCCGGAGCGCGCTTACAGATATATATATTTTTTTTAACGTTAATTTCTCAAAATCCACTGGAGCACATATATTGAGACCTAGCAAAGGCACATCGGGCTACCAGTCCCTACAATGTTGCCAAGTTTCGTGGAAATCCATTCAGCCGTTCGAGCTAAAAGTGAGTCCAACCGCCCTATGGAAAATTGCATGGGAAAAACGCGTTTTGGGACCCCCCTTTTTTCTCGGCCCCCCTTGACGAAACCCCCCCAAAGTTTCAGGGGCTGCTCAGAAACAAAATGTTCCATTTTCCTGAAGATTTCAGCCAATTCCGTCCTCAAACGCCAAAGTTATTCGACATAGAATTTTCAAAAATCCCATAGAGAAAAAATCCTAACTATATACACCTACTGGCGACCGCCAGTAGGTAATATATATATATATATATATATATATATATATATGACTATGTGTCTGCATGACTCTGATGGTGTTTTGAGCATGTTTGTGGTTGGGTTTGTGTGTGTGTGTGTGTGGGAGAGAGAGAGAGACAGAGAGAGGAATTCGGTGAGGGGACTGAGGTCCAGGGAAGGGCTGTCATTTTGACAATGAGAACTAGTGAAGCTGTCGAATTGGCTCGAGAACCAGCTGAGAGGCCCTGAGGTCTCAGGGTAAGCAGTGGAGCACCGAAAGGCAGAAGTATAGGACTGAGGGGCTTGAAGATCTAGTGTTTGTTGGGGCCAACATATTGCCTGGGAGTGTCTGTTGAGCATCAATAACGGTTGGATGAGGGACTGTGAGGGACTTTGAAGATCCTCTGGGTAGTGGATGAAAATCTCTGACTGAGGGTGTTTTAGTGCTTGCTTAGAATGTATGAGGGTTGAAAGCAAGTCTGTGAGGGCTTGCCTTTTGCATCTGAGGGTGACCTGAGGGGGTCTGCTCTTTTGGCTTGGGCTTGTCTTGTATGCGTAAGGGTAGGTGAAGGGTCCCTACAGGTGATGCGACTCATGGAGTGGGCCAGATCAGAGGACTGGAGAGTCTGACGGCCAGCTCACACTGAGGGTGTTTTGGGCTTAACTGAAGAGTTGGTAAACCCACTGTGGGAATCTAGCCCTGGTTTGGGGTTTGTGGGGATAACCAGTGGTCAGTGGCATGATGCAAAATGATGGGCCCCCCTGCAAAGTGTCTCCCATATCTCACTGATATACATTGGACTTGGGCCGAATTGGCCCCTCTTAAAATTTGGGGGCCCTTCAAGTGTTATGAGGCCCCCTACGCCACAGGTGCTGCAAGGGCTTGCACCGAGTGGTGTCTGACTTTCAATTTAGATCCTAAGTGGTGTATGCATAGACAATGCTAATACATCCCCACAGACGGCACTCCAGGCGAAACAATGTTTCAAATGCTTAATCCAATGTGTTTTATTGGTAGAATCAAGTTATTCTTCAAAAACGAGTACGATATTGCATTCATATCAACAGGTTCATATATGTTTCCAAATGAGGAACGATCAAAGTTGATAACTCCAATGCATTTCGGGCGGTGCCCTTTTTCAAGGAGTTCTGTGAAGAAGACAGAATGAAGTAAGGGTCGGGTAAAGTGAACAAAGACGAGGTAATAATGTTAAAGAAAACGTGATAATAATATTAACAAAAACGGGAGTGAATAAAACGCAAGCTCTCATGGGGTGGTTAACTGGTGTTTTAAAGTGCCGATCATAATGTGATGGTAAAAGGTGCTACAAAATGCGGTGTGACTGAAATAATAAAAAACGCGGTGTGACTAAAACGATACAAAGATCAGTGCTCAAACCGAAGGGTGCATAATTAGTTAATCCAAAATCACAAACGAACTGGAAACGCTACATTAAACAAACGCTGGAAAACTTACTGGAGGTACAATGTGACGCGACGCGTCACTAACGAGTTCTGGGGCATTCCAAGAACGCTACAGGGCGGTGTCCGCCATATCGTAAGATAAAGAGCAGGGTGTAGGTGATAGAAAAGGGACTACATCAAAGGTGAAATGAGAAGTATCAGTGCGGGCGCCATATTAGAACGGTGAAATGTAGGGTGAAAAGCACAAAGTAAAGCGGGCGTCATATTGGAATGGTGAAAAGTGAGGTGAAAATTAAAATAAAACAAACAAACATACAAATGGATGAAAAAATTAAATGGGTGAAAAAAATAAAAGAGTAAAAGGGAAGAGTGAACAAGATACGTGGAAAGGATGTTAATAAGCAAAAACCAGCATAGATAATGAGAGACAATGTGATATGGTAAATACAGTGATAAGCAGGATGACATTACAAATAACAGCTATATTCCAAACGATCATTAAGACCAAAAGGCTTATAAGACTGCAAACGAAATATCCATTCGAGTTCTCTTTTGAGGAGGTGTTTGTTGTTGTCAACACCTTCTCTTTTTTTAACAGTCTCAAGGATGATGTATTGTAGTTGTGCAATGGAGTGGCGAGCTTCTGAAAAATGTTGTGCAATGTTGGATTTCTCATTTTTAAGGCGGATGTTAGATTTGTGCTCATTCAAGCGAACCTTAATTTTCCTCTCAGTTTTACCCACGTATAGTTTCCCGCATGGGCATTTCAACGCGTATATTAGATTGGTGGAATCGCAGGTGGCATTCACATGGAGTTTGATGACGTGGCCTTTCATCGGATGACAGATAGATTTACCTTTGATGACTGAGTTGCAATGACTGCAATTAAGACATGGTTGAGTGCCTTTATACCGTCCAACTGTTGTGCAAGAACTAGATAATATTTCCTTTATGTTTTTGCTTCTGGTGTGTGCAAACAGGGGTGGAGATTTGAACATATCTTCAAAATCTGGTTCACTTTGTAGAATAGGCCAATGCTTGAGTATTATTTTTTTGTAGGTGCTGTTGGCTGTAGAATATTTAGAAACTAGAACGATGCGTTGTTGTTCAGTGGGCGGTTTCTTGGTGAGAGTCTCTTGTCTGGTTATAAGTGCCACACGAGATTGTGCCTCAGTCAAAATGTGTTTGGGATAGCCTCTGTCTGAAAATCGGTTCTGCATTTCATCCATGCGAATTTTCATGGTGTCTTCGTCGGAGACGATGCGTTTAACTCTTAAGAGTTGAGAGAAAGGCAAATGTTTCTTTAAAGCTTCTTGGTGATGACTGTGGTAATGCAAGGTATTGTTGCGATCGGTGCTCTTTCTGTGTAAATCAGTCATGAACCCATTGGGGGTGATCTTAATATATACATCCAAAAATGAAATTTCAGAATCACTGATTTGCCAAGTTAATTTGATCCGGTCATCCTTGGAGTTGAGCTGGTGAAGAAATAATTCAAGAGATTCTTTGGTGTCAGTCCAGATAAAAAACAGATCGTCAATATATCTGACGTACATTTTTATCTTCGTTTGTAGGTTGGGGTCACTGTATATGTTTGCTCTTTCAAAATTCTCCATATAAGCTCCATGCAGTCATATAGCAATATTAAACATAACGATGCATGTGTGTTTTCCAACCCACCCCAAAATACAAATTTCGTATTTGAAAAGGTATATGGTAAATACACGAAAATGAGTATTGGTACTGTACGCTTTTCAAGCAGTGTTATCATTCAGTTAAATGCATATATATGTCAGCTGAATGAATTGCGAAAATTACACATGAAATAACTCTGAATTCAGAAAAGAAGGTTGAGACCATTCCATCACATATTTATACAAATGCTGTACATGTGCTAGAGGCTGAGGTAAAATATTGTCTCTAGAGTTCCTAAAATAGAAGCTCTGTTCTCTAAGAATAGTTCTACTTTAAGCAGAGTACTTTGTGCCAGAAAAAGGGTAAATATTTTGGAATTGAAAAAAATTATTTTGCTTTCAGGGGAAAAAATAGTTCCAATTGTTTTCAGTAGCTATGTTTATCAAAAACTGAAGGCCGAATTCAGAGTTCAGGGAACGCTGTGTGCTCGTTGTTTTAAAAGTCATTCTTTTTGTTCAGGGGAGAACATCATATCAGACAGGATTGCAAGAAATTGGTCTACAACATCAGGTGAAAGTTCGACCAAGTTCGAAAATGCTGAAATTGTGCATATGTGAGAATGATTGCTATCATCGGTGTCAGGATCAGCAATGCTCACAGAAGGTTGTACCTGTTTGGTGCTGCTTTCCTCTCGTACTTCACCGCCACCTACTCGTAGTGGTGAAGTCTCAAGGAATGCCGTCATCAGAATAGGTAACCGCTGGGGACAACACGATGCATGAGTCGTTACCGGACCTAGCAAGGTATCTATATCCATTGGTACTGCTGATGGTAGTGTAAGACAGACGTCCAACACGCATTCTTCTCCGCATAGCAGACATCGAAGCACAGGTAAGATGCAATCTTGCCAGATAGGTCTGAATGAAAGAAACCAGGTTGCACTTAGATCTCTTAATCCGAGGACTTTAGTGATGCGGTCCCGGTAGCGTATAGCTAGGATCGGTTCTCCCATCGTTGCTGAAGTTTTGTCTGTGGCTTGACTTGCCATATCAGAGCAGAAGGATCAAAAATAAAATTCCTGCTACGAGTCCCAAAAGTAAAGGCAGACCGCTGAAGACAGAATCGACAAAATTCGGAAAAATGCCCAGAACTGTTTCAAAGGGTGTTAACAGTCCCGAAAAAATTGTCTTAAATACATGTGCGATGCCACTGGTATCAGACATGTTTAAAATTTGGCTTAACATTTCTACGAAATGTACGGGGCAATTTGTTGATAATAGGGAATGTATTTCTGCTGCTGTACTTGCAACTTGCAGATCATACGTCTCTTTGGACGAGGTTAAAGGCACAGTTGTCTGTAAAAGAATAGACTTCATTCTGCTTAAAGTATCAATTAGAATAGAAGAGATATTCAAAGAAGGCCATATTGCCGCCTCCATGTCTGGATTGCTCTTTGGATACAATACTTGCATACAGCAAGTGACCATGGAACTAACGCTCACGAGGTAGGCTTTTCCTGGCACCATGCCACAACAGCTGTGGTCACTTATTAGAACGTAGCTGCCGTTGGAAAGCTGTCTGAAAAATGGCTCTATCTGTGCTGCAGGAGTGCCGTGCAGGTGACATGAAAGGTTATTTTAAGACCCTTCGCAGGCTCCATGCAAGTTAATACCCTGACACAGGAGTGTACCACTTAGTGATTTTTTACATTTGTTACCACTAAGAAATACCTCTTTTTTTTCCTTCACTATAACATTTGTGTGTATAAGGTAATTTCCATGTTGACTTGATATATCCTTTACCCAACCTTTCTTACAAGCCTGCTGGTATATATTTTTGGCAATACTTAAACTGGAAAGTTGTTATCGGAATTGTAATCGTTCCATGTATTATCCATTCAATGACAGGTCTTTCTGACATTGTCAATGGTAATCTCTCAAGTTTTTCAATGCTCAGAATCGTATAGTCTGCTCCTTTTTGTGCCAAACTGATTTGTTTTCTCAGTAAGGTTAAAGATAGAAAATAATCACGTTGTGTTGATTAAACGCCATGGCACGTAGCCTGAACGCAGATTTTGCAACATCCAGCCAATCTGTACAATAGAACATAATTGGGACTGACCATGTTGTAACATTAGTAAGTCCTGCTCTATTATGTCAGCAGATGATACAATGCTGTCCAGTGAATATATTCTGGAGGACAGAGTCGTTAACCCATTGTCCACTACAGAAAGTGATTTTTCCAAATTAATACGATCAATTTCTCGTATTTTTTCAGCTGTTTCAATTTGTGTTACTTTCCAAGCCTCGTTGTTAGCAGCTTATATACCGGCGTATATGAAACGTTTTTGACGCTGTTTGCGTGGTCCCAATATGAAATCACGCAAGTCAGCACCGTCTTTAAGTAAAGTCAAGTGTTGCTTAATTTCAGCCAGTGTGGATTTCTGTAGCCATTCGAGGCAGAGTTTCCCTACACTGTATGTTGTAACTATCCCTGGATGTTGTCTCTGGGAGTATCTAGGGTCTGGCCTGGTCTGTTTAAACCCTTGTGTTTTGTTCAGGAATCTATCTTGACAGTTATTTGTGTCTGTGGGCCAGATCAACCATTTTTTCCAATCAGGATGTGTTCTGTTTTGGTGTAAAATATGAGATACGTCTATCTCCACATCTGTAGTGCTGTTACTATCAGGTATGGGCTTCGGAATAGACGGTTTATTTAAGTATTTTATCTTGGCTAAACCAAGACTGGTCGTTTGCTGAATGGTGTTATTCAGAAATATTAATTGTTCTGGGATCATGCAGGCTCTAAATAATGCGTCTAAACCTTGGACCTGCCAGTCTTTTGTACCCCCAGATGTTTTTGTTTCAATGTTGTTTTTCCAGAATTCAAAACCAAATGTAGTAATTTTTTCATAAAATGTTTCAGAATAAATCAATTTAGTATTTGTCAACATTGTTTTAATTCCTGTCTTATTTAGCATTCTAAAATAAAACGTTTCTGCATCACTTGTTAAAACCTGAGAAGTATGGGAATTTTTCATAAAATGTTTTCGAGCTGCCTTTAGGCGGTGTTGCAAAATGTTCCCATTGGTTATAATTAAAAACATTTCTAGGTTGAACAGTTTTATGCAAATAGTGATGACCAAAATGATTATAGCAATATAACTCTTCATAATTTGATGAACCCTGTAAATATTCATGTTCTGTGAATTTAGCTGACATTACTAAATCTGACATCATATTATTAATATTTTCAAAGTCCCAATCATCAGAAAAACTACTTGCTTTTACAAAGTCACTTAATGAAACTTTGAACTGGTGTGGATATTTCAAGAGCTCAATCGGGCCATAAATTTCATATTCTGTTTTGTCCCATGCTACCCCACCGGGTATTAGATTGGCTGTGATGTTCACTGATGACAGGTCTCTTTTCTCGATGTGAGAGGATGTGTGAGGCTTTACAACCAAGTTGATGTTCTGGCTTGCTGTGTCCATTGTACTATAAGTTCCATCAATGATATTTCCCAAACATAGAACCATGATGAGCCAAAGCAGGAGGAAAAGTACACCTAACACAATCCAAAATTCAATCCATGGAGAAATCAGAAAGGTTTCTTTGAGTTGATGAAAGAGTTCAGTTACTTTGTCTTTGAAAGTTTTTGTTGATGGCGTTTCTTCATGTTCACTTGGATCATCAGAAAAGTCATCGAAATTGATGAAGTAACCAGATGCAGTTCTGTCAATTGTTGGAATTGCTTCCGGATTTTCATTTGCCTTTGGATCTTTCTTTGTTTCATTAGCGTAGTCTGAGGCTACATCATTGTAGACAGGTGTTTCTTGACGAACTGTTGCAAATTGGGTTTCAAGAGGCACAAGTTCCATGGCTTTGTTGCATAGTCCTTTTTTATTCACTGCAGGTTTATCAAATGTGAATAGTCTTTCAGTTTGAACCTCTTGGATTGTAGCAAGATTTGGTCTTCTGCTATTTCTTGGGAGTCCACTTGGCCTACTACTTATTATTGGCCACATGATTGTGGTTTTACCAGGTCGATGGATACGACTCGGTTCTCCTTTTTACCAGCAAGGGGCGGTAGTACAACTGATCTTGTTCCGCTGACAGCTAAGACAGGTACTGCTTTTCTGTAAGAAGGCCCAAATTCCTTCTTCACCGCGATCTTTTCTCTGACCAGATCCCCAATCTTTGGAATCCAGACAGGTCTTGCTGGGACAGGTAGTTTTTCTTCAGTGGCTGTTGGCTTTAACTTTGTGTTACTAAGACTTCTTCTTGTTTCATTTAAGTCCTGTAAAACAGCCAAACGGTCTTTTGATATCAAAGGCTTTTTCTTCTACCACTGAAGTATGACTATCTAAATCCTGAAAGTGCATTCTAGTACCGAACAATAGTTCGTAAGGAGTGAGACCTTTCAGAGAATTTCTTGGCAGATTGTTAAGACTACGTTGGACACTTGTTAAATGTTTGACCCACCCATCACCCGAACCTAATACCCTCGCCGTTATAGATTGCTTTATGTCCCGGTTTTTTCTTTCCACTACCGCATTTCCCTCAGGATGGAATGGAGAAGAGTACCGCAATGCAATGCCCATGCTGGCCATGGCCTCTTTGTAAGTTTGAGAGCTAAACGCAGGACCCTGGTCAGAATGTAGCATGCCAATTGTGTATGTGCCGATAAAGACTCGCAAATCTTTTATAACAGTTCTGGCGTCAGCCGAGCGATGGTGTCTGCATTTTAAGTGAATCTAGTCTTAATATTTATGGGATCGCATTTCTCCTGTTGGATTTTTACGTATAGATAGCCTTATGCTTTCTAACAGAGGTATCCTGGCACTAGTCTGGTCCGGTTCACGACTGCGATCTCGGTTGCAGTCTGGGCAATCCTTTGCAAATTTGTAATGTTGCAGGCTCATCCCCGGCCACCAGTATTCTGATTGTAATTCTTTTAGAGATTTCACGATCTCTTGGTGCCTTAGACCCAATCCCATGTGTGCGTCTGCTATTAAAAAGACTCTCCGGTTCGTGTTTGGAATTACTCTATCCCCCACTCCAGGGATTTTAGCAAAAGGAACGGAGTTTGCATCAATAATGTATGTATAACTGAGTGGATAGTTGAGAGGTAATGCTGCATAGTCGCCTTTTAAAGACGCTTTTACCGCCAGCATGGTTTCTCCGTCTATGTGTTTTTTAGAATGCTTTTTTGTGGCTACGGAAGCCGGTTGGACCGCTTCCGCTGTGGCTCTGTTAGCCAATGAATTCCCTGCAACGTGAACGCCATCACGTTGATGACTCAGTGTATGTATCACGTGAGTCTTTCATAGTTCTTTCTGCAAAAGAACTACTTGTTCCCAAAGCTTTTTATGCTTGATTGTGGCACCTGTGTCATCTTTGTAATCGTTTTTGATCCATGTCTGCATGTCATTATTGTAAGATTTTACGCAGAAATGCGAATCGCACACTATTAGTGTGGGGAATTCGCGATCAGCATTTTCAAGCGCCATCTTTAAAGATTGTATTTCAGCTCGCTCAGCTGAGCAGTTTCTCAGTGATTCAGTTTTGGTGATTATTGGTCTGAATTTACCAAAGCGCCAGCAACCTTTAACAATCGCGCACGCTGCGTTGTAGGATTTTTTCTCTACATCGTAGTGTTGTGCAAATCTGTCCATGTAGATTACACATGTGTACTGTTCGAGAGGCAGAATTTCGATTGGCAGAGGATATTCTTCTTCATATTCTAGATCTTCTAGTTTTTTCATTTTCGGGTCAAAATAGTATTTCACGTCTTCCGCAGCAAGAGAATTTTCCCATTGTATCCATTTCGGATCTAATGCCACAGCAGTCAAATTGCGTGGGCTTGTTAATGCCTCAAGGGCTGATTCTGCTGTTAAAACAGTTATTCTTCTGCCTTGTGCTTGGGCTCTTTCTTTTGCTACAACAGTTTGAACCGCTATTAGAATTTTTCCAGTAGAACTGAATTTCATTTCAGCTTGTGTGTACAAATGTGATTTGTAAGCTATTGGTACAGTTTCTCCCTCATTAGAGGTTAGGTACGTGAATCTGCATCTTCCTGGGATGACTCCGATTACAAGGTTGCGTACGTTTTCGCGAGTTTGCAATTTAGTTTTAGCTAACATGTCTGTTTGCAAAGATCTTTAAAATTTCTGTGTGTTTCTGAGTCCAATTGATTGGTTTGAAATCAGGTTTTATTAATTCATAGAGAGGTTTAACCCTCTCTGCATAATTTAGAATGTATGTTCTTCCGAAATTCAGGAAACCTAGTATTGATTGTAAGTTCTTCAGCGTTTTAGGTGCTTGGAGTACAGCACACTTCTCTAAGAAGTTGTCTGCTAGGCTCTTGCCTTCACTTGATAGTTCATATCCTAAAAACAGGACAGTTAGATGGGCAATTCGTGACTTTTTAAAGTTGAATTTGTAACCCTCAGCTGCAAACCCAAGTATTATGGTGTTCACTCTTTTCAAGTTTGTCTGCAGGTCATCATCTGTGAGATAGATGTTATCGACATAGGATAATGCCTCATCATCATATATTTGTAGTAACTCTGTTACCCTTGCTGAGAATAATCCTGGGCTGTTCTTGAATCCCTGTGGGAGTTGACAGAAGTGTTTTTGTGACCCCATTATTGAGAAAGCGGTCAAATACCTGCTTTCAGGTGCAATGTTTTGACAAAAGAAGCCATTTGATATCTCTAATGTCGTTTTATATTTTTTGCGCACAATGTTATTCATTAGTGCTGCACTGTGTGAGTTTTATACTGCAAATGTCTTGCAGCAGGAGTTTAAGTGTCTGTAGTCCAAAACTAGACAATACGAATCGTCTGGCTTGGAGACAGGAAACAAAGGATTGTTTATTTGTGAGGTGCATGTTTCAATCACCCCCTGATATTCAAGTTGATCTAAGATCTCCCTGACTTGCTTTTTAGCTTCTTGTTTAACTGGGTACTGCCTTTGTGCAGTGGGTTGATTTTTTAACTGGATTTTGTGAGGAGGAGAATCCTCATCCCATCCTACATGGTTTTTATATAATGCAGGAGCTTGGGGCTCTGCCCATTTTCTTGCTAGTGTATATTTTTTTATGTATTGGAATATGATTTGAGAAGGCAGGCATAATCATTTCTTCGCCATGAGGACACTCCCTGACAAACTCCGGTGGCCAGTCTTTCTCAGCTAACAGGATGTCATAGCCTTTCGAAAGGTTATCCCAAAAGAGACCCCTTATTTTCCTTGTTTTGTCCCCCTCTATACGCAATTGTATTTCGTATAACTTATTGGGTTTGCGAACTCTGGTGTCTGCAGTTTCCACTTGAATCTATTCATTCGTGTCCACTGTCTCCAGAAGATTCATCAGGATCTTGCGAGCTATTGTTACTTCTGCTGCGCTGTCTAGCATTGTCTGGGCCCACTCTCCATTTTTCAGTTGTGTCCTCAGTATCCTCGGCATGTTTTATTATTTTAATACTGGCTACCTTCTTTCTTGGAAATTGTAATTTTTTACTTTGATGTACAGGTTCCTTGTCTTTGGACTTGACGTGCTCTTCTTTGTGTTCTGACCGTCCTCTTCTTTCCGATTTCTGTGAGGAAGTCTGAAAAGATCGAGAGGGACGTGTATCAATATCTTGATATCTGTCAGGTTTTCTTAATTTATCCCTATCTCTAAGATTATATCTTTTCTCAGAGGGTTCCCTCTGGGAAAACTTGCCTCCTTGTTCTGGAGATCTATTTCTCCGTGAGGAGACCTTCCTCTGGACTGGAATAGTTTTTCTTTGGGAGTGGATTGTTTATTTCCATCCCAACTCTTTTTTGGAGTATTTAGATTATTTTTAATAAATGTTTTTTCAGGATTTTCCAGTAGTTGGGGTTTTACTGGTTTCCCACCCAAACAAACTATCTCTACCTAGTTCTTCATAGGATTTTTCTATGATTCTGGCAAGTTCAAATGGTTGTTCTGCTATATATGTTTCTTTCAATTTCTGGCGGATCGCCACAGATGCTGCTTCTCCTTTTATGTTGCTAATAATATAGCCGAGACCTGCTTGAAGTCTTTCAGTAATTTCATACCCAGAGTTAAAGCAGGTTCTGGACCGTATTAATTTTGAATCTGTCTTAGTACGTCCGGTATAATCGCCAGGGACGGAACACCATGTGTTTTTGTGTAGATTGAAGCAAAGACTGTGCACCAAGTGTCACAGTCTTCCACATGTGGTGCGATCCCCATTGGAAGACAGATGGTCAGAATTCTGTGTTTCTCAGTAGGCGTAGTATCAGGAAATACTGCCTCTATTTGAGTGATTTTTTGTGCTAACCAGAATGGAATTTGTTCCCGTTTTGCGGGTATTTTGCCAATGGCTGATTGTATATTGTGTGGTGTGATTTTATTTGTGTTTCCCTGGTGAGGGGTGGTCTGTGGAATTATTATTGCTGGTTGGACTGTTGAAGTCCGCATGACATATTGGACCAATTGTCTATGTATTTTAATTAGTATTTTTAGCTGAGCTAAAAGTTCCCGGTCTGACATTTTTTCAATGTCTGGATGTGGTGTGTAGCTGGCTAGAACCGGCAACGTGGCTCCTAGTCTACCTAGTGGACCGAGCCTGCTGATGTGATTTTGATGTTTTAGGGCGCCATTAAACCAGAGCAGGTGCTCCTGGTAAGTTAGTGGGATTTCAACGTCCTCGAAAGGAGCGTATTCATCCGGAGGTTCCCCTATTTTGTAATAGTGGAATTTGTGTGTCACAGCGTGTGCTGCTGGAAAATGTATCCATGAATAGAATACCTCTGTCTGCCGATATTCATGGGCCTCTACCACGAATATGACTGTACCACCTCGTGATGATACTCCATTTTCTATAAGTTTTTTAGTTATAGTTCTTCTTACATTTACCGGAATGATTATAGCATTCGGGTCTTCATCTTGGAGACTTGTGTCATCCGCTAGGAGTTGAGCTGCTATTCTAGCTCTCTCCCTTTCATCGTCACTTTCTGCCACTTGCTGACTGAAAGTTTTGTTGCAGATCAAGTTTCAAGGAAACAAAGATTAGGTGCACAAAATTTTGGAACACTGTATCCTTCAACGTTGACTAAACCAAAAACTAACACATAGGAATCTCTTCCTACTAAGTTCCGGCGGATATTAACCTTTTACCCACTCCAGACGTCTATTGGAGTTTTTACGGGAAAAAGGGGTCTGTGTGAAAAAGCACGACTGAGTTACTCTAATGTCTTGCGTTAGATTATCGCCTTACCAAACGTTGGGCGCCATGTAGTGTAGTGCCTATATTCCCAATAGGCTCTGCGCATTGGAATAATATAAACAGCAGTGTAGACGTAGGACTGAGGTCGACTAGGTCTCTACTGACTATATTAGACTTAATTAGTTTTGCCAGCTAGCTCAGAGGTCACTAGAAACTTTCTCGAATGTTCAGGAAAGAGTTAACTCTCCTGATTTAGACAAGAAGGGATTAGCTTCTGACAACCGCATAAACATGACAACTTTGCTCCCTCAGAATAAAGAGTGTATCTCTAGAGTCGTGCGAAAACAATAGACAGCTATTTCACTCAGTCAATCGTGCGTACTTAGTTTCACCAGAGTGCAGATTGCAATACTTATCATGAAGTAAAGTGCGTACAGTAAAAGGAGTATTATGAAATAATACTGTAAAAGCATTGATATGGTTTCTTAGCCATATGATACTTTAAGATGGATAAAATATATACATATATAAAAACATTGACTAACGTACTCAACTGGTGCTTCTAAATGCGCCTACCCCGGTGTACCTGACCTAAGCCTAATGTGTTGGAAGGAGTAGGTAAGTTGCAGTTTAAGTTAAGTTGGTTTTTGCCAAGGATCTGAATCAAGAAATCTCTTAAGGGTTTAGTCAGCTCCGTACCTTGGTAATAGAATGTAGGAGGTCTTGTATCTCTCTCTCAGGACTCGATATCCCAACAACCCGCAAGGGTGACTGGAAACACCGGAGCTGGATTTTCTCGGCTGGAGAAAAAGACAGCGTCTCTCTCAGTGCGTCAAAAGGGAGGGGCGGCTTCCTTCGGCTCTCGCATCAGCTGGGCTTCCGGGCAAGTAGATAGCCGCTCTGCTCCAAACCACCGTGTGTTTGCTTAAGGCGACGTTGGTATATTTATACCTGAAAGGTGCCGGGTTTGACGTAAGGTTGGACATAAGACGTCACTAAGAACTAACAGTTCTTTCTGGACTCCAGGAGTTCTTGTGCAAATCAAAACAAGAGCAGGGGGATTTCCTGGGCTGCTGGAGGCTTGGTTTGTTTAAAGAACGCGTTGTACTTTCTAGGAGTCTAGGGGAGTAGCCGTGCTGTATTTGGACTGCATGGGCTATTACTAAATATGGATATGATTCTTATGCCTTTATAAGGATACTATTTATTATAACCATATAAGGGCATAAATCTGGAATATCGAATTAGGGTCCTAGATAGAAACACAACAATATATTTGCAAAACGGGTCCAGTCTTCATATTGTGACTTCAATGTTGTACTTGAAGTGATTGCATTTTAATATGAATCCTGTCCAATTCATTGTGTTTTTCACCTTCTTGGTTTGCGGGTAGGGGTGACGTGGTACATTTAGGAACCAGAGTGCTGCAGCATGTGAAGAGTCTCTGCTAAGGCAAAAGGGAACCGCAGGAAAGAAGTAAAGCAAATATGCTTTCATTTAGGATACAATATGCAAACAGCTGTTAGACAGAGGTGTATAGGTAGGGTACAACCTGCATATCTGAAGATCTAATGACCTGGTGGTCACAGGGGCTGATGGGAAATGTGTTTGATGTCTCCAGGCAACCGTCAGGAAGAAGAATCCAGCACATGCTACTGCACAACATCCCTGGGGTAGCAAGGCCGGGGAAGATTCATTCACTTCAGTTGTGCTAGCAATGTGGGGGCAGGTATATTAAAACAAAAGCTGGGCAGGGGAGTGTTGGGGCAGGGGTGAGCAGCTGAGGTGGGTTAGTCCTGAAGGTGGTGAGGATGGGGCATGGTTGTGGGACCAAGTTGTTTGTGAAAGAGATGGGAGCAACTATATAGTGACAGAGGTGGGAGATGGCGAGAAGAAGCTAAGATGGGAGTAGGGGCATAGGAGGCATAGGAGGCAGGTGGGTAGTGAATGGGTTGAGCAGAGTTGTGTACCGGTTGGAAAAGAGTGACATGAGGGTAGTGGTGTGGGTCCAGGTGGTTAAATGCTGAGGGCCAGGGTCACAGGGCGCACAAGAGAAATGACTGAAGTGGGGGAAGAAGAACTGGTGCCCAGTGACAGATGTTTGCATATTTAGCATTGTTGGGGTCCCAGTTCTCACCACACTGGCTGCCTGTCATGGGAGGGGGTCCGCAGGCTTTTTATTCTTACTAGGACGTGACATTCAGCAAATGCAGGAGTCCAGCATGGAGCAGCTTAGAGTGACAGTGCTGTTGCCCCTTCCAACGTCTGTCACTTTAGCAGCCCCTGTAATTCTCCCCATTGCTCTCACTCTCCCAATCTCTGAAACACACAAAAGGAGATGGGAGGAACGATTTTAATAATTCTAGCCACCAGTAACCACTCAGGGTGGCACTCCAACCCATCATTGTTTTGCTCCCCATGTCACCTTAGTGTGGACCCAGCCATGTGCAAATCAGTCTTGACCGTGCTCCTCATGGGTAGAGTTCAGCCTGAACTGCTAACCCAGGTCCTCCCTGGACTGGAACACAAGCAACCCAGGACCGGTTTCTACTAGTTATGGGCTTATTAGCCGGGTACATCTTGGTTTCAGTGACACAGTGAGCATGGGACCCACATCTGGTACATAACCATGCCACTTAAGGCGGTACATGACACATATAAAAGACCGCCCAGTTCCTGACACCCACCCAATCCCTAGCAGCCTCCATTTCCCTGTAACCCTTGATGTCCTAGTATGAATGTGTGTATACAGTATTTGTCTAGCAAACATAGCCAAGGGAGGTACCTGGAGTGTTACTTTACTGTGATGTAGTGCTCTTTAAAGAGGTGTGTTTTCAACTCTTTCCTAAACTGTAGCCATGTTGGGGAAGTCCGTATGGATACGGGGATTATGTTCTAGATCGTAGGTGCATAGATAGAAAAGGCCTGCTACACTGATTTTGTTTTCTTACACTTTTTAGTCTCCAGTCTGATGGTGACCTTGCTGTGAGATAGTGAGCTAGCCAGCAAGATAGTGGGTCCTGGTCATGATGGCTGTGTAATTGGTCAGATGGTTTTGAAGGTGTGCCTGGTAAGGGGAGCCAATAGAGCTCCATGAGAATAGGGCTGATGTGGTCACATTCCTTAGGCTCCTGGATAAGATATGCTGCAGCGTGTAAGATACCTTCAAGGTGTGCCAGTGTGGACTCTGGGATGCTATGGATTAGGGCGTTATCACAATCCAGATCAGAGAGTTCAAGGGCTTGAACAGCAGTTCTGAAGTCACTTTCTGTAAGAAACAAGTTCACCTTCTTTAGAAGAGAGAGGTGGTAGTAGGATGTCTTTATGTTTTTGTATATGTGTTCTTGGAGGGAGATGTTGGTGACCAAGGTGAATTCATGTGACTTCCCATTCGCTGAAAGTTGGGGTTGAACCGTCAAGGTTCATGTCATGAATCCAGTTTTGTACTATTTCTTCCTTGTTGTTCTTGGCAAATAACAGGAATTATCTTTTGGTTGGATTGTGTTTCAGGCAGACACTGGACATCCTGGTGGTGGATGTGTGAAGCAGAGACTTTATGGTAGAGTTTTGTATCATAGGCATATTGGTTAATATTGATGCTGTTATATGTGAATAGAGCACACTCCTAGTCCTAATCACCCAATCCCTGTTACACTCCAAACCTGATCACCCTCGCACCCTTGTCATCCTTCCACCCCAGCCCTGTTACATTACACATCCCTTTGACAAACCCCTTCTAAGTCACCTCCCTAATAACTATCACATGTCAGTTCACTATGAGATTCCAGTCCATGTCCCACTCCTGACTTCATCAATATCAGCTGAAGCCAGGTGACAGCTAGTCTTGGACCATCTAAGGCTTGATAAGGTGCATTTCAGTATTTGATTAGAAGATTACACCTGTAAAGGATATAGTGAAAGTCCTGGTTGTAAGCCTGTTACAACCAAGGTACTATATGATACCTGAATTAGGAACCCAGGGAAAAATGGAGGAACACACAAGAAATACTGATTCAGAATGGCGCAAACAGCAACCTCAATCATCACAGAACCACCACCCAGTTACCATGACAGGAAATAAATACAGAACAAATACTATTGGAACTCTTTTTATTAATACAAATAACGAAATACAACATATGAATTAATAGAGTTAACTGATTATGTTTCGCTTGACTGGGGAAGACTGTAACAAGTCCCAGTCTGAGCACAATACAAAATAGAGGCAAAGACGTGAGAACAGGAGAGCAGTGCTGCCAAGATGGACTGTAGACATGATGCTACTGAAGGAACACCGATGCAGGATCTAATGAGGAGGTATGGAGAGGCAGAGGTCAGTAGAAGTCTGCAACAGTTTCAATACATAGGAATAGGAGAGACCCAAAGGTTTATTGGTAAGAAGGGTCAGCAGGGATTGGTAAAAGAGAAGGAAGAGAAACAATAATGTGTGTGGATGCAAGGCCGGGTCACAAACTGATTCGGATTCAAAAAGCAAAAACAAATAGGGTCATTGCCAGGAACCTAGGAAGTGTCTGTGAGAGAAATATATACTGCTCTAGCTGCTCAAAACATATTGTCCAGACTGAGGCACGCGGCGGCAAGATGGCCGCAACCTTCGAAGCTCCGGAGCGTCAAGCGTTTCTTCACGTTGAAGGAGCCTCTCCGGCACAGTGTTTTTGACCGCGGATGAAGAAAAATGAATCGGAAACCGCCACAAATGCTCAGGCAGGTTTCCGACCTCTTCTAGCGGCATTTAACCTTCCTTTCCTCTAAAATGCTCATCTCCTCAGAAACAGTGGCCGCCATTTTGCGCATATAACGCGCATTCGCCTTCTATTTTCACAACGGTCTTCTCTTTTACCTGCTGCCACTTCTATTGCCAGCCATTACATACTTTCTTAGTTTCAGCACATGTTGCCAACCGTTTCTTCCTTTTCTTTGTGATTTTAAAGACCTGCTTTCCTTCTACAATTTTAAAAACAGAACTAGTAGCTTCACTATGTCTCTCCTCAGCAATTTGCCAGTTTAATCCTCCTTTTTAATGCTGCTCTAGTTTCTTTATACCTTCCTATCTATGTTCATTGCCAAGTATTAATGCATGTGTTATCTGACTGAATTTATTCAGAATTTGTTAGCACACTAGCTCTGCATTTACTGAGTGACATCACTCTTTTTTTATTTTTTTATTTTTATGACACTTTATAGTTTCATATATTTACATCTGCTGCTGATTTTGCTCCTGCCTGGATATCATTTGGTGGCGTTTTTTTGAGTAAGACATTTGCCTTCTTTGCCCTTAATTTGGTGGTATCAATATACTGTGTTCTTCATATTCGTCTGCTCTCCAGTCATGGATCATTTACAATCCTCCAAGTCACAGGGGGCTGGTTCTGGAGGTCGCAAAGATACATCAACAAACTCTGGCAAGTGACTCAAGAAGGACCTCTGTTCTCCGCCTAAGTCACCTCCTCCCCTTACGCTTGAGGACATTATGGAAGAATTACGCCTGATCTGTCCCTTTATGTTCGACACAACTGCTAATCTTCAAAGGATTGAGGAAAAATGGTATGGCCTTGATTTGAGACTGTCTGATGTTGAACAGAAGTTGAGTGATGCGCAAGATGTCATTGCCAAAGTTAACACCCTCTCTAAGAAGGTATCCCAACTTAAGAAGACTGCAGAGTATTTAGAAAATCGGCGTCACAATTTACGCATTTATGGAATTTCAAAAGGTTCCGAAGCTTCTGACATGATTTCATTCCTGAAAACTCAAGTTCTACATATTGCTGGACTCCCTAAATCTATTGATTTTAATATTCAAAGAGCACACAGACTAAGGCCCAAATCCGCTTCCTCTTCTACTAAGCCTAGAGGCATCATCGCATATTTTCTACAATATTCTGAGCTTATGGGGATCCTCAATGCAGCTAAGCAACACAAACACATGCTATGGTCTGGTCATAAAATCTTCTTCAGTCAAGACGTCTCTAAACCAACAGCTAATAGACGCAAAGAATTTCTTGATCTCAGACCAGCTCTCAAATCCATGAATGCTCGTTATGGCCCCATACATCCCTGCTTCTTTAAAGTAACCTACGAAGACAGAACATTTTCCTTTGAGGATCCTGCTGATCTCCGGAAGTTCATACATTCTCATCGAGGAGAACTCATGGAACTTAGCAACCCTTGATTGATTTGCTCTCTGGCCTTTTTGTTTGTCTCTTCCTATATGACCTAATATTTGTCAGTATGTCACATTATTTATCATGATTTTGTCTTTAAACGTATTCCTCCTGTTTTTCAGGTTCCCCTTTGTGTCATCCTGTTGTTGAGGACTCACCCCAGCATTCTCCTTTTGTTTTCAAGTTCGGTTCATCCCGTTGCATTGTACTTTATTGTTTGGTAAGTCTCCTTCCTCTTTGTTTCATTTATCTATTATTGTACGTTAGGAGTTTTTCTCCTTTTCCTTTTATCTATTTTCCATAACAGTTTTTTTCTCGCGATGGTTCGTCTCACTGGAAGTGACCGTCTTGTTCCTTGCTGTCCCCCCTCCACACTATTGTTTTGTTCCCTGTGGATTGTTACGGCTAAAGCCACTTGGCTTTTTGTGATCTCTTTTTTTTTTATCCTTTCCTAGTGATCTACCTTTCCCTTTTTCACTGTTCTCATGGCAACATTATTTTCCTCTATTTTCATTTATATCCTTTTCTTTATTATCTGTGCTTATGGCTCCTTATTGCTTCTCTATTTTGTTTTTTTCCTTTTTATTGAGGCTTAATATTTTCCACTATTCTCTCAACTTGCTCTGGTTCTTATTCCTACTCTTATGGTGGCATTTTGGTTCCATCGTTTCTCTTTGTATTCTTCTTTACTATCTGAATTTCTTCAACTTCTTCCTACCTTTATTCTCTTATCTCCTACTCTTTTTTTAAATCTCTTCATTTTTCCGCCTATTTTTATTTCAATTTTTGTCATGAGTAGTCTTCGTGTTATCTCTTGGAATGTTAAAGGTATTCGCAATCCTGTTAAAAAACAATGTGTTTTATCTCATTTAGCGAGATTGAAATATTAAGTTGCATTGTTACAAGAAACGCACCTTAAATTGCAAGATCTGTCTTTGCTGCGTAAACAATGGGTAGGAGAAGCTTTCTGTTCTCCGGCATGAATAACAAAAATGGTGTTATTATTTTGTTTCATAAGTCGTTGAATGTTCAGTTACAAAATGAGTTTCATGATGTTAATGGTAGATGGCTGTTTTTAAATACCACTGTTAACAATACACAACTTTCCTTTTGCAATGTCTATGGACCTAATAGCGTTGATTTATCCTTTTGGAATGATTTTTCTTCACTTCTTTCCTCCCATGCGACTGATGATCTGATTGTTGATGGTGATTGCAATCAACTTATGGACCCCTTTCTAGACAAGAATTCACAGGCTAGATATATTCCAAATAAGATGCAAAAATCCTTTTCCAAAGCCATCTCCTCCAGAGGTCTTATCGACTCTTGGAGAATATCCCATTCTGGCTCACTAGAAATCTCCTTCTTTTCTCCTGTTCACGCATCACACTCCCGTATTGACTATATTTTTCTCACTCAACATACCTTCCAATTCATGACCAACTCAGAAATAGGTTCTATTCTTATTTCAGACAACGCTCCTGTTATTGTAGATATTAACTACCCTGACCTACTCCATTGTCTCGGCGTTGGCGCTTTAACAACTCTCTCTTTTTAGATACCCAGTTTACTGAGCAATTTAGGTTTTTTATGGAGGAATTTTTCCTAAATAATCTTCAGTCTATTTCTCACTTTCATTTTATTTGGGATGCTCTAAAGGCTGCCGCTAGAGGATTCAATATTGACTTTGTCTCTCGTAAAAAGGAAAAAGACCTTTCACAGTCTTCTACTATTTTTAAACAGATTAAAGAACTTGAACATCTTTTCTTAACCACAAACTCTTCTGATACCCTATCTTCTCTCATCAAAGCAAAAATGCAATTTAACAAACACTCTTGGGATTCTGCTTGTAATAATATTCTTAAATTCAACGCTAAAATGTATGGAGGGCTTAATAAGGCTGGCAAATCCCTTGCAAATTATCTCAAAATTAAAAAGCAAAAATCCAAAATTGTAGCTATTACTGATTCACATGGGAATCATCAGACCACTGATGATAAAATCCTCGATTGTTTTGTACAATATTCCTCCTCCCTTTATACTCCTGAATCCACTCCTCTTCCTCACAAATGACTCCTTCTTCGAATCTATTCCCAAATATTCTGATAATCATATAAACCGTTCATACCTTGACACCCCCATCTCAGAAAACAAAATCCTTAATGATATTACCTTTTACCTAAAGATAAAACACCCGGCCCTGATGGCTTCACTGTTCGTTTCTACTCCCCTTTTTAATACCTCACTTCCTTTCATTGATTAACTATTTTCTTACTAAAGGTGAATCTAGTGGTTCCTTTACTCAGGCAATGTTATACCTAATTCCTAAAAAAGACAAAGAGCCTTCCCTATGCAAGAATTATTGACCCATCTCTTTGATTAACACAGATTGTAAAATGTATGCAACATTTTAACAACCCTCATTAACACAGTAATTCCTGATCTTAATGGCATTAACCATTCTGGGTTTGTCAAGGGTAGATCCATTACTGACAATTCAAGAACTTTACTCAACATCATTCATCTTGCCTCGAAGATGGACTCCCCACTCGCAGCCATCACTTTAGATGCTGAAAAAGCATTTGATAGGGTTAGTTGGGCTTTCATGTTTGGTGTGTTTAAATGGCACGGTTTCAATCCTCATATCATTCAATATATTTGACTGTTGTATTCTAATCCCTCTACGTCCATTTGGGCTAATGGCTCCCAATCTAATTATCTTTCTCTTCATAGAGGCACCAGACAGGGCTGTCCCCTTTCTCCTCTTCTTTTTATTCTTGCTTTAGAACCTTTTCTGGAAAAACGTAGGCGCTCATCATCATACACTGGTTTTAAATTTCAGGATATCGATATCAAATTTACTTCTTATGCAGACGATATCTTACTCTATATTTCCAATCCATCCACTTCTTTACCATCTCTTTTCTCTTTGTTACATGAATACTTTTTAGTTTTTGGCTATAAATTGAAAATAGACAAATCTGAAGTTCTACCTCTTAACAAATTTTGCCTTTCTCATATGTTTGATGGCTTGGGCTTTGAATGGAATCCCAGACACATTAAATGTTTTGGCTTTCTTTACCCTAATACTATTAGGGAAACTGTTACTCTCAATCACAAAGATATTCTTAAAAAAATCTCTGCACTCATAGATGGTTGGTCCCCTCTTTTCTTATCCTGGTGGGGGAGGTTGGCAACCATCAAAATGATGGTACTTCCTATCGCCAACTTTTATCTTTCTATGCTTCCTATTTCTCTTCCTCTTTCTTTCTTTAAATCCATTAATCGCCTTCTAACAAAATTCTTATGGAATAATCGGAAAGCTAGGATTTCTTTCTCTCGTCTCCAGCAACCTAAAGACTTGGGTGGGGTTAACTTCCGCAACCTTGTTTGATTTCACCCAGCATTTGCCTTAAAGCAAATCTGGCCCTTTTTATCTGACTCAAATTCTCCTCACTTAACGGCTTGGAGTACCTTAGAGCTTGTACAAGTCTCACCTTTTTCATTCCTTACTGCCACCCGTTTATCTCAGCCTCCAAAGTGTTTTCTAACTCCCACATTTAAGCATTCTAAAGCACTTGCACTCTCACTGTTTCGTTCCCTTCTCTCACAGGCTGACCTTTTCCTCCTCACCCAATTTGGTATAATAAATCCTTAAAGATCAATAACAGGGCGCTTTTTTGGAAAGAATGGATTGATAAAGGCATCATTACTTACAATCATTTACTCACGGATTAGTCTCTAAAGACCATCCCAGACATTCGTGATTCTTTTCACCTTTCTAACACACACTTCCCTCAATACTCCTTACTTGCTCATGCCCTAACCTCTATTATTTCCCTAAATGTGCCCTTAACCACTACTACATCTTCTCCCTCACCTCCACCTGACTTCTCTTCCCCTCTCAAAGCATCTGCCATTTACAAATTCCTTTCCCGCCCTACTGCTGTCAGGACCAAATCTAAAATCGAACTGTTATGGGAAAAAGATTTAGCTCAGGACTTCTCCCTTCAGGTCTGGGATTCTCTGTGGTCTAAAATTCATACAGTTTCCCGTTCTGCCAGCACTACACAGACTTTATTTTTCTTTTACAATAGACTCTTTTTCACTCCCTCAGATTTATATAAATTCAAGTTAATTGACTCCAAGAAATGGTGGTCCTGCCCTCACTCGGAAAGGACTACTGCCTGCCCACAACACGAACCATGATACTTTTAAAATTGTTGCCTTGAATTGAAAAGTCACAATTTACTCTGTTGCACTCACTTGTTTTTAAAATTGAGGAAAATCTCAGCGCCGACACTGCCGTCACACCGGCTCACTCGCTTCCTGGTCGAAACGCCACTCAGTGCCAATCAGCAGAGAGTGGGAGGGGCTGGGGCGGACTAAGGGCTGACTAAGGATACAAATGCCACCAACAACGCGGGAGCGCAGCGGACACGCTCAGCGGGCGCGCCGATGGCACGCCGAAGGCACGCCAAAGGCAAGCCCGTCTGCGCCCGTCCGCGGCATGCCGATATACCCAAATCATCACCTACTCCACAGATGATCTAAAACTACTCCACTCTAACGACTTACAAATAGACCAGGGCTGCTTAGCCAATATAGCCACAATAAACTATTGGTGGAAAGATCTTCCTTTCCTGAACTTCATTACTACACGCACTTGAAGAAAAGATCAAACAGGGAAGCCACAAGGAAGGAAAAACCTCTAACAGTTATCTATTTAAATATTCCATCTATGGTCAAACACCAATTGGAAATATACAAACTACTAACGACTGAAAAGCCAGATATCCTTCTGCTAACAGAAACCTGGCTAACACAAGATTCCGCCCCTGATATCTTAGCTGCCTTACGAAGCGACTACTACATCCTCCAAACAAATCGCCCCCAGGGAAAAATTGGAGGAGGAGTAGCAGCCATAATACATCAAGACCGCAAATTTTCTGCTCTTACCCCCCTCGACCTACCGCAAGTAGACAACCTAGTGATCAAACTAGAGTCCGTCTCCGCCCCATTAGTTTGTGTCATACTCTACAGGCCACCCCAGAGCATGCCTCAATTTACACAGCTTCTTAGTGAACAGATGACACACATCACAACTAATGACGCCAAGATACTACTCATCGGTGATTTCAACTATTGGGCTAACGACCCAGCAGGTGGCTCACACTCAGCAGAACTAATTGACCTCCTTACTGGACTAAACCTCCATCAACACATCACCTCCGCTACTCACATCAAAGGACATACACTAGACCAGTTGTGGTCATCCAATCTAACGCTGACAGATCCAGATGTTTCCCCTTGCATCTGGTCCGACCATCACCTCATAAAATTGCACATATATAACCTCACGAAACACAAAATACCCCTTCCTAAATCTAGATACGTCAGGAGCTAGAACACCATTGATAAAGACCAATTCATTGAATTCCTAACCAATTCAATCCCCAGCGACCAACCCTCCATAGACAAAAATGAGGAAACCTTGGTGGACTGGCTCTGAGTAGCCAGCAATAAACATGCCCCACTAAGGAAAATACAACGAGCACGGAGCCACAAAGCCCAGAAATGGTTCTCCGACGAATTAAAAAAAGCAAAATTGACAGTGCGTCAAGCAGAAAGGAAATGGAGAAGTAAATACACACCTGACAACAAAACCAGTTACCTAACCACCCTTAGAACTTATAAAAGGTTGATCTTGACCACAAAGGCTGAATACTTCTCACACAAAATCATCACTTCCAAAAACCAATCAAAAGATATTTTCTCTATAATCAAAAACTTATCCAACCCCGATCGAGTCACATCAAAAATCATACCTTCGCAATCCCTATGTGACTTTCTGAACAACTTCTTTATTGAGAAAATTAGTATTATAAAAGCTAGCATCCCTATGGGCACAAAGCCCAGCTGCCACAACAAACCCAGAAATGAACAAAAACTAGATCAATTCCCAATGATAAATCATGAGTCCATTTCAGAACTCCTAAACAAAGTAAAATCTGGCTCACCCAGAGACTGCTGCCCCCTGTGGATCCTAAAAGAAGCTTTTACGGCCTGTCCAGAACCAGCCATGACCCTCCTTAACAAATCGTTAATCCAGGGCTACGTTCCGGAGGCCTTCAAAGAGGCGTCGGTCATTCCCCTCCTGAAAAAACCAGCAGCAGATCCAGGGACTCTCTCCAACTACCACCCCATCTCACTGCTCCCCTATCTAGCCAAAATACTTGAAGCCCACGTAGCAAAATGCCTCTCCACATTTCTTGAACAATCAGACTACTTGGACCCTCACCAAGCAGGCTTCCGCCCAGCCCATTCCACCGAATCAGTGGTATTGGCAGTTCTGGACTCCCTGAGACAGGAAGCAGATGGAGGCACCCCCTAGGCGCTGGTACTGTTGGATCTCTCTGCCGCGTTTGACACGGTCAACCATAACATCCTGATCAACCGTGTCAGAGACGCAGGAATCCAAGGCCCGGCCCTGGAATGGATTAACTCCTTTCTCACCAACCGTTATCAAGCTTTCCGCCTGGGAAACTTTACAACCCCTAAGAATAAGAACACGTGTGGCGTCCCCCAGGGCTCGTCTCTCTCCCCACATCTGTTCAATCTATACCTCCTCCCCCTAGTTCATGCACTAAAAGAAAGGAAAGTCCAAACCTTTAACTATGCAGATGACTTCCAACTAATACTACCAATCAACAACTCCCCTGAGACCATCTGGAATTTCCAGGAAACCATGCTGTTCATCCGTGACTGGATGAAGAGCAACCACCTCAAATTAAACCCAGATAAAACGGAAGTGATCCTCACAGGAGGCGCACAGAACCCGTGGAGCTCTATCTTCTGGCCCAAAGAACTTGGTCAGCCACCCACCCCCTCTGCATTTGCCAAAACCTTAGGAATCATAATTAATAAAGAACTCACCCTGAAAAATCAAATTGTTTCTGTAATCTCCACTTGCTGTTTTCAACTCAGGAAAATAACAAAAATCAGTAGATTCCTCACCCAGAAAGCAAAAACACAGTCGGTGATCACTATGGTATTATCACACATTGATTACGCCAACTCTATCTACCTTGGCATTCCGGCCTATCTTAGCCACCGCCTCCAAATGATTCAAAACCAGGCGGCTAGACTGATCTGTCAAGATAACAAGTGTCAACATAGTACCCCCCTCCTCAAGAAACTACACTGGCTCCCAGTGGCCCAGAGATACGCGTTCAAGGTAGGCTGCATGATATTCAAATCCCTAAACAGAAAGAGCCCAAAATTAATCAACAGCAAGATCAACAGATACGTTCCCACCCGTAATCTACGCTCCGCCCACATGCACCTTCTGAATACTCCTCCTTTCAGGCTCAAACGCACTGGAGGGGTTAGGAACGCCGTCCTAGGCCCCAAATTCTGGAACTCTCTGCCTCTGGAGATCAGATCCTGCCCAAATCTCATGAGTTTCCGTAAACTGCTAAAAATGTGGCTATTCAAACAGGCATACTAGTAACATCTTGACACCTTGACCCAGTCCCCTCAGAGAAGTGCCAAGAAACCAACCTTGTGTATGCGCGCTATACAAGAAATCTTTAACATAACATAACATGCTGATAGTGATCTCATTCACATGTTTTATTCATTGCCCGTTAATAAAATCTGTTTGGGCCTGTATCTGGTCAAAACTCAATGACATACTACATACAGATCATCCTTTCGAGTTAGTCCATATTTTTTGGGGGGGTCCTTCACCCATTTGGAATGTTCACTGTAATGTTCGTAAATTTATAGGCTTGTATATAGCTATTTCCTTTCAGATTATCACTTCAAACTGGAAAGATACTTCGAAGATCTCATATAATGCTTGATGGAACCTGCTATGTCATCACCATAGACTTGATCGCGCCTTTGCTACTACTGTACCTTTATTGATCAAAAGAAACCTGTTATGGTTGCCTTTAACTGAGTTCCTTTCTAGACATGCCACCTGATTTACCTTGTAGATTTTATATTTCTTGTTGCCTTTCCTATTTTTCTTCCTTTTCCCCCTCCCCCTCTCTTTCTCTCTCTTCTTTCTCCTTTTCCCCTTCCCTCATCATAAATACCTTTGAAAAGCTTTTTCCCTTGATACAGTATTTATATCCCATCTTGGGATTGCATTATATACTGTTATTTTTTATATCATTTTCTCTCCACCATTGTCATATGCTTATGTATTGATGCTTTACTTTGTCTACTGGTTTTTCAATAAAGCTTTCTAAACTTAAAAAAAACATCCTGCCCCTTACCTAGAATTGGAACCACGCTATTTCTCATGCTAGTTTCCATTTCCCCATCCTGAGAGTTCCCATGGCTTACCCCTGCTGATCTCACAAGGCTGTAAACCCTGGATATTGGAGAGTGTAAAATCCCAAACACCCCTGGTGAAGATCAGGCTTGCTTGGCACACATTGAAGGTATTGGGCTGTATTATGAGTGTTCATTGTGTTTATTCAATACCAAAGGCTTTTTTTTAGCAAATGTAGGTGCACATTATGTTGTACATGAATTATTTGGGTAATTTTTTTTTAAATATTCGGGCCAGGAAAACATCTCCATTTCCCTCCTCTGAACATCACTAAAGCAATAAATCAGAGTCTCGTTCAGATCCCAACAACTATAGGTTAATGGCCTTAATAGATGTGGAGGCCAAGATCTATGCATCCAATCTATTGGCTGAGTTGGAGTCTTGGGTTAGCAGCAAAGGGTTAATCCTATTGACACAAACACGTTTCCGGGCCGGCATGGGCACCCTAACAAACCTATTTGCGATAACCCTTCTTGCTAAAAGGCAATTGATAATTCCACCACGCTATACACGTGTTTTTTAGACTTGAAAGCGGCCTTTGATAAAGTGCCTAGATCTAAATGTTTGGACAAAATGAAAGCCTGGGGTGCGCCTCTAAAGTTATTGGGAGCAATCATAGAATTATACTTGCATACCTGGGTCCAAATAAAAAAGGAGATGGCCGATGCCTAACAAAGAAATTTCAAACATTTAACGGGCTAAAGCAAGGATGCGTGTTGGCCCCTAGCCTATTTAACATCTACACAGCAGACCTAGAGAGTGACCTATGCATAATTCAGGGAGACCCACCGAAATTGGGACAAACACCCATAGCGAGTATGCAATATGCAGACGGCATCGTGCTTCTCTCGTAAACTCCGCTTGGCCTACAACGGCTGATTTCCAAACTTGCGTTGTACATCTCCAAAGCACAATTAACAATAAACCTCAAAAAATCAAATATTCTATGCTTCTCCAGATCACGAAAGAAACAACCGAAATTCGTCTGGAGGATAAACTCTTCTACTCTAACACAGGTTGATAAATGCAAATATTTGGGCATCCTACTTGACCATCAACTAAAGTACAAATACCATTTAGATCTGGGGAAATCAAAATTCAAACAACTCCAATTTGCCTTCAAAACCATACAAAAAAATTTAAATGGAAGTTCAATAGGTCATATGTTAAAGATCGTAGCAGCTAAATTTCTACCTTCGCTCACATACGGCTCGGAAATAATGGCAACCAGGGACTCTACAGTGCTAAATCTTGCCCAATCTAGACTGTTTAAAAACCTCTTTTCGATCCCGCGACACATTTCACAAGCCCAAATACGTCTGGAATATGGAGTAACAAACCAGACTCCGGCAAGACAAGGGGCCTTGGCCAAATATTATTGGTGTATGAGGGACGCGGAAGACAACTCACTTGCCCACCTCTGTTGTCTAGAAATCGAAAAACAGGCTAGGCTCTCCAATTCAACATATAAGTCTCTTAGGCAAACGCTTCTATCGTTAAATCTGGAAGAAGCCTGGCTTACACCTATGTCTTACAATGCTTTTAAACAGATTACTAACAAAGCCATCAAACAAGCATCGCTGCTAATGGGCAAAGGCGCAGTGGCAGGCAAAAGCCATGCCTGGATCGTGTTGCCAACTTATAACCAACTGAAACATCAGCCATACTTGCAAGAAAGTTTCAGGGATTACATCAAGAGGAAACTAAGTCTTCTGAGGCTGGGTTGGTTCTTGAGCAAAGACCTTACCCCCAAATGGCTACGGACCTGGACAACTTCAGATTGTAGCCTCTGCGGCAAGGGTGCAGAGTCAATATTGCACTTATTATGTATATGCCCTGCACTACAAAATTCAAGGAAGATGCTCTTGTTACCACTCCTAAGAGAAGCGCAAGTTAGAACTTGCAGGGCGGCCGTGATAAAATGCCTTAGCGGGTCTTGGATACAACTTTCCTGCAAAACTATAAAATTCCTGGCTTTCGCTGCTCAAGAGTTGGAAAACAAGGCAGCAATTAAAGACGAACTGGGCCATTTGGTCTCCCCACGGCTGGCCCTGGACTCTGCCTTATTTTCCTAATAGATACCCTCTTTTCCACTCTCCCAGCACATGCACTTCATTCTGAGTCAACAAGTGTTATTTTTACTAAGTTAAATTCAACCCCCCAAGCATTTTGTATCCCTTGTCAGAACACTCATTTGTTGTCCTGAACCCTCAATGAGACACTCAGTCCCTTGAACAGCCACACACGTGTCCTTTAATTATTATTTTTTCTTCTTTTAATACATTGGTTGCATATTCGTGCAAGTTGCTAACGATTTGTGTTATTTTATTGTGCCATTTTTTTCTTTTTTCCTTACTTTTATGTGATTTTACGCTGTTTCTATGCTGACTCAAAGATGTTAACGTTTATCTCATGGTGGTACGATCCACCCTTTTATGATTTTTACAAATCAAATAAAGTATTATTATTTATTATTTATCTAAAGCAATAATGGTTTGCTTGCTTCACTCTCTTGCTGTATAAGCTTTGTACTGGGTGTTTATGCCACAACATTATAAGACTTTTCAAGCCACCACTGTTCACTTATATTCATATCACCATGTTTTTAAAGTTTAAAAACAATGACTGACCAAGGACCCCCTCAAGGCACATTTGTTCTGGTTTGGTACGAAAGTCTTCCTTCGCAACTGTTTTTGTACTCTGTAGTTCACGGGGAAACAGAAAGGTTAAACTGCATGCAACATTCACGCAGGTGGAACAATTGGATGTTTGGTGGGGATAGGAAGGGTTGAATGTGTTCTGGCAAGAAAATGCAGCATGGATTCTCAATCTCCTTTCAAACCTGTTTCAAGGCATCAAATATTTTAATGTATAATTTCTTCAGCCACTCACCATCTGCAACCTCCAGTTGAGGACTGTCACCTTCATGGCTTCTATAGTGTTGCGTGAAACCATAAGCATTCTCTAGCTAGTGTCTCAGTCGTCTTATGTTTGATTATATGGGGACACAAATTCCTTCCTTTTGGATGTATTTCATCTGTCAACCTGGAAAATGTCAGTGAGATATGATGCACACATAACCAAACAGACAACACTGCTGGATGTGCAAGTATATGAAAAATGGATTTTTAGTTACTGATTTCTATGGGAAATATTTTCGAGAAGTTCATCTTTCTGAGGTTTTCTGTAGGTGCAGTGAAATGCTGAAATTGCAGATTAGGGCGATGAGTGGACCTAAGAGATTACATTCATTGTTCTGTTTGAGTTTGTTTTCCAGGAAATTATTCCTGGTCATCTTAGTTTCTGTGTAGAGATGGACCTTCAAAGTACTGTGGCTCTAGTAATCATTTAAGAATCCCCTCATGGCATTTTGCATTTCCACATTCACTGCAACAAGACATATTTGATTGCAACATATTGCTTGTATAAAGATGACGGTTTGTTTTGAATGTCTATGGTAGGGAGCCAGCAAAGTCAAAGAGGTTCAAAATATTTCAAGATGATGACATAATATTTCTACCTGACTGCACAATAATCGCTTTTTAAAAGCACTCACAACATGCGTCAAGTCAAAATACAAAGAGTTTGATTGAACTTAATGGATGCAAACATGGCGTGCTGCTTAAAACAGCTACCTCTATATTAGGTTCCTGAAATGTTGATGGTTAAAGCATATGGAACAGCCCCGACCAGATCAATTATAAGAGTCACAATCCTTATCCTACATCGAAGATGTGTTTGAAGCCTCCTTGTTTTCACCCAAATAATGACAACATCAGCAGTCACACGTCCCCCCACACTCACAGACATCTCACTCACTTTGACGAAATGGATGATGTTTTTATGATAGAATATTTTTACAAAAACATCAGCGCTACCCCAAATGCCCCATAACATCTGTTTTGGAAGCGTTTAGGGTAGCAAGCGAAGTGAAGGCACCACAACCAAGGTTAAGAAGCATAAAGAAAAAGAGATGTACGATAAAGACTTAGCAAGTAGTTATGGAAAGAACAGTTAAGGGTGTGAAGGGGTGCTCACTTACCATACCGATTGTTAATGGGCAGAGATCCTCCAGATGAGAGGACCTGAAAAAGTAGACTGTTTTAATTAAAAATGATATGCCTGAAATTGTTGCAGTGGATTATTTCTGTCTAAAAGGACTCTAATTCGGTGGACTGGATCACTCCTTTTACATCATATAGTGTGGGGTCCTCAGGATTCAGTATCAGTGACATCCCTGTTTAACATTGGGAAAGTATGTGGTCTCACGGCTAGACTGCCTTCTTTGGTGCTAGTAAGCCAAGGTTCGAGCCTCGGGGTCTACTCCACATCCTGTGATTCTGAGCAAATCACTTAATCGCCCGGTGCCTACCAAAAAAATAATGTGTCCTCGTGTAACGTAACTGGTGCTCATGTAAACCGCTCCAATACTTTCCGGTTGAGTTCCTGCTATATAAATCTGCAAAAAAAAAAAAAACTTCTACATGGAACCTTTAGGGGCCTTGTTTTGATTTCCTTTTTTAGAGCATTCTGATAATGCTCAACAAATGTTAAGGATGGTGGAACACCTGACGTGGATGGTAGAAAGAGTATCTAGCTCTAATATATATGTATTTTTGCAGGGGTTCAAATTGTCTCAAACTGAATACATTCAGGTGGAAGTCAAGGTGACTGGTGGTCTTCAGAACTGTTGGTCGCATATTTAATGGCCTGCTGAATTTTGGAACTGATCCTACTCCACTTTTGATGAATCTTCACGAAAGTTTCCAAACAAAATCAATTTTTCACCTCACCTCAGATCCCCCTGACACTGAAAAGTTTCAGGGGGATCTGTCAAGCGGGGTTGAGAAAAAGGGGGTGTCTTAAAACACGTTTTCCCCATTCATTTTTGATAGGAAGTTTAGACACAACCACAGCCCAAATCGTTAAAAATATTTACACCAAATTTGGCAGTAATTTTATCATACTGTGCTAAGCATTCATGTATGATCACACAGTTGGAAAGTGAATATTGTGTGAAAGTTTGAATATACAGGAATATACAGTCCCAAAGGAACGACAACAGGAAGGGCTTTAATTTTTGAAATGCATAAGCATAATCAAATATTCAGTATGATGCTACCATTCCCTATCTTGATTTTACAGGTCTTGACAGTGTTGCAAACGTATCTACTCTTCAGGGCAAAGTGTATCAAAAGCTCATCGAGGTCTATAGATGAAATAGAGAATAATAATCAGTAAAAGATCTCTATAAATATATCTATCAAATATAGGCTGATTGACTTTCAGGAGGCAGCATGAAGGCTTACTGTGGAAGAAGGTGTCAGGTGATCACCAATCAATAAAAAACACATAGATTGTCGGAAATAAGATATTTGTACAAAAAAGTGTGCATGTGTGTCTGTGTGTCACAAATGAATCACACACGCAATCAATAAGGTAAAAAAAACTCACCTGGTGAGGCAAAACAATAGATAGCATAATAGTTAACAAGCAAGCCAGTAAAAAAAAGAGGGTGTGTGAGTCCCACTGAATGAGGGAAAGTTTTAGAATAATCAAGAAGTGAAGACCTGTCATTACAAGAACTAACACTGTCCACATACAAGTCTTACTGAGAGTGGTAGTGTCTAAGAGCAGCTATGGCACAGGATCCAGTCACACCATGCCGCGTTGCTCCCAAGCAGTCTACCGGAGGAGGAGCTAGAAGAGCTGGAGGGAGCAGGAAAAGAAAATATTGTGTATTGAGTCCTACATAGAATAACAGGATTAGTCAAACTGATAACAGAGTAAGGGGGGGCAAAAGTGCATTGTAACACATAGAATCTGCAATCCCTGTATAAAAACCTGCCTGTAATTTTTTTTATAATAGGTAACTTAGGAAGCACCCAGTCTCCTATTATTAAACAAATGATATCATAACTCAATTGTAATAACTGATTACAGTTGAGTTTGGACATACCAATCCTTGCTGCTAGAGCCAGCAGCTGGGGGTAAAGACAGGTCAAGTCAATGAGCATAATTAAAGTAGCTGATTAAAGAACAAAAATTAAATTTTGCTTCTCTTTGTTCTGCTCTGTTTTTCTAGCTGTGCATTGACAAGTTGAAAGTACATCTTTATGGTGATGTGTTTTTTTTATGCACTCCTTAGGTAATTATACAAAAGTTAGAATCTTTCTGCATGTTTCTACTGTGCCTTTAAGAAAAAAAACAGACTTGTGTTCAACTGATTCTATTACCTTTTTGCAACAAATATCTAACAACGTTTTTGACATGATTAATTTTGCACTACAAATTCTATTTGTATTCTTCTTGTTTGCAAACATGCTGTCTCTTTCATATGAAAAAGCTACGCACCAAGTATTTACGTGTTCTTTGGAAAAGGTGATGGTGTGGTAATATGCAATAATGAGTAAAGGGTCATTTTGGGGTTCCATGGCCTTATGAGGGAACTTGCCCTTCAGCCTCTTTTCGCTGTATGGTAGTGGAAGTCGTTGGTGACTTGCACTGTCCTCGTAATGTATGTCAGGGGGCGCTTTATCCCATATATAACATAGGAGCATGGGAAATCATGAAGACTATAGGGAAGAAAGGCTGTGAGGAGCAGGACTGTATAATAGCATGTACACAAATAAATAATGAAGCAGTACACATTTAATTACATAAAAATGTGTTACAGTAGAAAGAAGTTCTATGAAAACATTTATTTATATGATGTTTCACATTCAAGTATTGTGCGTCCATATGGAGAATGTTACTAACTGAATCAAAAGTGCCAGTCCTCCTCAATAATTTACAATGATGACGTGTCCATGTGCAATGTCTGTATTCACTTTTCTTTCAAGTTCCATCCTGGCTGTGGGTTTGAAAGTGTATCAATAGTCTGCCAATTTATGTCAGTTTCGCTGTGATTAGCCTGTAGAAATATTAACAAGACTTTCATTCCCAAGGTCACCAAGATGCCTCATTTAAATTACAGGCTAAGCTCAACCCTAAGATGTAAGGGCTGGATGAGGAAAGCAGGCGAGGAGGTAATGGCTGCAAGAATTTATGGGCCAGATGTACAAAGGACTAGTCATGAAATTCCTAGTCACAATTTGCTTAGTGCAGTATTTTACGAACCAGCCTATGAAGTAATAAATCAGTTCACAAAATACCGAATCTTAGTGGGCTGCAATTTGATCTACCTCATGAATAACAGACTAACATGTCCACTGCTCAAATAATTTCATATTTGCCAATACTAATTCCCCCTGGGTTCTGGAGTAGAGTGCTACCGGCCAAAAAGGGCTTCAACACATCATATGGGGCAAGAGCTATATAAATGCTAACCCTTCACTCTTCTATCCCTGAACTATCCTTTTTCAATACAAATAACAAACTTACATGTCTACCGCTCAAAATAATTTCATATTTCCCTATACTACTTCACCACTAATCCTTTTAGGGTTCTGGAGTAGCGTGCTACTTGCCGAAGAGCACTTCAACACCTCATTAAGGGTAGCAAGCGCTATATAAATGCATACCCTTCCCTCTTTGATCCCTCCACTATCCTTTTCAATCGAAATAACAGACTAACATGTCCACCCCTCAAATTAATTTAATATTTCACTACACTGATTTTCCACTAATCCTTTTTGGGTTCCGGAGTAGCGTGCTACTCACAGTAAAAAGCGTTTTGACGCCTCATCAGGCAGAGTAAGAGCTATTTAAATGCAATTACAAATACAGTGTGGTAAATTCGTTCATGTACCATGCAAATTGAAATTGGGGCTTACTGTGATAAGCCATGATTTGTCGTGTTTTATAATACATATTTGACGAATTCCTTGATCTTTTGTAAAAGATCATTCAAATAAACGTGGCTGCCTGTATACACTATGTATTCAGAACAGTTGACATCACTGAACCATTTCTGAACTGCGTTAGGTTTTCCGTGGAACAGGGCAGAGAGGCATGTGTATGCTCTTCACATCAGTGGTATCTTCCCCAGCATTTATTTATTTATTTATTTATTTATTTATTTATATGCTTATTGAGCGCCAGACTAGACTCCCGAAGGAGTATCTCCGCGCTATGACTGCAGGTATGAGTGAGAATAACAGTGTGACCGGAGATGATAAAATCATTGGTTGGTAGGAAACAGATAAGTTTTTAGATTCCTTCTGAAGTTCATATGATTGGTAATGGACCTTAGTTCCAACGGCAGTGTGTTCCAGAGTGTGGGTCCGGTGTGAGCCAATGCACGACCACCTTGCCTGGCTTTCTTAACTCTGGGCACCTTCAGTAATTGCTGGTTGCTGGAGCGTAAGGAGCGTCCTGGGATGTAAGGCTGAAAGATGTCAATAAAATATTTAGGGCCCATCCCTATTAGGCTTTTATGTATAGTACATAAGGTCTTGAACTGAACTCGCTTCTTCACAGGAAGCCAGTGTAAACGAGTCAATAGAGGGCAGGAGGGTGTCCTTGGAGGAGCATTCATGACAATCCTTGCTGCAGTGTTTTGAATGACCTGCAGTTTCTTGACTTGCTCCTCGTTGACTCCAAGGAGCAAACCATTGCAATAGTCTACCCTACTGATAACAAGAGCATGGACCAATGTTTTCCTGTAGTGGTCTGGTAGATAGGGAAAGACCCGCCTTAACATCCCGATAGCCCGAAAACAGGTGCCGGCTATTTGGTTAGTGTGATCCTTGAAAGTAAGTTGTTGGTCAAATAGTACTCCTAGGTTTTTGACCCTGCTATTAGGAGTAGGGACAGGGCCTAGTTCTTGAGGCCACCAATCCGATGACCAGAGTGCCGTCGCTTGACCAAACAACATTACTTCGGTTTTCCCGACATTACACTGCAGACAGTTTGATGTCATCCAGTCTGCAATGGCCCTCATGCCATCTGCAAAAGATTTTTTAATTGCAGGTGTAAGATTTTTAAAGGGAAAAAGGAGTTGGGTGTCGTCAGCATACGACACGGGGGTGAACCCGAAAGATCTTGCTAGGTTGGCTAGGGGGGCCACATAAATATTAAAGAGAGTGGGGCTCAGACAAGAGCCCTGTGGCACTCCTTTATTGAGCTCCCTATGGATGGATTTATGGGAGCCCAACCTAACCTCTTGGGAACGCCCGGACAGAAAACTCTCCAACCACGCCAAGGCCTCTCCTTCTATTCCCACCTCCCTTAGGCGATGGAGAAGCACCTTGTGAGACACCGTATCAAAAGCGGCGGAAAGATCCAGCAGCACCAGAATCATAGAGCAACCATCATCCAGTGCCATTTTGATGTTATTGGTCACTGTTTGAAGTGCTGATTCTGTGCTGTGGTTCGGCCTGAACCCAGATTGAGAGTAGTCCAGGCCGTCCGTCGCTTCAAGATGTTGGGAGAGATAGGTGTTCACGTGCTTCTCCGTGATCCTGCCCAGGTATGGTAGGAGAGAGATAGGGCGTAAGTTGGAAAGGTCTGTCCAGGGAGATGATGACTTTTTCCTTATCGGGTTCACCACTGCCTTTTTCCAATCTGCCGGGACCTGGCCAGTCTTGAGGGAGATATTGACCACTTCAAGGATGTGAGGACCTAGTAAAGGGATCAGGGGACCAAGCATTTTAGCTGGAATCAAATCATTAGGGGAACCTGTTTTTATATGGTTACAAAGAGTCAGAAGCTCTGTGTGATCAATCGAAGGGAATGACGTCAGAAAAGGTTTATTATATATGGAAGGAGTTGAGATAGAACAAGTTTTGATGTTATTTTTCATGACGTTGTTGGCTACTACTATTTTCTCATAGATGATGTTAATTTTATCTTCAAAAAATAGAGAGATTTTGTCACACAGATCCTGTGAAAAATCATCGGAGCTTTCACATGCCGTGGGTTTTATGAAGTTTTGCAGAATATGAAAAAGTTCCTTGGGGCTGTTTCCTGCTTCTGCTATTTGCTGGGTCATAAAAATAGGATTTCTTCTGCGTTTGATCAGTATGCAGCTGAGGTCTGTTGTTTAGTAATCATCGTGAGTCATCTATTCTGTTCAAATATCTTTGCATACAGATGCAAGCTGTCTGCAGTTCTGGTCTCTGTTAAATAACATTGGATCGTCCTCAAAGAGGAGATCAGTGTGTTTAATCTTTGTTGCTCCAATAACACAGTGCCATTGACAACATTCTAGGTTTCCCTTTTCTATTGCACTGCAGCTGTCAAACTATGTTAAATTTACAAAAGATATTGAGGTTAAGAGCATCGAGATACAAGAATATCAAAGACCAAAGTATCAATAGGTAAGTGCATAGAGGGGAAGTAGATTTAATATTCCTAACTTCATATATGCATACCTTGAAGCCATATATTTTGTCAAGGCACATATATCTGGAGTTAGGAATAGAAAATCTACACACATTTACGTTTCACTATTCGAGATCCGATATTTTGCCCTCAATATTAGTATACCTCAATATATTAGCTTCAATATTCAAAGGGTATACCAGTGCATCTGTCTGCTACTACCAACCACGTTCATTCAAGACTCTAAAAGAAAAGGTCATCTATTTTCAGTCTAGCTCGAGAATCCAATATTAGAAGATTTCTGGGAACCAAAAGAAGTCCTGGAAATTGTGTCAAACCAACCCATATGTTATGCTTTTAGAATGAGTGAGCTTTTCTATTGCTGCTAAATTTCTGGGGTTATCCTCCCAATTTGTTTTAAAGAAATGCAAGAAACTGGAGCTTTTTTCTACCTATTGTTTCATTATATACCGAAATTCCAGACCTCTTTAAGCATAGTCACCCCCACCAACAAAATCCAACAACACATTTTTGGCCTCTGGATAGGTTTTACATATAGGTGTATACGTTAGGGTGCTTAAGCAGTATTTTACATTTTCCGTGAGTAAATTGCCATGGACAGTTAAAACGAAATGAGAATCTCATGTACAGTGTTAAATGAAAGGTGTCAATCTTCCTCCCAACCCCATAGCCAAAACTGACTGAAGTAAAAAACAGAAACATATCTTAAAATACACATTGAGTAACCCACTTTTCGAAGCGTAAGGTGCAAACTTCTTTCCGTTTTCTGTCCTCCCAACATCTGGCTCGCCCTCTTCAATCCCCTATGTGTGGGCTTTGTGAGTCTTTAACATTCATAGCTGCTGCTGTCAAATGGCCCTTTCTGCAGGGTAACCCAAAACCATGTCTTCCTCCTTTTCTTTTTCTGACCTTGTTTTCGTTGGCTTTAAAACTGCTAATCAGTACAGAGTTGCCCCTTGGACAATCAATCAATCAGGAGTTTGTTAAAGCGCGACTACTCACCCGTAAGGGTCTCAAGGCGCTAGGGGTGGGGGGGGGTTGGGGGGGGGGGGTGCAGGTTCCATTCCATCAAGGAGGGGGTCTGTCGAAGAGCCAGGTTTTGAGGTTTCTTGCGAAGATGGGGAGCGATGTTGTCTGTCTGAGGTGGAGCGGAAGGGCGTTCCATGCTTTGGCCGCGAGGAAGGAGAAGGAGCGGCCTCCCGATCTGGTCTTTCTGGTGCGGGGCACCACAGCGTAGGAAAGCTGGGCTGATCGTAGGGTCCTTTGGGGTGCGTGGAATTTGAGTCGGCTGTTCAGGTATGCTGGTCCGGTGCCGTGGAGGGCCTTGTGTGCGTGGGTGAGCATCTTAAAGGTGATTCTCGCCTCGACGGGGAGCCAGTGGAGTGTGCGCAGGTGCTGGGAGATGTGGCAGTGTTTTGGCAGGTTGAGGACCAGTCTTGCGGCGGCGTTCTGGATGTTCTGTAGCTTGCGGATGAGGTTTTTGTTAATTCCGGCGTAGAGTGCGTTGTCGTAGTCGAGTCTGCTGGTGACCAGGGCGTGAGTGACTGTCTTTCGGTGTTCGAGGGGGATCCATTTGAAGGTCTTACGAAGGAGGCGGAGGGTGTGGAAGCAGGAAGATGAGACAGAGTTGATCTGGCGGTCCATTTTGAGTTCGGAGTCCAGGATGATTCTCAGGTTGCGTGCGTGGTCTGTGGGGGTTGGCGGGTTTCCGAGGGTGGTGGGCCACCAGGTGTCACTCCAGGCATCGGGGTTTGGGCCCATGATGAGTACTTCTGTTTTGTTGGTGTTTAGTTGTAGGCAGCTGTTTTTCATCCAGTTGGCGACGGCTTCCATGCCTTCTCGAAAGTTGCGTCTGGCGGTGTTGGGCTCGTTGGATAGGGAGAGGATGAGCTGGGTGTCGTCTGCATATGACACGATGTTGAGTCCGTAGGTTCTGACGATGGGGGCAAGTGGAGCCATGTAGACGTTGAAAAGCGTCGGGCTGAGGGAGGAGCCCTGGGGGACTCCGCAGGTGATAGGTGTGGGGTCCTAGAGGAAAGGGGGGAGTCTGACCCGCTGCGTCCTGCTGGAGAGGAAGGAGCAGATCCAGTCGAGGGCCTTGTCCTGGATTCCTGCATCGTAGAGTCTGCGTATTAGGGTGCGGTGGGAGACTGTGTCGAACGCCGCTGATAGGTCGAGGAGGATGAGGGCTACTGTTTCTCCTTTGTCCAGTAAGGTGCGGATGTCGTCTGTTGCGGCGAGGAGGGCGGTTTCCGTACTGTGGTTTTTTCTGAAGCCAGATTGGGAGGAGTCAAGGATGTTGTGTTCTTCAATGAATGTGGCGAGTTGGCTGTTGATGGCTTTCTCGATGACTTTCGCTGGGAACGGGAGCAGGGAGATGGGTCTGTAGTTTTTGAGGTCGGTGGGGTCCGCTGAGGGTTTCTTTAGGAGGGGGTTGACCTCAACGTGTTTCCAGTCATCTGGGAATGAGGCGGTCGCCAGAGAGCGGTTGATGGTTTGGCGGAGCATGGGTGCGATGGTGTTGGCGGCTCTGTTGAAGATGTGGTGGGGGCAGGGGTCCGTGGGGGCCCCTGAGTGGATTGACTTCATTGTCTTCAGTGTGTCTTCGGTGGTGAGGGCTGTCCAGTCATCAATCGCTGGTTTCCGGGTGTCGGGGGTGGTTGGTGAGGGTTCAGTGTGTTGGTTGTCTTCGTCGAAGTTGTCGTAGATGCTCTTGATTTTGTGGTGGAAAAAGATGCTGAGGATCTTTGCTCCCCCCATATCTATTGGGCATATTCAGTCTTTCTGACCCCCCCCTCCCCCGGGGGGACAGATGGGGGCAGTACCCCCAATCTGGCCCCCGGGGTGCAGAAAGCACCCTAAACAACAGAGATTTTGTTTTTATAGTTCAGGCGTGGGGGCTGCCCGAAATGGCTTCTGTGTTTGACTCGAACAACCACAACAGGTATGGATGTCTCAGGTAGTCATACAAGCACAAGTACAAGTCTCAAAGCTGTGTGAACTGACAGTCACTTAAACAAAAATAGCAAATATGGGATTCAAGGAAAGCTCTCCCTCACATCCCGATTTTATTTTATTACAAGAACATGATGAAAATTCTGCTTTAGTGCAGAGGGCGAAGCACTGAGGACCACCACACTATAGAAGAAATGAAATGGAGGTGAGCAGCTCCCCCTCCACACTGAAGTGATCATAATGACCCTGCTGTGTTGGGAGAAAACTCCCAACATGCCAGGGACATTGTAGTATGGGTTCTGCAAATGTCTTGCCAGTTCATTGTACATTTATGTACCCATATTTGGCACTGCAATTTCAACTGGTAACACGCTGAGGTTTCTTTCATGCTAATGAGCATTTTCCTGTAAGGGAAATTCCCTCCCTTGTGGAAAAGCATAAAATACGCCAGGCTCAGTAGATCATTATGGACTCATTTACTTGATGTATGTACATTTGCAAGGTATAATAAATGCCAGAAGAGCAAACAGCTGCTGCTTCAAAAGTTGAATTCGGTCACTCATTGTCATAATGAACAGAAGTAATGTATTCATAATAATAATATGGTGCATATATAATATCATCATACTGTGCTAGGCATCCATGTATGACCACACAATTAGAAAGAATATTGTATGACAGGTTAAATATACAGGAATATACAATGCATAATAAAATAATCATTATGATGCTACAATTCCCTATCTTGATTGTACAGGTCTTGACAGTGTTTCAACCTTATAGACTCTTTAGGGAAAAGTGTATCAAAGGATCACCGAGTTTTATAGACGAAATAGAAAATAATAATCAGAAAAAGATCTCTATAAATATCTCTATCAAACATAGGTTGATTGAACTGGAGGAGGCAGCATGAAGGCTTACTGTGGAAGAAGGTGTCACGCGATCACAAATCATTAAAAATACATACTTTGTCGGAAATTAGTTATTTCTACAAAACAATTGTGCAAGTGTGTGTGTGTGTGTTACACATTACCATGCAAGCAATTAATAAGGTAAAAAAACTCAACTGGTGAGGCAAAACAATAGATAGCATAATAGTTAACAAGCAAGCCAGTTTAAAAAAGAGGGTGTGCGAGCCCCACTGAGGGAAACTACTAGAATAATCAGGAAGCGAACACCCGTTATTACAAGAACTAGCACTGTCCACATACAAGTCTTACTGAGAGTGGCGGTGTCTGAGTGCAGCTATGGCACAGGATCCAGTCACACCATGCGCGTTGCTCCCAAGCAGTCTACCGGAGGAGGAGCAAGAAGGGCTGGAGGGAGCAGGAAAAGAAAATATTATGTTTTAAGCCATTGGGTCCTACATAGAATTACAGGATTACTCAAAATGATAACAGCAAGAAGGGCACAAGTACATTGTAATACAAGGAATCTGCAATCCCTGTATAAAAACCCGCCTGTAATTTATTTATAATAGGCGAGTTATGAAGCACCTAGACTTCTATTATAAAAAAAATCACCTCATAACTTAATTGTAATAATTGATTACAGTTTAATTCTAGCATAAAAATGCTTGCTGCTAGAGCCAGCAGCTGAGGGGAAGACAGGTCAAGTCACTGAGCATAATCAAAGGAGCTGTTTAAAGAATAAAAATTAAATGTTGCTTATCTTTGTTCTGCTCTGTTTTTCTAGCTGTGCATTGACAAGTAGAAAGTGCATATTTATGGCGAGGTGTATTTTTTTTGCACTCCTTAGGTAATTATACAAAATTTAGAATCTTTCTGCATGTTTCTACTGCGCCTTTTTCTAAAAGAAAACACAGACTTGTTTTAAACTGATTGTATTACCTTTCTGCAACAAATATCTACCAAGTTTTTTGAAGTGATTAATTTTGCACTACAAATTCTATTTTATTCTTCATGTTTGCAAACATGCTGTCTCTTTCATATGAAAGAGGTACGTACCAAGGATGTACATGATATGTGGAAAAGGTGATGGCGGGCTGCATGCTATCAGTAGTGAAGGGACATTTTGGGGTTCCATGGCCTTATGAAGGAACTTGGCCTTCAGCCTCTTACTGATGCATGGTCGTGGAACTCTTTGGGGACTTGCAGTGTCCTTATAATATATGGCAGGGGGTACTTTATCCTATATATAGCATAGTAGCATGGGAAATTATGAAGACTATAGCAAAGAAAGGCTGTGAGGAGAAGGAGTGTATAATAGCATGTACAAAAATAAATAATGAAACAGTGCACATTCAATTACATAAAAATGTGTTACAGTAGAAAGAATTTCTATGAAAACATTTATTTATATGACGTTTCACATTCAAGTATTGTGCATTCATATGGAGAATGTTACTAACTGAATCAAAAGTTTCAGTCCTCAATAGATTTACAATGATGACGTGTCCATTTGCAATGTCTGTATTCACATTTTTTGCAAGTTCCCTCCTTGCTGTGGGTTTGGAATTGTATCAATATTTTTCCAGTTTATGTCAGTTTCGATATGATTGCCCTGTAGAAATATTAACAAGACTTTCAGTCCCAAGATCACAAAGATGCCTAATTTTAATCATAAAGTACAGGCTAAGCACAACCCTAAGATGTAAGGGCTGGATGAGGAAAGCAGACGAGGAGGTAATGGCTGCAAGAATATATGGGCCAGATGTACAAAAGACTGGTCATGAAAATCCTTGGCATAATTTGTGAATTGTAGTTCTACAGTCAGTGCAGTATTTTGCGAACCAGTCTATGAAGTAATAAATCAGTTCACAAAATACGGAATCGTAGTGGGCTCCAATTTGATCTATCTCAAGAATCACTGACCAAAATGTCCACTGCTCAAATTAATTTCATATTTACCTATACTAATTCCCCATCTAATCTTCTTTGGGTTCTGGGGTAGAGTGCTAGCCACCGGCTTCGACACCTCATCAGGGGTTGCAAGTGTTATATTAATGCAAACCCTTCACTCTTCTATCCCTCCACTATCCTTTTTCAATACAAATAACAAACTCACACATCCACCGCTCAAAATGATTTCAAATTTCCCTATACTAATTCACCACTAACCCTGTTTGGGTTCTAAGGTGGCGAGCTACTTGCCGAAAAGCACTTTAACACCTCATCAGCGATAGCATGCGCTATATCAATGCAAACCCTTCCCTCTTCTATCCCTTCACTATCCTTTTCAATCCAAATAACAGACTAACATGTCCACCGCTCAAATTAATGTAATATTTCCCTATACTAATTCACCACTAATCCTTTTTGGGTTCCGGAGTAGTGTGCTACTCACCGAAAAGCACTTCAAAACCTCATCAAGGGTAGCAAGCACTATATAAATGCAAACCGTTCCCTCGTCTATCCAGCCACTATTCTTTTCAATCCAAATAACAGACTAACATGGCACCGTCCGCTCAAATTAATTTCACAGTTTGCTATACTAATTCACCACTAATCAATTTTTGTGTTCTGGAGTAGCGTGCTACTCGCTGGAAAAGTGTTTTGACGCCTTACCAGGGGTAGTAAGAGCTATTTAAATGCAATTACAATTACAGTGTGGTAAATCCGCTCCTGTAGCATGCAAATTGTAATTCAGGGCTTACTCTGATAAGCCATGATTTGTAATGTGTTATATTACATATTTGAGGAATTTCTTGATCTTTTGTAAAAGCTAATTAAAATACAAGTGGGTGCCTGAATACACTATGGGGTACATTTGCAAGAAGGTGTGATAACTACAAGAGTAGCGTAATGCAACTTTCAGTATCGCAGCCTATCGTGGGAAAATAACCCTGTGTCAATGTGGAATTCACAAGGTGATAGCATGCGATAGACAACAGATAACGCGTCAACTGTCCGCGTGAAAATCAACGCCACACCACTAAAATGCGATACGTGAACACTAAAAAACATGCCATGAGGCCAAACGCGGTACAAAAAGTTGCGAAAATCAGTCACAGGCCTGCAAATCCCTTGCGTCTGGTGGGAAAATGCACCATAAAAACCACAGCAAAAATTCACCAGAAACAAGCCAAAGCACTTAGCAACATGGATGCACCCTGACCCAGCGCAGAGGCCAACTCGAACCCCACAACGCCCACTGACTACCAGTAAGGAACAACGGGGTTGGGGAAGGCCAAGGAGAAGAGGGAGAGGAAGACGGGTGCAGACCTCAGGGAAACAAGGCATGCGTCACATAGGTGCCAGAACACTACCAGCAACTGACCCAATAGCAGACCACCTGGATTGTAGTCGGAGTGCCGAGGAGGCCAATCCAGGACGCCAATAGGCGCCGGCATGACGTGACTACCTAAACCAGCACCAACCTGCTGCCAACAGGAAGGCAGCAACGGCGACAGGAGGTGGCCGTCCAGAGCCCCGGAGGAGTTGGAGGAAACCAAGGCCACAGTCATCAGTGTGGAGACAGTGCAAGGAATAGGGAGTACAGACACAGCTCGAGAGGACCTGACACAACATCAACAGTGAGTGCCACAAACAAGGACTGGGGTATTGGGGAGATGGGCACAATGGCATACATGCACAACGAGGCGTAGCACACTGCACACCCACAAACACCCAGGATCATGTCCCAGATCCTTTTGGCACACTGCAGCACACACACATAGCACAAACATTGACGACAAAGTGGCACAATGCGCATATTCGACACTAAAGAACAGAGGACACAACTGGCTCCGCACATGCACAGATACATGCCCACTACATCTGACAGAGCCAGAAACAGTGAAATGGAAAAGTACGGGTACAACCTCACATCTGTCATGTAGTCCAAATGTACACTTACCCGCAGGAGAATCCAGCACCCCCAAACAGTCACAATGTATATTTTCATACAGCCTGCATGCAAACCAGCACTATTCGTCAACATATATGTCAACACAAAGTCAACACGCACCTCCACTTCACATCGCAGAGGGGCACACAACACCTTCAGCAGAGCACAGAACACAATACATCCGTGATCCGGAGCGGACCATCACACCGTCAACACCGACGCCTTACAAAAGCCCATGGATATCCCATGCAACCCGGCACCAGGACCCAGCCAGGCAAGATACTCAGAGGAGAACACCAAGCCTGCAACAGACCACACAGCAGGAAGCACCCGCAAGCACAGCTGGCTCACAACACTTCACCCACCCACACATAGCACCCTAATGCCATGGGTTAGCATGCCAAAAAGAGATGGCCCAACTGGTGTGGGTGTGGGATGAACCCATGGAACGTGAACCAGGACACATACGTAGGGGTCTATCACCCTTCAGGGCCCACCCACACCCCACTAAGGAGACCCACACTGCCACATGCAGATGCACATGCACAGCACAAAACTTCGCCCAGGGGCGCTCAAATAGCAGTCACACACCCATGTTGGCTGTGCATACGATGTCCCTGGCCACTCCCCTTACGAATTGAGTGGGTGAGGACAAAGATACATGTCCAAGCTCAAAACCGCTGCTTGCTAGTCCATAGGCTCAGACACCACCACAGTTCGACCTGAGGGTATCCATGAATGTCAGGGAACAGACTTAGTAGCACCAGGGCTGATTGGGGGTGCAGTCTGCGATGATGCCGGTACACTGATATGAACTCCGCCATTGCTGAATCATGACTCTGTGACCTACTAGACTGCAGTGTAGGCCGGAGGCAGCAGTCAGCACGCGCCATTCACCGAGTGTCGGCGGCATAGGTTTGTGGCCCCACCAGCCTGCATAGTTCAGGTTCAGTGGCACCACTTATTCGGTCATCTCCGTGACTTTGACCCGGCTTTCGTCTGGACTGAGCCGCATATTCCTCTTACTCCTCTCTGTGCGACCACTGGTGTGGACTCTGCCATTCATGAATCGCAACTAGGTGCTGTATGTGAGACCTACCGGTCCACAGGGTAGTCCTGGCCCCTCATCCACGTGTCGCAGGATGGTGTTGAACAGGGTTTGTGGCAGCATGTGTCGCCGGATGGCATTGAACAGAGTTTGTGGCAGCACGTGTCGCTGGATGGCATTGAACAGGGTTTGTGGCAGCACGTGTCGCCGGATGGCGTTAAACAGGGCTAGTGCTACCACGTGTCACAAGATGCGCATAGGAACTATGCCTCACGGATCAAAGGGAGTCTGGTGCTGTAGCCGCTGTCCCGGATTTGGGGTCACTGCCATTCAGGGGCCAGGACACAGCTTCACATATGGGACCCACTGGGCCGCAGAGGATGCCGGTAGAATATGTCAACGAGGAAGGGGTAATGTGGGCCAGCGTCGGGGGGACACTGGTGATCTGAAAGGCTAGCCGGGTCACGGGCCTCGGGCTTGGAGCTTACACAGGCACGTGGTGAACCCTCCATGACACACGTCGGTGTCGGATGCAGATCAGTGTGGCCTGGCTGCGTAGGCCCCGGCCTGACGGGTTCGTGGCCAGCGTGCCAGGTTATGGCAGGTGCACAGGATCTCAGGCAACTCCGCTAACAAAGACGGCGTCGGCCTCGGGGCTAGGTGGGAGGCGCTACCCTGTCAGAGACGTTGGAGTTTCCGGAAGAGGACCATGCCCAGGGCTATGTGCTTTTTATTCACACCCCTACGCTGGCCTGGCGTATGCCGTGCCATCCCACGCTGCTCACGCTTATGGGGGCGTAACAGGCAACATGTCTGCAAGGACCCCCACTGACTGGGGTGACATGGTTGCGTCCACTGTCCACTGCACTCCATACACCAGAGGTGTGTGTCGCCGTGGATATGGGTGTGTACTGCATACTGTGGTCTGTCCAGTACTTCGCCGCCACTCTTGGCATTGTGTACTTTCCCAATCATGGTTCTACTGCATCCTTCACACTTGCCTGGTTTCCTCTTCTCTCCACATTTGTCTTTTGTGTGGCTGAGGTGTCATGCCGTTGATTGGTCATGTTCATGGCTTTCCCAGGTTACCATTGTAAGTTGTTCTATCGTGTCTGGTGGGTGTGCATGTTGTTGTGCATGTAGGTTGTCCTTTTGTGATGTGTGCATTGCCAGAGTTGTGGATTGCATGGTTGTGGAGTTGAGGTGAGTGGGGAGTTAATTGGGAACTTGCTAAGGGGCTGTGCATTTCCCTTGGTCCCATCCTGGGAAGGCTCGTTGCTGATGGACTGTCGGAGGGTGAAGGGAACATGCACACTGGCTGTGTATTTGGAGGCGACATTGGTGTTGGTCCCACAGTGTTCTGATGTTGCCTGCACACTGATGTGTGACGTGTGCTTTCTGTTGCGCAAATTGTGTGCTGTGTCACCATGGGGCACAGGTGGGACATATGTTCAGTGGATTGCCCTCAACACTTGTGTGCATCTGGTTATGGTGTATGGTCCTTGCTTGCTCTCCATGGGTTCCTGGGCATTGTGTTGGCCGCACGGGGCCTGGGGTGCCAGGGTGATGGTGATGTCTACGACAGGTGTGGGGGACTTGGATGAGGCTGGCTGTGAGACTCCGTCGACTCTGGCTGGTGTTAGTTGGGGTGTGCCAGGGGCCAAGAGGTGCAGCACAGCCAGCAGCTTGGTGTGGAGTGTGATGTTGATTATCTGCTGTGTTGGTGCCATTGGCCTGCTGGGCGAGGACAGCCTGGATACGTAGGATGGTTGTCCCTTTCAGCCTGTAGTGGACAGTGACATTGTTAGATGTTGTGCCTGTGAGGCAGATGCGTTTCCTGGGGGGGGCGCTGTCTTTGTCTGCGCTGCCTCCGTGGTGGTCCGGGGGAGGTTGTGGCAGGTGGGTGTTGTGGTATTGTGGCCCTCTTGGGTGGCCGGGCTGCATGTTCAGTTGCTCACTGGCATCTGTTGCCCTTCCGATGACGCCCTGAGCCGGGCTCCCTACTGTGGTGCAGGCTGCACCACACCAGGTCAGAGGCGGTGTAAATTTTGTGCTGCTATCTCGCCTTATCACGTGTTTTGTGTTCTTATCGCCGATCTGTCTGGTCGTTGTTAATGTTGAGGTGTGGTGTTGTTGCGGCTTTGTGCACAGGAACGCCTACTCTGCATCTAATTAGCGATAGTTGCGGGGGTCCTCTGTGGTGATGTTTTTTGCGACTGCTATCGCGGAACAACTGGTGCTGTGAGCTGTTAGCACCTGTTTGTGAATGGTGGGGTAAATTTATCACGACTTTGGCTGTGCTGTTAATTCGGTGATATCTCCTTGTGAATATGCCCCTATGTATTCAGTACAGTTGACATCACTGAACCATTTTTGAACTGCGTTAGGTTTTCCGTGGAACAGGGAAGAGAGGCATGTGTATGCTCTTCACATAAGTGGCATCTTCCCCTGCATCATAAAAATAGGATTTCTTCTGCATTTGATCAGTATACAGCTGAGGGCTGTTGTTTAGTAATCATCGTGAGTCATCTATTCTGTTCAAATATCTTTGCATACAGATGCAAGCTGTCTGCAGTTCTGGTCTCTGTTAAATAACATTGGATCGTCCTCAAAGAGGAGATCAGTGTGTTTAATCTTTGTTGCTCCAATAACACTGTGCCATTGACAACCTTCTAGGTTTCCCATTTCTATTGCACTGCAGCTGTCAAACTATGTTAAATGAATAAAATGTATTGAGGTTAAGAGCATCGAGATACAAGAATATCAAAGAGCAAAGTATCAATTGGCGAGTGCATAGAGGGGAAGTCTAGATTTAATATTCCTAACTTCACATATGCATTCCTTGAAGCTATATATATATATATATGTATATATATATATATATATATATATATATATATATATATATATATATATATATATATATATATATATATATATATACTCCATCCTGTCCCTCGATGCACTTTCCGTGCGGACAAGAACGGGACACCAAAATAACGCCACAGCCAGACTGGAAATGATATCACAAGTAATATGCTTTTATTCGTGCATACAGGGTGCAAAGCCTTGTCAAACGAGTTTCGGGCACCGGCTGTGCCCTTGCTCACTGACAATTCGCCATGGTTACTCCACCAGTATAAATACAACTGTGTAAGAAATGCGCGCCAACCTTCCAATTCAATAATAAACATAGTCAAAGAACGTATGCCATTGTGAGCTTCACAGGTTACAGGAAATGGTTCCGCCATATTGGAACGGTGCAATTGAAAATAGCCTAAGACGAACATAACAACTTAGTATCAACATAGATATACCTAACTAAACGTTAAATCATAAAAAACGTTTAAAACTGCATTATATATATAGCATTCGTTAGGTTGTTGATGTCCTGTGAAAAGGTGTTAGAAAGTCTACCAGATGGTGAGAATTAGACCTTGATAAGTGTTGGAAACAAGGTTATGTGGTCCGTTTAAATGGCATATAATGGAATGCCTATAAAATTTGGTTCCCAAAATTTGTATAAAAACAATCAACACTGTGCAAATACGCTGTAATGACATACCGATATGCATAAACATAGCAATGTATACAATGATGATATTTGGTTTTGACAAAATGCCATATTATTCCAATAAAGTACTAATGTGCTAAATTTATAATTTTAATTGTAAACATATGACCTGTGCAAATTTGTCCATGCAAACTAGATGAAGGTGCAAAGTGCAAAAAGGCAAACGGAATATATGTACAAAAGGGGACTTTTCAGAAACGGTGCAAAAATGCAATTATATTGAAGACCATAATTACATGTTGGTTCTCATTTAATCATCTGGTATAGGGCTAATTTCAATTAATATAAAGATATTATAGTGCACAAATGCTTTATGAACCAGTGAAGTCTAGACATGTAACTCGAGTGTTGGCATAGTCTACACATTGTATCTATATGTGTCTCTAGCCACAGTGGAGAACACAATTATTTAAGAAGCTTGCAAAGAAGAGGACACTCCTTGTCAAAATATGGCAAGAGGTGAAAAGTGCATAATGTGACGTGTGAATAGTGATTTGCTAAATTTAAAAAAACCTTACAGTAGTGTAATAGGTCATCTTAGTTTGTGAGGTTCTCAGCTTGCCCTCCGAAGGTCGGGACCAGTAACTAATGGTATTTATATGTAAGCTGTGTAGGTCAGATAGGTTACTGAATGTGAACTCCAAGCCTGGAGTCCACTGGCCCAAATTGCTGATTAGAGACAATTACGGAGATCCTCCCCCATGTTGAGGCCCCCAGGAGTCTTGCTATTTAGTTTGATGATATATCTAGACTCTAACTGGCGTAGTCTCTTGTCCGTATCACCTCCCCTTTTCCCCTGCTCCACTGCATCCATAACAAAGTATTGTAGATTTGTTAAGTCTTTGTTATGAGTGGTGGCAAAGTGTCTAGCTACAGGATATGTTAAATCCGTATTAACAATTGCTCTTATGTGCTGCAGGATGCGGACGTGGGCTGGGTGTTTCGTACTGCCCACGTACATTAGATTACAAGTACATTGCAGCACATACACCGCATTCTCTGTGCGACACGTGAAATGAGCCCTGAGGGGAACCGGAGTGTTATCAAAAGGGGTGGTGTAGGTGGTAGTATTGACCCCAAAAGTGCAGGCCCGGCAGGAACTGCATTTAAAAAAAAACATTTTTAGGGGACAGCCAGTTCTTTCCTTTTTTGGTTTCCGGACTGCTAGTAACCAAATCATTGCGCATTGAAAATGCGCGCCTGAAAGTAATGGTGGGGGCTTTGGGCATGATCTCCTTCAAAACTAAATCAGTCATAATAATGGGCCATTCGCGTCTGACTATTTGGCTTATCTGTTTGGCCTGCCTGCTGAAACCAGTGATAAGTCTGATTTGATTGTTACCCATATCATCTGGTTCAATGATTGTGTCTTTCCTGTTGGGATCAAGGAGGTCTAGACGATTCAGAGTGTTGGCTTTTCTCATAGCGGTATCTAACATAGGTGGTGAATAACCCCTGGCTATGAGTCTGAACTTAGCCTCTTTTTGCTGTTGGTCTCTGAGCATGGGTGAACTGCAAGTACGATGAATTCGCAAAAATTCACCATAGGGTATACTGGCAATGGTGTGTTTTGGGTGGAAGCTCCTAGCATGGAGGATCGTATTCCCTGATGTGCTCTTTCTAAAAATACTAGTTGTTATCTGATTGTTTTCAATTGCCACATGCACATCAAGGAAATCTGCCTCAGTCCTACTCATGCTAGCTGTGAACTTAAGATTAAGCTGGTTGTCATTGATATTATTGACAAAGTTCACTGCTTCTTGTGTCGATCCCTGATGGCGCTTTGAATGGGCTATTGGAAGCTTGACCAATTTCGATGTCTTCCTCGTTTGCCACTTCCTGAGTACTTGCAGATTCGTTCTCATTCCCTTGCAATACTCGCATGGTGCGCATAAGTGGAATGTCCCTGACTAATAGTCCACTGCGTTCTGTAGCTTTGGTTGTGTGCATCTTCTTTTTGACTTCCGAGTTCATTTTGATAGAGTAGTATTTTTTTAATTAGATTTTTCTAATGAACTTGAAAATGTCCACGCGCGTGTTGCAATAATTAAAATTACTCTCTGGGCAGTATGAGAGACCTAGAGAGAGCAATTGTTTTTCGGCCAGACTTAAATCAATTTCGGTAAGATTCACAATGGTATTTTCATCTACTGCTTTTTGTTGTTCCTCCAAAATCGTTTTTTCTAATGCTGACCTCCTTTTTGCTTTTGCGCACTTTCTGCGTTGCCTTCTCCTGGCATTCCTATTTTGCCTTGTTGTTGGTTCTGATTTCTTGAACGAAGAGTGGATTTGCGTTGGGCCCGAATGTATTCTATTTCTTCGGCCAGAGTGAGTTGCCCCATATCCCCTTGTTTTGCACCTGGGTCACTTTCATCGGAGTCGTCGCTGCTCGGAACCAGACTGCCGTCGGTAATTACAGCATCTGAGGTGTTTGTATTTACTTCCTCGTTTTGTGCTCTCTGTGCTGATTTGGTCGGTGCTTTGCCTCTTTGTCTACACATGTGATCGAACTTGCGGGCAAAAGTGTATATTTAGCCCAACTCATAGTCCTGCTGGTCCCTAGCAAATTTGTAAGATTTTCTTGCTTTTATGACATCCTCATGTTTCTTGAGGCGATCTTTCATTTCCTTCATCGATTTATCAATGAAAGCTTAGTCTTTGCTAAACTCCTCTTTAAGTAGTTCCTCCTTGATACGGGCTACTTCTTCCAGATTCTTTTGTCTGTCCACTCGTGCATATTGGACCAGGAGATCGACTAACCTCATCGATTGTTCAAGGTTACTCTCAGCCCAGGCTTTTAGTAAGAGGGGGTTGGGGTTTTCAAAACAATATATATATATATATATTGTCAAGGCACATATATGTGAAGTTAGGGCTAGAAAATCAACATAAATGTACCTTTCACTATTCGATATTTTGTTCTTAATATCAGTATAGCTCGATGTTTTAGCTTCAATATTCAAAGGGCATACCAGTGCATTTGTCTGCTACTACCAACCACGTACATTGAAGAATGTAAAAGAAATGGTCATCCATATTCAGTCTAGCTTGAGAATCCGGTGTTAGAAGATTTTATTCCTGGATTTAAGAAATATATCTATTAGGCAATAGATAGGTATGCGAATACTGGACCATCTGGGAACCAAATGAAGTCCTGGAAATGGTGTCAAACAAACCCATATATTGCGCTTTTGGGGTGAGCAAGCTTTTCTACTGCAGAAATATTTTCTGTGGTTATCCTCCCAATTTTTTTAATTTAAGAAATGGAAGCAACTGGAGCGTTTTTCTACCTATATTTCAATATGTACCAAACTCCCATACCTCTTTAAGCATAGTCACTCTACACAAACCAAATTCAACAATGCATTGTTGGCCTCTGGATAGGTTTTATACTTTTGAGTGCTAAAGCAGTGGTGTACACCTGTTGTGAGTAATTTACTATGGAGATTTAAAAGGTAATGAGTATCTCATGCAAAAGGTGTCGGTCTTCCTACCCACCTCATACCAAAACTGACCGATGTAAAAAACAGAAGCATATGTAAGAAATACATTCAGTAACTCACTTTTCGTAGCACCTGGTGTAAACATCTTTGCTTTTTCTGCTCTCCCAACATGTGGACAGCCTTCTTAAATCCCCTATTTGTGGGAATTGTGGGTCTTATACACTTATAAGCTACATTTTGGAAATCCAATAATTTTGTTACCAAACTTCCAGTTCTCAGTTACTGTAAATATATTCAATTTGCATTCAAGTACCTCATTGTAATTTTTTATAAAATTCTCCCTTACAAACGCATATTATTTTCATGAAAATATAGTTTTTGTAACACCATACTACCTTATTATTTTTTTTAGCAAATACACACTTGTAGGTATCCAAATACCGGTCGGTAACGGCCGAAAATACCGATTTTCGGCCGTTAACTACCGGTATTTGGATACTGAGATGTAGGACCACCTAAAATACAGATTCGGTAATTTTACAGATTCGGTAATTTTACAGATTCGGTAAAATTACAGATTCTGTAAAATTACCGAATCTGTATTATGGGATGTAGGTAGCACTGTAATCAGTGCTACAGGGCTTTAAGAAATCGGTATTTACCACCAACTAGAAGTTGGTGGTAAATAATGAAAAGCCTTGAAAAAGCATTTTTTTTGCTTTTCAAATGCTGCCATGTTGCGAGCAACATGTGCACCCATACATGATTGAGGGGTGCAACAGAGTGTCAAATTGACACCCTTCAATGCTTCCCCCAATTACCGAATCGGTATTTACCAATTCGGTAATTGACATTCATTCCTATGGGCTTCCAGGCCCATAGGAATGAATGGCAATTACCTAATCGGTAAATACCGATTCAGTAATTACCGAATCTTACCGATTCGGTAATTTAAAAAAAGAAATTACCTACATCCCATTTACCTACTCTTAAATACCGAATCGGTATGATTCGGTATTTAGGAGTAGGTAAATCGAGATTACCTACATCTGGCCCCAAGTCCCCCTGCATCACTGTGGCACTTTCATCAAATACCCAATACCCCATTCTTGATCAGATTCTTCTTATGAATTTGGGCTTAGGCTCATCTGATTGTACTACTGAATATCGAAATTAAGAATACTAAAATGCAAGAGTATCGTGGGCACAATATTAAAGACCAAAATTTTGAAATGTAAGTGCAAATCGAGGAAGTATAGATTTACTATTCCTAATTTCACAATAATGTACATTGAATATATATATATTGTCACGGTACAAGTATGTGGAGTTAGGTATAGAATATCTATACATACCTTTTCGAATATACCCATTTATTAGCATCACATGACAGGAAGGCAAATCAATATGCAAAGTATTTCCACCAACATTAGGCCAGGGGTTGGCACCGTCATACAATGGATGCCCACAATGTATCACAAATTGTTAAACTAGGTTCAGCATTATGCTAGAGTGGGATACATCAAGCCATAAACACCCACAATATGCCAAGAATTACTACCAGTATGGTTGTCTCAATATCACACCAGGCTAGGCAACACTGTGCAATGCATACATACATCCTGAATTACCACAATTATGCGAAAGCTTGCCTCTTTGGTGCAACTAGCGTGCAAAGTGTGCCAAAAAATACTACCATTCTGCTTGAACCATCATTATGTTGAAGATGGGTGTGTCATATGATGGATGCCCACAATAAGTCAGGAATTACCAGGTTTGGAAAAAAAACTCTCCCGATTGCCTTACACCAAGTGCACCACACAGTGTCCAGTTGTTTGCTACTCTTCCTCATAGTCTGCCACAGATCCTCCAGCTCTTTGACTACATTCTTCCAGGTAGTATGCCCTAAGTCTGTCCCTACCATACCAAGTCCTTGTAAAAACAGATTATAAAAAAAGAAAATAGTAAGTAGCATATACCCCACTGCGCTTGCAGCACCCACACAGATGGATGGCACTCATGGTCCTCATTACGAGGGGCCTGGTGAGGATTCATTGCTTGTCAGCCCAAATAAATGCAGATTGTAATTCATCAAAAGTCAATAAAGTACTCTTTTCAGGAGTTTTTTCATCCAGAGGTCTCGGAGGGAGTTCTTAGGTGATTAGGGTCCTTCACCACTGACAGAATACCCAAAATAAAATCATAACCTTACTCTTTCTCCCCATTAACTGAAACATACAGGCCTCCACAGATATTATCCTTGGAACCTCTTCAACAGCTACCTAACAAAGCTCCCTTATGCCAGCCAAGGTCATTGTGTCAGTTTAAACTCATCCAGTCAATACCCCTGGTTTAATTTAAATGCCTCAAAATCCAAGCAGATCTTTTTGTCTGGTTTCCTATACCAAAACGCAAAATATACAACAATTGTTAGTCAAATTCAACAACCAGTTCATATTGTAAACAAATGCAAAAGGCATCTGTGCATGATTGTTCTGTGGGACCCTTCGGCCCAGAAGTGAACATGGTCACTAAAGCCTCCATAATACAAGATCCTGGCACACAGAAAGAAGCATATTTTTAGCCTTTTTCAGATCAAATCTACATTACACCATGTCCGTGCCTCCAAGTAAGAACCCCATTGTCCTACCTATCGGAATACCCAAGAAACAAATCACGACATTTGTACCAGGCATTACCTGCTCGTAAGCCTTCCTCACCACACGATTTATGAAGGGAGCTTCAGCTCCGTACCAGAACCCTTCGAAGCAAAAAGTTAGCCTCCCATCCCTTCCCAATGGCAGGAAACATCCTCTATGACGCAACTTTTACCACGCAGTGCCTTTACAACTCAGGTTTTTCAACGCAAGTCATTACAACGAATTGCGCTGGGGGGCGCTCTAGGATAGGTAATAGTTTAATTTACTATCCAACACCTTCTCTACTATCCACGGGGACTGGAGTTGGAATAGTAAATTAAACTATTCACTATTCAGCAGCCCCCAACGCAAGTCGTTGTAACGACTTGCGTTGAAAAACCTGCGTTGTAAAGGCATGCGTAGTAAAACATGCGTTGTAACAACGTACATCCCCAATGGCCGACCCATGTAACCCTTAACCTCTATAAGAGGCGGGCCAGCCCAGCCCTTCAGTCTGTTTTTCTAGTTCTGCGCTGCAGATTCTCCAGAATGTGGTTCAGGTAAGTTGGGGCGAGGTCCTGCTCCAGCAGGTCCCGGTGCCCTGGGGAGGAGGCCCTGCTCTAGCGGGCTCACACACTGGCCCCCCTCTTCTGACCCTCCCACTACCCCTTGTTGGTTTTACAGCTCTGCTCTAGTGGTTGTGGGCTCTTGGGAGTTTGTTCTAATCTGCGCTCCCTCCATTTTAGCTTTGTACCCTGCTTTAGCGGGCTCTAGGGCTTGGACCCTGCTGTCTGGCGACCCAGCACAGGCGGGCTCGGGTGGGGAGTACTTTCATCCCAGCCCGGGAGGGCTGCAGGCTTCACATTGACTCGCTGCTCCCCAAGGAAGGCGAATGTGGCTTAGATAGTCACTCTGGCCTACTGGTTATGGCCGCAAACTCTTGATCTGCTGACCCGGTGTTCAATTCCTGTTTTTTCACTGGCACAGTGTGCCCAGTTGAAGGGCAGTCAATTTTACAGTGGTAGAGCGCGTGCTTTGCATGTCTGAGGCCCCAGGTTCACTCCGCGGCATCTCCAGGAGTCTCTGTTCCTTAGAATTTCCGTTTGTCCCGCTTCATGCTCCCTTGTGGACCAGTTCCGGCTCTGGGGGGGTTTACTTTGGTCCGACTTGGCCTGCGCCAGCTTTTGCCGTTTCATGATGCGAGACGTTCGCATGCGCGTCTCGTTCCCTGTGGCTACTGTGGGCCTCCTGGGATTCCCACCCTGCCCCCTCGACTTGTGGCGTCCCGGCCCTGCTTTAGCGGGCTCTGGAGGTTGGGGTTTTCCTTGCTTGCGGCCCTGCACGGGTGGGATATACTGGGGTGTTTACCTGGCTTGGCTTCTCCTGTTGTGGGCTGCTGCCATTGCCTCACTCGGCTCCAGGCCCATGGTTTCCGCAATCTCACCTGTCAGCTGACCGCTGATGTCCAGCTTGTGACTTGTGTCCTTTGTGTAGCGCCGGTCCTTGGTGGGTTTCTTTCCAAAGCTTTGCAGTACTTTTGGGGGACTGTCACCTTAATGCTCATTGCTTCTGTGTTTCCAGTTTGTTGGAGGCGCAGGCATCTTGCGCTCGCGCATGCGCACCTCGTTATTCCCGTAGCGTATTACATGCCCTGGTTTACAGCTGACAATGGGAGTGGACTAGGGCTGTTGGGGGCTCTCAAGCAGGCTTGGTTCTTCTACTTGGCATTTTTGTCCAGGTAATAGCAAGTGTGAGCTCATTGATGGGCGTATGCCTCTGTCCTTGTGGTAGCTTGCTTTTTTGTTCTGCATCTCAAGAGGCTCATCATGGCATATGTGCATGTCATGGGATGTTGGTGTTGCATGCCTGTCACCTTGGAAATCCGGCTGAACGTTAATCACTGCATTGTGCTTTTCATGGCGCGGTTTCCCCTTTTATTTGATTTTTTGTAGTCTATGTTGGGGTGATTTGTTTGGTGCTCTGTCCTGTTGGGTCATTTTCTTCTCCTTTAAGTGCCTGGTAGGCGCTGAAGTGCCACTGGTCGTTGCTGATGTGTCTTATAGAGGCGTCTGGGACATGTCTCCCCACAGGCGTGGGATTACTGATCCGCCACCTCTGTTGGTGTGTTTCTTATTTGTTCCCTTTGTGTGCACGTTTGTGTGTTTTTTTCTTTACGACACACCCTGGTTCGCACATTATGGCAGCCCTGTTTTAAGGGAGGCGTCCGTTCTGTGCAGAAATTACGGTTCGTTTCACAGACTGTGGTCCTGTTGACTGGCTAAAATGTGGCCTTTCCCATGAGCACCTGACACTTGTGTGGGTCCTTTTCTTAGGTTGCATGGTGTTTCTGGAGGCATTGTTACTAAATGTGTTCATCCCTGTCTCTTAACGCTAGGGCTCATTGGTGAGTCTTGTGCCTCTGGTGGTGCACTGGCTCCCTTGGCGGAGGGGGGGGGGTTAGTGTCCTGCCATTGCTTTCAGGTATCCCTAGGTGGTGTGTGTTCATACAATCATTTAATATTGTGTGTTCCTGTCCTGGTGTTTTCCTGGGGCATTTGGAGGTGTGTCGCGGGGCCAGGGCTTCGCTTTCTTGGCTGTGTTTGTCCCTGTCTCCTTCCCTTACATGCTTTGGGCCTTCGGCCCTTCCATCCTGTTAACTCCTGTTCCAGACTGCCCTCCCTCGGGGTGCGGGTCTGGCCTGGTTGGTCCTCTGGTTAGTCGCCCACCTGGGGGATCACGGGGCTGTTAGTGGCTCCGGTTCTGGTGGGGGCGGGCTGCTGTTGGCTCCTTTCCGTCTTTCTCTGGGCTGCTTCTGTAGTCTCCGAGTGGGCTTTTTTCTTCTGCCTCCGCTCCTTGGGGCTTGCCCTCTACTGTCGGGGACTGCGGCCATGGTGCCCCCTTCTCGTCCAGATTCTTGGCTGTGTAAGCAGCTGCTATGCCTCTTGTCCATGTCATGCTTCTCATCGGCTCCTGGCCATTGGCCGCCAACTGCCGCGCCGCTCCATTGTCCATCTTGGTGGTCTCCCTGGTGCTTCTATGGGGGTGGCCTGTGCAGGTGGGGTCTTGGGGCTCTTCCTGTTTCTGGCGGTCCTCCTTGCTTTTTCCTCTGGCCCCTGGCTTTAGGTTGAGGTCGCGATCCTCCTCGGAATGTGTGTCGGGTGTCCTTCTGCCTTGTTGGCGGGCGGTGCTTTGCATTGTCATTCTCTTGGGAGCTCATCCCATCCGGTGGTTCTCATGGGCTGCTGGACCGTCCTGGGTTCTAATTCATACTTGTCTTCCCCTCTTCCTAGGAGTGAACTTTCTCTTGTCCCAATCTCGGTTCCGTTCTGCCGGTGGTTATTTCTCCATGGTTTCGTTCTGGTCCGGGTTGACGATGTCCGTTCTCTTCCCCTTCCTTTTGGTCATGGGTCAGGCACACAGCTCCTTTTCTGCCCTGCTGGTGCAGCCTGTGGATTTCTTTTCTGGTGTCCCCCTGCCGGGCGGTTGCGGCACTTTCCGGCCTGTGGGGCGGGGGGAGGCGGGGGGCGAGCTTGGGTTCCCGGTCGGGGCAGGGTCGATTGGTCTCCCTGCTGGCAGATTTCTCGCCTGGTTTCTGTTGGCCATTCCTTGGCTTGTCTGGCCTGTGTCATTCTCCGGGGGTTGCTGGGTTGGCCCCTTTGGATTTTTGGCATGGTTGTGCTATCCTTGACTGGGCCACTTTTGTTCCAGTTTCAGTTTGGGTCCACATCGGTGGCTCTTTCTGCCTTCTCGTCCGGGCTCCCGGTTTTGCGCTTTCCTCTGGTCTCTTTACTTCCGAGGGCTTAGGCTTGTCTGGCCTGGATGAGGCACTTGGCCTGTTGGTGGTGCCCACCTGGGTGCTTCTCTCTAGTTTTCCGCTGCAAGTGTTGGACCATGGTGCTATGGCTCTATTGTGCTTCTGGGGGCACAGGCTTGCTCGAGACGAGGGTTGTCTCCTGGCTCTACTTTCACACTATCCCATGTTGGTGGGTGTTTGTTGGGTGCCTTTGCTTGTCCGGGGATGCTGGGTTTTCCCAGTTCTCCTTCCCCGGGCGGGGCCTTACGGTTCCTGTGTGGACTTTGTATCCTTTTTTTCTTTGTACCTGGTTTTGAGGTACTGGGGTGTGCTGGCATGGGTTTTCTCCATGGTGTTGTTGACGTTGCTTGGGCTTGTTTCACCCAGCTCATCTGTCCTTCTCACCTTTGGTGTGTTTCTGCCTGTGGCCTTGCCTCCATGTCCGCTCCGGTTCCTGTCAGCTCTTCGTTGTTTGGTCGGGTCAGGCCTGGTTGTTGGCGGGCTGTATGGCCTCCTGGGCGCTCGCTTCGGTGGCTCGCTTACTCCTTGTGGGATATTACGGGGGCGTTTTGATTTCCCCCTGGGTGGGCGGTTTCGCTCCTCCGTCCTGCGTTCCCCTACCTGCCGGGTTCTGTTTACTCTCTTGTGGGCATTCGCTTCCTTTCTGGTGGCTGGACCCTGGTCCTGGTTCCTTCCGCACTTCATGCTCCGTGGGCGGACTTCTGGGTTTTCCGCTTTTCACTGTTGGCCCGTTGGGTCTTTTTGCCTTGTGTCTGCCCAAGTTCTCTCCTTGACATTGTGCTCCTTTCCAGGGGGTCCTTTGTGCGACTGGGGTCCTTGTCCTGCCTGTTTCTCTCCTTGCTGGTGGGGTTTTGGTGGCCGCCTTTTTGTTGTTGTTTGGTTGCTTTCTGCGCCTCTACCGTTCTTGCGGCTCCTGCCTGTCTGTTTTGAGTCAATCAATCAATCAATCATGGTATTTGTAAAGCGCGCTACTCGCCCGTGAGGGTCTCAAGGCGCTGAGAGGGGGGGGGGGGTTTCGCTACTGCTCGAAGAGCTAGGACTTAAGGAGTCTTCTGAAGGCGAGTAGGTCTTCGGTCTGCCGTAGGTGGGTAGGTAGGGTGTTCCAGGTCTTGGCGGCGAGGTAGGAGAAGGATCTGCCGCCGGAGGTTGTTCGTTGGATGCGGGGGACGGCGGCGAGGGCGAGGCTGGTGGAGTGGAGCTGGCGGGTGAGGGTATGGAAGGTGAGTCTGCTGTTCAGGTAGGCTTGTCCGGTGTTGTGGAGTGCTTTGTGTGCGTGGGTGAGGAGTTTGAAGGTTATCCTCTTGTCGACGGGGAGCCAGTGTAGGTTTGTCAGGTGGGAGGTGATGTGGCTGCGGCGGGGGACGTTGACGATCAGTCGGGCGGAGGCATTTTGGATGCGCTGTAGTCGTCATAGGTGTTTGGCTGGGATTCCGGCGTAGAGTGAGTTGCCGTAGTCCAGCCTGCTGCTGGCGAGGGCCTGTGTCACCGTTCTTCTTGTTTCGGTCGGGATCCACTTGTAGATCCTGCGAAGCATGCGGAGGGTGTTGTAGCAGGAGGAGGAGACGGCGTTGACCTGTTTGGACATGGAGAGGGAGGAGTCGAGGATGAATCCTAGATTGTGTGCATGGTCGGTGGGTGTAGGTGCTGTCCCGAGAGTGGTCAGCCACCAGGAGTCGTCCCAGGCCGAGAGGGTGGATCTGAGGATGAGGACCTCAGTCTTGTCCGAGTTCAGCTTCAGTTGGCTGTTTCTCATCCAGTCGGGGACAGCCTTCATTCCTTTGTGGAGGTTGGTTTTGGCAGTGTGGGGGTCCTTTGTGAGGGAGAGGATCAGCTGGGTGTCATCAGCGTAAGAGATGTTGTTGAGGTCGTGCAGTCGGCCGACGTGGGCGAGCGGTGCCATGTAAATGTTGAACAGCGTTTGGCTGAGAGATGAGCCCTGAGGTACGCCACAGATGATCTTGGTGGCTTCGGAGCGGAAGGGGGGGAGGCGGGCGCTCTGTGTTCTGCCCGTAAGGAAGGAGGTGGTCCAATCCAGTGCCTTCTCTGTATCCCGGCGCCGTGGAGGCGTGTTTATAGTGTGCGGTGGCAGACTGTTTCGAAGGCGGCTCACAGGTCCAGGAGGATGAGGGCCGTGGTTTATCCGTTGTCTAGCTGGGTCCTGATGTCGTCGGTGGCAGCAATGAGGGCAGTTTCGGTGCTGTGGTTGCTGCGGAACCTGGACTGGGATGGGTCCAAGATCCTGTTCTCCTCGAGGAAGCTGGTCAGCTGTTTGTTGGCGGCCTTCTCGATGACCTTCGCCGGGAACGGGAGCAGGGAGATGGGTCAGAAGTTCTTGAGGTCCTTGGGGTCCGCCTTGGGCTTCTTGAGAAAGGCTCTCGGGTTGCTTCCAGCTCTAAGGAGATGTTGATGGCTTTCCGGAGGTGGGGTGTAATGGTGGTGCTGGCTTTGTTGAAGATGTGATGTAGGCACAGGTCTGACGGGGACTTTATAGTTAGCTGGACATTTCACTCGTATAAAACCATAGAAATTCCACCGTTACAGTTAGTTCGTCTAATTATAACTTGCGCCCCCCGCAATGCACATCAATTGACAGCAGGTATCTATTCTAAAACACCAATTTTTTCCTCTGACTAGAATTTATTACATTTTCAACAAGCTCCTTCCTATCCAATATATTTTTTGGGTCAATGTGTAACAAAAAGCCATGGAAAACTCTGTAGGTTCACTGTCACCACATTTTACTGTCCATAATAGGCTGCTCTATCTCTTCCCAGGATTTCCATTTGTCATTCCATAAAAATATCTGGTAACTTCACAAACCCATTAGCCCTCCATCTGTCGCAGAGTCCATAATGCCCCTCCCCATCTCACTCAATCTGATCCAGGTAATTTTCTGAGTTCATACAGGGAAAATCGTATTCTCTAAACAATTATATATTTCCTTAAAAAACATTGCAATATTTTACATCTAACTTTTTAGGGGGATTTGGTAAATCTTAAAGGATCACAAATTTGATTTTCTATCATCGTCATATCAGATCATTCTGAAAAAAACATACATAGTCCAGATTTTCTGAAACCTATAAATGTATTGTGCAAAATGTGCAACATAATAGGATTTTACCTTTGACAAAGCCAAGCCTCTTTCTTTCGTACTTCTATATAAACTGTCTAGTACTAATCATGGGGTCGATTTAGTCAATCAAAAGATGAAAACATAGAGTCAACAGCTCTAAAGAACTGAGCATATACAACACATGGAGCTGCGGAAAGCCAGGTCTACCAGGACTGCGCATGATCTTTGCTACACAGTCAGGAGCTGCAATAGTTCCCACTGACTATTTTTGCTCCAACTTCAAAATTGCAAGAATCATCCAAATTCTAGGTTCCTGCAGTTGTCAAGGTCCTTTGGTGCTTCAAAAACCCAACCACTCACCGCAACCCAAAAGGAATAATCAGCGATGCAGCTTTGGTGTCTTCCCCTAAAATAGTGCAGTTCTGAAAATAACATCTCTCCCAGCAATGTCACCCCCTTTGCAATACCCAAGACTGCCAGAGACATCGCAGCATGGCCTATATGTACCATGCATAGGCCCCCAAAAACCTGGGCAGCATCACCATCACCTTCTTACAGACACGTGAGATTGCCCATATACCTCCACACAACGATCTACATACCATGGATGAGGGGGAGCAAGATGGGCACTATACACCGCCATGACTAGATTCAATTCACCTACATTTGCGCCCAATTAGACAAATAAAAATGACACCACACATTATTCCTGCCAAACCATAACACCAACCTTTTTTACTAGTAAAGGAAACATATTCCTACTCTTTATAGGGGTTAATCAGTGGAAATCTATTTAGTAATTGCCAGAGACAGAGAGTCCCTGCTCGTTTTAGTCCTAAATACGTTCAGTAGTTAGACCAGATCCCACTCTGATGGTACTTACACTGTGCAATAGCACACTATATATCCTTAAATTATTAAATAAATCAATGTGAGACTGTCAGATGATATGTTGACATTAATTACAGTTCTATGCAAAGTTCACATATTTTTTATGAACTGTGTGTTATGCATGTCAAATGTAAACACATCGCACATAGCAGAAGACCATAACCACCAGCCCAAGAATTCATGAGTGAGACCCACCGACCTGGCCCTGAAATGTGCTCAGTCAAGGTGTGGTCTGGCCCCCACATCTTACTGGATTTACCCCTGTTGCCCCACATCTCGCACTGACCCTTGCAGCTGTCCAAGAACGTTTGGGTGACTTTCCAAGGCAACACTTTCCCAACTCTGTCTGATTATGCGGATGTAATCATAACAAGCATTGGCAAAGCCAAACCTCTGTTGGATGTTGTCAAGTGTTTTTTACATGTTGCACAGCAGTGTAAGCTGCTGTGCAACTTGGCTTAAAGTTTTTAAAAAAGTGCTATGACACGGCCAGCGTTGACCATGTCATAGCACTTTTTATCTTTAAGCCATGTTGCACAGCAGCCCATGCTGCTGTGCCACATGTTAAAAAACAATAGGGGGTGCTTGGGTGGAGGGGGGGGGGGGTTTACACACCAGAGTGTGGGAGGAGGGGAGGGTGAGTGAAAAGCAATGGGGAGTGAGGATGGGGAAACAACGGTGGGATGAATGAGAGTTTGTTTTGGACATGCACTCGATAAGAGTGGATGTCAAAAGTAACAAAAGAGTACCTGCAGGAGCTGCGGCCAGTGGAAGGACACTGGCCTCAGGTCACTGTACTGGGTCTATGCTCCAATGCAAAGTCACAGAAAGAAGCCCCAGGAGGAGAGAAGAAGAAGGCACTGACCAATGATAAGTAAAGACATAAGAGTGACGTGGGAGCTAGCCATTGCTAAGTAGAGGTAAGTAATCGGTGGGCTCTAAGGCACTTTTACGATTTTTTTAAAAACAAACAATAGCTTTCGCAGACAGGCAATCATTTATAATTTAATTTATTTGAGTAAGCCTTGAAGAATGTGGCCTTGAATGCTTCTTATTTTGCACCTATATTCTGTTAACCCATTATGCCACATTAATCAATCAGGGCACACTAGCACTCACGTGCACAGATTTTTCTTACCTCCTTATTTGTTGCTGTTTGGCTCTCGATTAAATAGCAGTCTTGAAATTGTGCATTATTTAATGTTTACTCCAAAAGTTATTAACACACAAGAAGATCATTCTTGTAAAGATTATAAACTTCCTCTCATATGATTTGTTTCAATTTCTGGCTGAAATTATCGATATTTATTTTTGGTAATTTTATCAGAATGTACAAAAATAAAGTTTCAGCAATTATATTACCACCTCTGTTTAATGCATAAATGTACACTCACTCACACATGCTTTTCTAGTTTTAGTGCTATCAGCAACCCGTTTATAAAATTAAAAAACACCCTCATCTGAAAACATAAGCAATGCAGTACAAACACATGCTTATCTGCAGATGTTTAAGCTCCACTTGGAACTCTTATTTCTTTCTTAAGCCCCACTTGCTGCCAATCTGAACAGCCGCTTGACAGACATGACTGACAGCATTATGACACTCTCAAAAGAAGACCTACTTTCCACTTTTTATGGAATTAAATATTAATATAGGCAACAAAACGGATTGTTTTCGCCTGTTTTTATGTATATAAAAATCAATAAAAACCGGGAATCGGGAATAATTGGCATAAATGTTCATTTATGTAGCAGTTTGTTACAGGACTGGACTATTATCATTAGCAAACTTGTAAAACTGTTGAGATATGAAGTCATAAATAAGGATAAAAACAAACTCCTTTCAAGAATGTATTTTGTCCCTCAATAAGGTTAACTGGGGCTAGAACTTTCTGTAACCCTTTCTGTAATCAGCAAAGGCTGGATCTGCTCCGTCTCTAGCACATTGTCTGCTTCCTCTTTGCCTCCTTTCACCACGCCCTGTTGTGAGACCAAAAAAGCCATATCACCATCACCTACTCACTAAGAGTGAGAGAAAAACTTAGGAGAGCCTTGCTCTGCACCACAACAGGAATGTACGAGTGTTCTGGGGTGGAGAAGCCCTAGCACTTTAAGATGGCATCTGTAGGGACATAGCTTCAAGGTTTTTTTGGGGGGTATTACGCCACCCTAATAAATTTATTATTTGTGAAATTTTGGAGTACAGGAGCTTTCAGTCGGGTATGGTAAGTAGTCTGTCGAATTTCACCCGGAATTTTTCATTCAGACAAAAACACATGCACACACTTCTGTTTTGAAGGCCAAAAAACAAAGGTCTTTACAAAACACAACAGGGCATATAAGCAAGTCCCTTGCGCCACTGGAGCATCACTTTTTTGGTAGCTCTGGTGGCGCAGTGTGCTAGCCCATATTTACAATGCCACCTAAAGCCACCCTGTGGAGCTTTTCATGGCCTTGTAAATATGGCCCCATTTCACACATTACAATGCATGAAAGGGGTGGTCCATGGGTGTTGCTGTGGGCACCCATAGATTCTGACCCATTCCCAGATTGACAAGGTTTTGTAAACCTAGAAATGCATCAGATTCTAACGCCTCCCCAGAGGATGCGTAAACAGTGGTGCACCAAGGAGAAATACCTTTATTTCTCCTTGCTTTTCCCCCTTTCTATGTGTCCTACATTCTGCAGCACACACAGAATCGGAAAACACCATCAATTATTGTTTTTGACCAGGAAGGTGTTCCTTACTGCGCAAAAACAATTATCCCTGCAACACAGGTGCCCTTGCACCACCTAATTTGGTTCTAGGCAGCCTGTTGTGAGCCAGAGCAGAGGAAAGCACAGGGATGTGTTGTTTTGGTGTAAATATTACACATTGCACTTTCCAAATGATGCAGCTTGGCACAGTGCCTCGCTGCGTCATTATCTTGTAAATATGCCTGTATTTTAGTACCCCTCACAATCTGCACTCCTTTCCATTTCCACTGGTCTTCATGTGCTGCTTCTCATATAATATTTAATATGATATTCTAAATTGTCAGGAATCTGAAGCTCACACCCCCTCAGTCTTACAGACCAAGCTATGCCCTTGGGCAGCTGCACCCTGGTGTTGGTACCAAGAGGTTTTACTTCCAGTGACAGAGGTACTTACAGACATAGGCAGGGCGCTCCTTCAGACACAGGTCCAAAAATTCATCACACCTTTTGCCACCGAGCTAGATATGCTCAGCAGGTGCAGGTAACCTTTTGATCTTTTGTCGGTATATTGACGATATTTTTTTGGTCTGGACCGGTCCAGAGATGGTATTAGTGGATAACATCAAGCACTCAAACACCAGTAACCCTAGGATACAGTTTACTTACATCAGCAAAACAAGGATTTCGTTTTTGAACGGGTGGATTAACTGAAAATTGACTGCAAACTAGCATGAACAATTAAACAACGGATAAGAACAGCTTTCACCCATCAACTTTAATTAGGAACTTGCCGTATTCACAGTTTCTAAGAGCCAGAAGATTGTCATCAGATATCACTGAATGCAGAACTACTTTGACAGATCTCAAAGAAAACTACAAGCACAGGGGTTATCCCAATGACTCGCTGGATAGCATGGAACGAAAGGCACTATTGATAGAACGCAAGGAACTACTACAAAAGAAATCCAAAGAACAACTGAACAGATTGGTGTTTGTATCAAAATTTTCCACAAAATCCCAAGAAGTAAAAAATATCATCATGAAATGATGGGGACTCCTACAACAAGAACCAGACTTCAATAATGTGTTTGTCCTCACACCACTGTTTGCATATACCAGATCAAATAACATCAAGGAATTTTTATCTAAAAAGACTGGTCACCAGGACAAAAAATTATCAGGGATGAGAAAATGTCTCAATTGCATCCACTGCAACAATGTCATGACAGGAAATACATTAAACCACCCTCGCTCCGGTGAGAAAATAGATTTACATTACAATGCAGACTGTAATTCTGGCAACATCATTTACGCGATCAAATGTCCTTGTGGCATGCTTTATATAGAAAAACAGAGCAGAATCCGGAACAAGATCGCAACATCAAGTCTTGCAACACATTGGGAAGAAAGCAGACACGCAATAGCCCAAATCAAAATCCAGATAGTTGAATCAGTACAGAATATCACAGGAATGGACATGAATAAGCGACAACTACAACAGGAAACATATTGGATAAGGAGACTTCACACCTTGAAACCAAAAGGGCTCAATGATAAGCTAGACATGAGCTGCTTTCTATAAGTCATGACCTCAGACCTGAAGGTTGGCACTACTCACAAGTAATTATTCATAGCATACACATTGATAGATAGGCTTACACCACACCCTTGATACAAGCGCTTAGAGAGAAGAATTATATGTATGATCCATCAGAATCACCATCAGACACAAGAGTATAGAGAGCAGAATCATAAGTAAGATTCATTAGTATGTGTTCACTGTTGGATGCACAGAATATCATTTCGTTCTAATAAGTATGGAATGCAAGTTTGTTGTCATTTACACAATGGGTATGGAAAAGTAGACATGCCTGAAAAACTATTGACTTCCAGTGGGACCAGTATAGTTGTTATAGTTTAGTTGTAGTCAACGATGTAGATGAGAGAACGTCTGTGAGTAATCCCATCACACTTTGAAGGGAAATAATGAAATGTGATCTTGCTTCCAAAATGGATAATGATTTAGGCTTGTTATTCTTGGCATCAGGTTTTCTAGGCTGCGAGACCACATTCAGCGGGTTTTTCCGGTTTCCTTTGATGGAGGACGATTCTTTTGTCTTGGTAATAATTTTAAATAAACCCGTTAGTTTTCTTGGAAAAGGAGGCTCAATGTACCAGCACATAAAATTACTATACAAACTTATCTATCGGATCACCATTGAATTTATTGTAGTTTACGTTATTTTGTGCCCGCATCAGTTTTAGGATCAGAGCACATCTGAGAGATCACTAGTAGTATATCTCGATGCACGATAGATAGTCCATTCCAAAATGGTGCGGATTTGGTATAGGGCTTAGAGAACGTCAGTATCCTTAGCACGTGATACGTAATTTACCGCGTACTGTTGAGATGACTTTCAAAATATGGCCGCTTTGACCCCCGGTTAGAAAGCTTCCTCCTTTGTGCGTTGGGGTTCACCGGTGAGTAGATTCTGGTATTATTCAAGTTGTTTGGATGTAGATTACGAGATTTTCTCAAGCAATAATAAGGCTTGGGTCATTCATGTTTTTACAGGGAAAGCGATTGAAACCTTTGGTGGAATATTACAGGTAAGCTCTACTAGTTAGTTTTGCTTAACCTATTAGCGTGGTGTCATGGCATCTCTCATTGGTGCCTATGGGGCGATATGTTGCAACTGTATTTATTATATTTACAGTGTTAGAACCGGGGTCTCTAGTTGGCAGGGGTATGCACCCTAGTCCAAGTAGGGACCACCGCTTCCGACCTGGTAGCTTGGCGCAGAGCAGCAAAGGCGTAACTTCAGTGGCAATGTGTAAAGTATTTGTGCAACACACAACGGCGATGACACAGTAAAAACACTCAAAAAAGTAACACCACACCAGTTTTGTATAAGAATAAGAATTTCTTTATCTAAAAATTATGCGAGAACCATAAGCAGGTAAATCCAGCTCCAGGCAAGATCAATAATAAAAAAGGATTCCAGTTTCCAAGCAAGATCAATAATCAATAAGAATGAATCCAGTTCCCAGGCCTGATCAATAATAAAAAGGATTCCAGTTTCCAAGCAAGATCAATAATCAATAAGAATGAATCCAGTTGCCAGGCCTGATCAAATCACCAAAAGCTCATGTGTGCCAAGGGCTCCTTCTGGTAATGTCTTTCTCACAGTGTCCTTGGATGGCAAAAGTTCACTTGAGGTAGGTTTTTATGGTCAAAATTCACTGTGGGAAGGTTCTTAGGCCAAAGTTCCCTTGTAGTGTAATAAGTGTGCCTCTCATAGAAATTATGCTCCCAGCGTAGGAAGTGTGGCTGCCCAGGCGCTGCTAGTGATGCTAAAAAAATGCCCCAGTGTCAATTACCAAGTAATTATGCCCCCGTAGGCCGGTCAGTGAAGGACGGTTCCCAGCCAAGCACAAAGCTCACACTCCAGGTACCCGGCCAACCCGCACCCCGCCCCCTCGCAGCAGCCTGGTTGCACTGAGGTGTTACCTGGGGTGGTGGTTGTGGGCGCGGGTGCGAGGCTCCTCTCCCCCTGGGACCTCGGGCTCAGCAGGCGCTGCACGGGTGGAGGTCACGGCCACCCAGCGCTCCTTTAGCACAGCGCTTAACAGTGCCTCCAAGTCCGGGGCAACGACGGAGCCTCCTGCCACACAGCGCTTGGCTTCTCAGCGCTACACAGCGCGATCCTGTCCCAGGGGCGGTGACCTCAGGGCCTGTTTCAGTCGGCTTGCGCCAGAAGCAGAGGCAATCACAGAGCCCTCGGGAGGATCACGGGGCAAGCAGTGCTGAGGGCAGGCACAGCGTTGCAGGGCAAATCTTGAGAGTGTTGTTGCTGTTCCAAAGGGCAGTCTTTAAAACGTTGTGGTCCAAGGACAGGTAGTTTCCTTTAGCTTAAAAAAGGTGCAGTCCCAAAAAGGCAATCTTTAAAAGGTTGAAGATTCTTTAAAATGTGGTTCAAAGAAAAGTAGTTGCTTTGGGATGTTGTGGAGACACTCTGGTGGTGATGTTGCAGTCTCCCATGCAGGGCAGGATCAGCAGACAGTAGGGCAGCTCAGCAGGTTGTGGGGCAGGAGTTCCTTGGAGCAGTCAGCCTCCTTCCTAGTGGCAATCCTCTTGCGCAGCAGTCCTCACTCCAGCAGGGATTCTTCCAGGTCCAGCAGTGTAACAAGAATGTGAGGCCAGGACCCTCCCTTATATATTCTACAGTTCAGGTGCTAGAAAGTGGTGGAAGTCCCTGGAAGGGTCTGGGGGCAGGAGCTTCTGGAAGAGTCCAGGGAGTTCTGGTATGTTCCCTGCCTTCCCTGACCTAGCTGTCACAGTGACGAGAGACAGGCCGTTAAGGCTACAGTGGGCAGCCCATCACAGCTCATCCCAGTGAAGAAGGTATGAATCACCACTCCCACCTCCCAACCCAGGCAGGCTATCAGTATGCAGAGGGGAGGGGGGAGTCTGCAGCCTAATCTAAGTGTAGGCAGGAAAAGGTCCCCTTTATAAAAGTGGGATCCCTAGCGTAGTAATGCCCAAACCCTATATATCATTGGAAAGGGTTCCCCGCCCCGAGTCCAACAAGACCAAACATGATAGACTTATTAGGTCCCTGTCAGAAGTTAGTCCATAAGGGGAGGTTCCCAATGTTAGCCTATGGAGGATTAAGCCTTACTGCGTTAGCAGTGGCTTGTGGCAGATATGCCAGTCTCACAAGGTTTTAGGGGAGAGCACCTGCCCCTCTGCACTGTTTGGCAGTGGTGAGGTGCCCAGAGTCCTAAGTCCAACAAAATATAGGATAAAAATGGGAGGCAAAAAGGGCAAAAATGTAGGGGAGACCACCCTAAGGCTGACAGGTCTAACATACAGGTAGCAGGATAGGTGCGCTCAAAGCCGGTATTGGTATGTAATTTATTCGTAAACCATAATGTAGCAACCAACATGGTGATGGTTAGGGTAATTCTCTTAACAATATCTGCTTTTGGGTTTTTGATCCATAGTAACATCGTGGCCACCAGGGTAATAGTGAATTTATACTCTAATGATCTTCGTTTTCTCGAGTGATTAGTTGTATGAGGTCATTTTCACTGTGTTTGTCTACCGGACTAAGATTTTTTTGACTACTTTCATTCACTGTGTACCTTGTCAATACACTATATCAGAACATTGATATACTATTGGGACGTTTTTGAATGTTAATATTCTGGCATGCCACAGGTAGTGTGAGCACAAATAATTGTCACGATATAAGGGAAGATGAAATACTCCTATTTAAGATTGGGTTGTTGATTAAGAAAGCATGAACTATGTGTTGATCCACTGAAGTACACATAAATTTGATTTAATATTAAAAAAAATTACCGATATGCCCCTGACGAAGGGTCGAGGGTCCCAAAATGCATTGGGCCAATGTTGATTACACTGTAGAACACGGATTATTCAAGTGACTTTCATAATTTTGTTATTGTTATTTGTACATTGTTTCAAGAATATAACTTTGGCAACTTCCTGGGGAATCTGTGTCATTCATGTTGATGTGAAATTGTATTAAAATCTAGAGAATGAACACGTATCTTTATATTATATATGTGAAAACGTATGTATAGCATATTGATGTTGGCACAGCTTTGTCCTAGAAGCCAGTCGGCTTCTGGCCCCATTTCCAACTTATTCTGTGTAAGGTAGACACAACTGAAGGTGTCGCACACAGATCGCTCAAATCAATTTACGTTGCAGTTAAACTTGGATCTCTACAAAAAGGGAGGGTACGATCTACCTGCGAAGTACCAGCTGGTGGCAGGGGCCATATCCCCTTAGGCAGGGAAAATGACAGGGTGTCCATTCACAAACCAGAAGGGAGAGGAGAAACGAGAGTTTTCTGCAGTACAAAGAATCTGGGCTGGTGAGGTGCATTAAGAGCACTCTAATACCATTTAATTGCATCTTCCTCTTCCTAGAAAGCATATTATATGCATACTGTCCATCAGCACTATGAATATATGACCAACTGGAGGAAATGTGAACATTGCAGGAAATTGCAGACCTAATTATGGAAACTGTGAATGTGTCATGGTGGCCATGTGGACCAATCTACAGCAACTGTAAACATAGCTTGGTAATGTAGAGTTAAATGCTATCTTCTGAACCTGACGTATTAGTATGGTATTTATTTGTTTTTAAATGTAAATTATGTATATAGCGCTTTTAGCCAAAGAGCGGACGGTATATATTACAAAAAATGTAGAACAGATTAAAGAAACAAAACAATACAAACAACCTTTTGTGTCTGAAGCAAGATTGGTTGGATAACTCAAGGTTCCAAAGCCAAGGTGTTAAGATGGGGATTCTCGGAATACACAAGAGCAAAAGAACAGCGGGCGCAAAGAGTACAAGGAGGGTATATAATGAAAGCACACAACATAAATGAGGTGGACAACAAATATGAGAACACTGAAGGGATATCTGTTCATATGGTATTGTATCTCTGGGTGGATTTGTAGCAGAGGAATTAGGGGTCTTCCTAATAGTAAGTGGTGCCCTCACACACCTGTGAGGGTGTCATGCTTCATCATCAAAATTAGCTCCATGTGAGATCGGTGCTGCAATGCCCCACAGGCACCGCAAGAGGGTTCTTTGGTGGAGATCAATTAGTAAAAAAGCTGTGATATTGTGTGCCAGTGTGTGGGAGATAGGTGAAGTGATTAATTAAAAATACCTAAGGGGTAAGAAAAAGACACATTTGATAAGGATAAAAGGTTGTGTAGGTTGTTTACTTCTAGTTACGAAGAGAGGCAATCTATCAACGTGTATAGGTCAACATGTTTCACACCTCAGGGGTCTAGGAGGGATCCATGGCATTTTATCAGGACCAGAAAGTGAGAATTAGCATACCTACCCTTTAGTCAGGGTTAGGTGCGTGGGTTATTGTTTTAAATAATTACCATAAAAAGTAAGGAAGTAAGTCAAACAAGTACCTACTTCTCAGTAAACCGAATGAGGTCTCTAAATCCAACCCTACAATCAGGAATTGTGTGACTTTGGGTCATTAGAAGAGGACCACAACAGTGCTGCGATGACAATTATGGATAGTAGAGGTGTGCAAAGTGATGACCTGCCCTGCCTTCTGTTCGCCCGGAGGAGTAGACATTTATACACAATACAGCTGAAGTGAAAATGTAATGGTAGCAAACAAAGTTGAACAATATAAGCACAAGAGGGTTGGATAATCGCAAGCAGAGTACAATTATACTTGGGCAACAGAGAGAGAGCAACAGGAAGACCAGAGACATCAAGAATTTGAAGCAGAGGTTTGAAGAAGAAGTATTAAAAAGTTAACAGATTTCCTGATTTTATTTTATATTGAAACCATCTTCTGTCTCGAAATAAATTTGATTTAAAAAGTTAGGTGAAGAATCAAACTTGAAACCAAGGGACTGTGCTGAGGTAGAAAAAGACATCTGATGTGGCATAATGAAGATATCAAGAAGGTTAGAATTATTAGATGCAGATGAAAAAAGTATTTTTTTTTAGATTACATTTGAGAAAGTGAGTTGGCATTAGGGCCATATGTATAATTCCAAATTGCGATCACAAACACCAAAATTCGCTGAATTTCAGCGTTTGCGATCGCAATTTACGCTCTGTGGTATGTATGAAAGAAAAACTGACTCGCAAAAATTTGTGATTCCCTATTTGAGATTGCATTTAAGGAATCGCAAATTGCTATTCCTTAAATGCAATGTAAGAGCACAGAAAAAGTGCAATTTGGCCACTAGGAATCGCAAATTACCACCAACTTCAAGTTGGTGGTGATTTGCAATTTCTCTGGAAAATTCACTTTTCTGCATTTTTCAAAGTGCCATGTGGCACACACACATGTAATGTAATGTAATGTAACCAGATTTGTAAAGCGCATGGTTACCCGGAGGCATCCCAGCGCTGAGAGTGAGTAACGCTCACAAGAGGGAGTGAGAAGCAAAGGATCACTGGGGGAAAAGGAATGTTTTCAGGAGCTTCCGAAACCGCAAATGAGATGGTTCGGCCCGCAGATTTCGAGGAAGAGCATTCAACAAAGTAGCTGCATTCACAGAGAATCGGCGGCCTCCTGTGCGTGCCTTCTTTACTCTCGGAATTCTGGCCAGGCACTCGTGATCGGAACGCAGGGACCTATTGGCCTTGTAAGGCAGGACTAAACTCTTCAGAATAGACAGTCCTTTACCTTGTAATAGTTTATGGGCAATACACAAGGATTTAAACTTTATCCTTTCACGGATAGGAAGACAATGGAGCAATTTGAGTGCCGGTTTTGCTGAGGCCCTAGCCGAGGTGCCAGTAACAACCTGGCTGAGGCATTCTGAGTCTGTTGAAGTTTATTAACTGTGGCTTCGGGGGCACCTAAAAAAAGGGCATTGCTGTAATCCAGTCTGGACAAAATGAGTCCTTGGATTAACAGCTGCCTTGAAGGTGGAGGAGGAGAGTAAGGACTTTACGAGCCGAACGAAGTAGGCCGAAACAGAATCCCGCCATTTTTTTGCTTGGGTTCTGAACAAAAGATACCGTTCCAACCAAACCCCTAAGCTTTTGATCTCATTTTTTGGGGGGGGAAGGGCTCCCAAGCAGGTAGGCCAAATGGCGACAGGTATGGAAGTCACCTTATGTCCTAATAGCATAATTTCTGTTTTGGACCCGTTTAATTTGAGGGAAGACTCGCTCATCCAGGCATGTATTTTCGTCAGGCAGGAGTGAGACGACAAGTTGAGTGTCGTCGGCATAACTCACTATTTTAATCCCAAACGGGGCCACCACATCCTCCAGGGGGGACATGTACACATTGAATAATGTGGGGCTCAAGGACGAGCCCTGAGGTACACCACACTGGAGGGGGATTAAGGCAGAACGTGAGTTGCCCTCCCAGACTTGGAAGGTGCGATTAGACAGGAACGATGTTAGCCAGGCCAGGGCAGACCCTGCAACTCCTACGCCAGATAGGCGCTGAATTAAGACACGGTGATTCACCGTGTCAAAGGCTGCGCTTAGGTCCAGGAGGATCACTGCCACTGATCCTCCCGAATCCAAGATACAGCTTGCCTCCTCGATGACGGAGAGGAGGGCGGTGTCAGTGCCCTGGCCTGGACGGAAACCTGTTTGAGAACTCCGCAGTAACTCATTAGATTCCAGAAAATGGGAGAGTTGGTAATTCACCATTTTTTCTGTGATCTTACTGAGTCCTGGAAGTAATGAGAACGGCCAAAAGTTGGCCAATTCCAGCGGGTCGAGCTGCGGTTTTTTCAAAAGGGCCTTTACGATGGCCCCCTTCCAACTGAGTGGGACAATGCCCTGAAAAAGAGAGGCATTAATTAGCTCAGTTGCCGGGGTAGCAATGATGGTAGCAATCTGTTTAAGGATTCGCATAGGAACCGGATCATTAGGGGAGCCACTTTTCATAGCGGCCAAAACTGTAAGGAATTCTTCCACTGATACTGTGGCAAATGCATCAAGCTGAGGGCCAGGAGCCAGGGACCGGCTACAGACGTCTGCTACGCAATCGAGTTGCGGCAGTGTACTTAAAATGTTTAGAATTTTAGAATTCAAGTAATTCGCCAATTCATTGCATTTAGCTCCTGAGATATCTGGAGCCAGAGGAGGATCAGGCACCTTCAGTAATTCTGTGACAATCTGAAAGGTTTCTCTGGTGGAATTAGGGCATGTATGTGTGCCACATGTGCACACATGCACATTTCAGGGGTGCAACAGGGTGTCCTTTTGACACACTGGCACCCTTGAAATTGCATTCCCAATTGCGATTCTCTAATTGAGAATTGCAAATTGAGAATGTCTTCTCCTTTGTTCCTATGGGCCTTGTCTTTCACAGTGTTAAGTTCAATATTTACGGAAACAATTTAAAATAATAGAGTAATTGACCAAGAGTCTGGCTCCCCCCAAAGGAAGAGGATATGATGGGGAATAAAAGTACATTCTAAAGAGGGAAATAACCTAAGACAGAGCCCCGAGGAGGAAAACCCCCACCTGAACAGGAACATGCGCAGACATTGCACCTTCCCAGGACACGATTAAGCTGCAAGGAGATAGGTAACAATGAAAACAGTCCCTGGCAGAGTCAGTGATACCTAATGTGGAAAGGATTTGGATAAGTATGGTGATACAAAAGTAGAGTAAAGTTCCAAAGAAGAGCGGAAAGGTTTCTGTGTTGTGCCTGAAGAAGAATGTGGCAGAGGTATAGTAGAGCAGTTTCCGTAGATTAGACAGAGCAAAAACCTGATTACACATAAAAGAATGGTTAGGGTGGTGGAAAGAAAATGGGTTGAAGATTAGAAAGAATTGTAGGGTTAAGTGGAGGTTCCTTGTGAAGAGGAAGAACAGTTGATGATGTATAGAGGACAAGGAAGACAACTTACACAACAGATGCAAGTGAAGCATTAGATCAGTGGTTCTTAACCTGTGGGACCCATAGGAATCCGCAAAGCCTCTCAGGAGGTCCACAACTGCTTATAAAATAGTTTATTAATAAAATATTATACCGTATTTAAATGAAGTAAACGTAAAAGTGAAAATTTTTAAACATTTTATAAATGTGAAGGAATTTGAAATTGGAGGTTAAAATTAAGTTGGTTTGTTTAGATTGATTTGTGGGACATTGCAAGTGCATCAGACAGAACATATGGGCAATGGTTTTGAATTTAGAAAAGATCCAACCTTCGAATTAACATTTAAATTGTGTTTTTTTATATTTCTTTGTGGGTTTAATGAAATATTTAATCATTTGTGTATTGTTTTGTGGTTCAAGTCCTTGAAATTACTCAGGCCATGGCTTCCACCAATGATTCAGTGGGAGTTCCCCGATTCCAATAATTATTCAGCAGGGGACCCTGGAATCCAGTATGATTAAGTGGAGATCCTCTGAAGTCGAAAGGATAATAACCCCTGCATTACATGATATCAAGAGAGAAACAAGGAGAGCTCACCATAGAGGATGTTTCAGGGTGAGGTGGGGTTGCTGTAGGTTTGGCAAGGGCCAGGAACATTAAGATACATATTGAGGAGTGAAGTAAAGAACGAGGTGGTGCAGAAGAGGGTAGGAAGAAGAAGACGTACGTATAAGTGGAGAAGATGACTCAATGGAAGGGAAGAAAGCTCAGCTTTTAAAGGTATTGTGTATACTGAATGGGGCTTCTGGGATTTGTGAAACAAGCGCAGGAAACTCTAAGTGGTTAAATTAGTGTGGTATTGGCACATTAAACCGAGCCTTATATATGACCAGTACTGGAACCGCACTGGCACATCAGACATCAAACTACCAGCAGCGCCCTTACTCGTTTGAGCACCACCCTGATGTTATGTGCATTTTATTTTTTCTCACCTTGATATCACTCAGCGTATGAACAATTACATGCATCACATCTACTAGCTTAATATGAAAAACTGGTCTATGTGTCTGTTTGCAGGAATGCATCTTAGGGGCACTATGGTATCCGCTTCTTACGGTACAGTGGGACTGGGTATCATCCAACGCTTGAGTAATGCACAACTATTAGTCTGGTGTTCTTCCAGCGTTTTCATCAAATGCAGATTTTTCTGATGGCTGCATAAAAGACTTGCTTCTCCAGAGCAATGATGCTCCAGTGTACTGTAGCACATAATGAAGCAATTAAATATGTCCTGAGTTACTCTTCAGAGCTGCCTATAAAACCCACAGCTTGACTTTATAACAATTATATTACATTTAAAGTGTGTACTGTTACGCAGCATTTGGTCGGACAAGCATTACTAAAGTTAATGGGTCTAATGTTCAAGAGCTGACAAAAGCTGAAGAAAATGCTAACTTCAGTGAAAATGAAATAGAAAAAGAATGATTTTTGCACAAATAGGATAAAGAGTTAAATGTATGTATGCTGCATAATAGCAAATAGAACAAATATGGGACAAACACATTGGAGGCTAAACTAAATACCCTCAGAGTATGTAAGAATGAGTCACATAACATGTTCTCAATCTCTACACCTCTTATGTCACACCCATAATAGGAACATAAACGGAAGGAGAGATACGAGGAACAGATTTAAAGGATTCGGGATTGAATAGAGTCAATGCAGAGCGAGAAGTGAAAACACCATCTCTATATAGTACCAAACCATACTGAATGCTTAATATAATGGCCCTTCCCAAGCCCAGGTCGCATACTAAGTGACAATGGAGAAAAATAGAGCAATACAAATTCATAGAATCCATCCAGAACTAAGGCAAAACGTATCATGTAGCTAGCATAAGCCTATTAAAAAAAGACCACACTTCTCCAGGACCGGAAAATTGTGCTCCGTGCCATTGCACCACACTTCTTTCATCACCAGGTTGATTTCTCTTGATTGACTTAATACCAAACCCAAAATCTCCCTAGAGGGTGACTAAAGCTGCCAAGCTGTGGACTGTGTGAAGTCTCCATAAAACTGAAACAGTAAAATGCTCCTGCTTCCCATCTAGATGGATTCTTTAGTGAAGCCACCTTGAATAGAATAGATTCTCAAAGATCTGGGAACCAGACAATGACATATATAGTACAGCATCTGAGGTTGAACCAGCCCCAAGGACATAGAAATGAGTTTGAAATTCTTCCTTGCAAAGCCTTCACTACCATCTTGGGAAAGCTGCAAACGGTCGCGAAAAAAGACATAGATGGAAAAAATAAGTCACATCTGATGCCAATGAGGGGAACACAACATCAGAATGTTGACTGTACTTTGTTCATTTCCAATGGAATCTTTGCTTTAGTCACCTTCCCTCAAACCTCACCATGTTCCTGTATCTGTCCCTCAAATGAGGTTGGCCTGGCTTCCAGGTTTAGCACATTAATATCCCACCACTACACTGAATCATATATTTCTGGCCTTTGACCATATCTTTTACATCTCCAACTTCCTCTTCCCCAACCAGAGCAAGCCCTCTTCTTTTAGATGAAGAAAATTCTTGTTTGTCCTTCTACTGCCTCTGGGGCATCACTCTGACACAGTGGCAAGGCCAGCAGTAAGACCTTATTTCAAATGCTGTTTTCCAGTGGATTTCTCTTCCATCTCACTCACATGAGTGTCAGACTCTGCCGACTGTAGCCTTATGTACCATATGGGTTCAGTTGGTATCTCTTGAAGTTTGGAGAAGATACCCGTGTTCATTTCTACAAAGAATAGAAGAGGTGCCCACTGAGGGCAAATGTCATGCTCTCATAGGCAGTGCCACACCTCAATGGTTGCAAGTGACTGCAAGCTGTTTTTGCCTGGAAATCTATCTGGTAAAGAGACAATTGATGCAGAGGTTATTTCATTCACAGTGCAGAATTCAAAGTTGACATGCTTGTGTCTGGTAAGCCATAGTCTGGGTGGATGCAGTGTTAGGGGCCCCTGTGTGTTTCCCGCAGCAACACGCCTGCTTCATGGCAATCATTTTTAAAAATTGTTAAAAGGGAATCCTATTTTGCATATTTAATGATAGAACAATAGCTGATGTCTTCAGTGTTGTCAATGTTTATTTTCCATGCTGTCCTAAACATTTCAACAGGCAGTGTAGGTTGTAAATAGCACCCTGAAGCAGCCAGTCAGTAGAGGAGATTCAATAGCTAAAGAAAACAACTAGCGTAACGTAACACAACACAATGTGTTCGATGAATGTAACTAAAAGTTTTCTAAAACGTCGGACACCAATCTAGTTTCAACAATAAATGATCATATGAATGCCACTGTATGGGCTGTAAATAGCTTGTTAATTCAATTTGGATCTTCAATCTTGGGGCATTTTTAAGTAATAAAGATAGGACAGGGTAGCTCATAATTAGTTGTTTATCAATGATTTAAAATCTTAGTGTCAAATGCAGAACAGGTTTTTATTATTAGGAAATACATTGAGTAATTCATGTTTAATATGGTTAATGAACTTTCTAATCAGTACCATGTGGGGCTTTGAATGAATTTTACCTGGGAAAGAGGAACATGTTCCCAACTTCGGGAAACAGCGTTTACAACGCTGCCATCACATTGCGGTGCTTTTACAACGCGGTCGTTACTACACGATACCTTTACATCGCAAGTTATTTGACCAACTTGGTGTAGGGGGCGCTCTAAACTAAGGATTAGTATAATTCACTATTCCAACACCTTCCCTTCTATTGTACACGCTGGAGTTGGAATAGTAAATTATACTATTCCTAAGTCCAGCGCACCCCCTACTGCAAGTCGATCAGACTTGAGATGTAACGGTATCGCGTTCTGACAACGCCGTCGTTGTAACGACCGCATTGTAATAGAACGCGATGTAATAGCATGCATTGTGACATACTATATACCCAACTTCTACTTCAGCCTGAGTTGACTAAACACTGACCTAATTTTCTATACTCAAAACGCCTCCTGGTAGAAACAACTCTTCACAAATACCCTCCTTCTGTTCAACACAGCCAATTTCCCTTATGGCTTCAAGGTCTCGGTCTCACCTTCACCCACCTTTAGGGCCGGACTGGCCGTAGTGGGCACCTGCATTTCCCCGGTGGGCCACAAGGTTGGGGCCCTGTTTTGTACCATTGTGGGGCCATTTTTGTTACAGGGGTCCTGTTATCGGCCCCCTGTAACAAAAGCAGCTACAGTGTTTTCGAAATGCACACCCCACCCCGCTCCCCCGCCCAACTCAAGGGTCGAAGTCTCTATTTAAACTAGCGGAGTGGCAATATTCTGATTCAAGCTGCTGGCGAAAACCTCCGAACATATGATCTCCATTTCTCTTCCCTAGTGAACCGACTAATCGCCAAACAGACTCGTGAGCTTCATCTTTTAACCTGCCACCTCCCTAACCCATCAACTCCCCCTCAACCCTCAACCCTCTCCATTCTCACTCTCCCTTTCCCTTATCTCACCTCCCATGACCATCCCCTGCTGCCTTCCTTTTCCATACTCCTTCCCTCCCCCCTCGATGCTCTTGCTCATCCCCCATTCCCCACCCAATCCTGCCATCTCCTCATACGTGTCTTTCTTTACTCTCACCTAGCCCTACCTCTACTACTTCCCTCACAGTCCATCCTTGAATTTCTCTACTGCCTGCGACCACTCCCTAATCCCCTCCCCCTCCCATCTACACAATAGCCCCCATGCCTTTCCCACACAACCCTCCTCACCACTCTCAACCTATCACCCCTCTCAGATCTTCCACTACCCAGCCCCCAGCCACAGCCCTCCAGGGCCTCCTCTCTTTAACCGAGCCCCCACACAATCCCCTATTTGCTGCTTCCTCTACCTCAGTTTATGCTCCGACATTCGTTTCTCCGAGTCTCAGTGACTACCTCTCTACAAACTACATTTCCACCAAAAACCTTCCCTACTCCTGTCCTCTCCCTCTTCTCCTACCCAGCCCCCATGCTAACGAGAGTGTGCACTCTGTCTCTCCCCTATAATCTCACCTAACAAACATGCTCTTGAAAATGCTTGTTCGTTGAATTCTCACCCACTTATGAAGACTCAAACAGTACAGCCCACCATGCTGTGTCCGTCTCCTTTCCCACTCCATCATACCCCCAAGTCTATCCCACTCTCCCACCACAAGTCCATCAAAACCTACCACTCATACCCTTGCATACAAAATATCTCCAAGCCCTCCCTCTCAGAGTCCCCTCACCCGTACCCCTCCTCCTCAACATAATAATCAAACTAGATACACTAGAGAAGGAAGTGAGCTTTATCTTTGTTTACATACACTCCAAACATTTGCTACATAAAACATCCTTGCGCCATATCAATATCCCTAGCTCTTAGAACACTCCCACTGAGCATTCATGGGCCTCAGTCCTTCTGGTCAACAAATCCCGATGAGTTTACAATGACCTCTCAAAAGCAAAATTGTCCTACTACTTCAGTCTTACAATCAGAGCATTCCCTCTCACTTTCGCTTTATATCACACAAAATCCCTGGTCAAGTGAGCACAGAAAAAGGTTTAACCCTTGTAGCCTTATCATCGTTCCGATCAACCCAGAAAAACAATGTGAATAACCAATTCTTTCCTCAAATGCACACTACGCAATTGCATATCTGCAGCTAAACACTGCAGGGCGATAACAGAATTGATTCTCTCAAAAAACATTAACATCCTTTTCTTTACAAAAACCTGGCTGAATGATCTGTTCACCCCTTAAACTGGGGAAGACAGCCATTACAACGCGGGCTTTACACCGCGCTACCATTACGATGCAGCCATCACAACGCAAGTCGTTACAACGACTTGGGCTGAATGACGCTATATACTAAGGAATAGTATAATTTACTATTCCAACACCTTCCCTACTGTTTCGTAGGATGGAGTTGGAATAGTAAATTATACTATTCCTAAATCCAACGCCTACAGCGCAAGTCGTTGTAACGACTTGCGTTGTGATGGATGCGTTGTAATGGTAGCGCGGTGTAAAGCCCGCGTTGTCATGACATACATCCTAAACTGGCATCCTGTTCCCCCCTGGATTTTCTATTAAGTACTTAGACAGGGAGGGCCATGCTGGGGTTGGCATAGCTGCCATCCATTGAGACAACATCCATCTGAATTGCTTCAAAGATGAGTTCACCTTTAAGTTTTTGGAACTTGATCTACCGTCCCCAGGCTCTAAGTCAACTAAGTTCCACATTATCTACCAACCCTTGGGTGAAAACCAATTCATTATTAACAGATTATGGATCTCATCATTAAACTATCTCTCCTTTCTAACAACATTTACCTAGGGAATTTCAACCTCCACTGGAACAACTCAAATGACCCTCAAGGGACTCAAATGAAGGATTTTCTCAGTAACAATGACCTTAAGCAAAACTTTTAGAATCATGTACACTTGAGAGGATCCACGCTGCATCTACTAAAAGCAAAATAAGGGTATCTGTCCTTGGACTCTTTTCTCCTGTTAGACTGGACTTACCACCATATCTCGCCTCTGAAAGACTGCAAATGAAAGGCCAACCCATGAGATCCAAATGATGGATCAAAGACCTAAAACTCAACAAAGATGTCCTGGTGCCAGAAATACTGCTACACCCACAACCCATGAATGGCCCACTGAGTGCAAGAAACATGACCTCTCACTACAATTTACCTATGATAACTATCATGGGCCAGGTAGCGTCCCTGAAAATCAAAAGGCAAAAAAACAAACTGCCCTGTCTGTGGTATGATAAGGCACTAAACAAAGAGAGATTCACTGAAAGGAGATGAAGACAGAACTCCTCAGCCTTAACTTTGACTCAACTTTGGATAGAAAGAAACAACTACATGCCCCTCATCTTTAAGTCAAAAGTCTTCTGCTTCAAAACTTAACTACTCAACATTCGTAATTCCCAGGGCAAACTCTTTCACATCATCAGACAGCAAGCTTGCCCTATCACTGAGCCTCCTATTTTACCCTCACAAGAAAGATGTGATGGCTTCTCCTTTTCTTAGCTGACAAGATCAAGAAGATTGAATGCTCTCTCCCGTGTGATGCAGCAGACATACTCCCCTACCTTGCCCCCAAGAATAATGCCTCCTGGAACAAATTCTAGCTGGTTGCCGAAGTTGAAATCATCAATGCCGTAGCTTAGCTAAGTCTTTCCATGAACATTATAAACCCAATTCTCTCCTTCCTAATGAAGAACTTCAGCTATCTCATCGCCCTTGAGATAGTGCGGACCGCTTGCAGAGCAGTAAAGTCACCACTCTACTGTAGAACACTGGAGCAGATCCTGCTAACCTGCTCTAATACAAGTAATCAATCTCCCTTACTTAGTGAAATTGCTAGAAAGTGTGTCCTGAAGCAACTCACACAGTTTGTCGATGACTTCAACTTACTGGATATCTTCCAAACTAAATTCAGAGCTGGTCTCAGCAAAGAAACAGCCATCATCCATTTCATGGATGATCCACTCAAGCTCCTGGAAAATGGTGATTCATTCTCATGATTCATTCTCCTTGACCTGTCTGTGGTCTTCGACGCAGTCAATCATGATAGCCTGCTGTGCATTCTGAAGGAGTGGATGAATAAACAGCACAGACATCAACTGGTTCTCCTATCTCAAAAACTTTTCCCAACAAACTAACCTGAACAAATTCCTTTCTAACCTGGCCCCTATCTTGTATGGGGTGCCACTGGGCTTTCCATACTATTTCTTACTCTTTTCAACCTATACATGGAGCCCCTAACCTCAATTCTACATCATGTTATGCTCAATTACCATCTATTTGAGGATGACACTGAGCTTTACCTAAAAATCCTGGCTCTCTCATAACCACTTAGAACTGAACTCACTCAAAACAGAATTCTACCTCGTCTCATTTCCGCACTGGTCTTTCACAGTTCAAGTTTGGCTCACCTCGGTTGAAGACAGAAATTACCAACAGCCCCAAACTGCAGGGATCCCTCTGGATAGACAGGTGGATACTCAGTTTCTCATCAAAGTGCTCAATTTCAACTCAGAATGCTGAAAAGGGCCAAACTTTACATTCCTCCACTGGAATTTAAAAATGCAGTACAGGCCGTTGTTTTATCAGGTCTTGTCTACAGCAATGCTACCCTAACCGTTGCTCTGAAATCACACCTAGTACTTGTTGCGTCCAACCCAGCCACAGCACTCGCAAATGACTCCGCCACACACGGAGAGTAGACATACACATCTTTATTCTTCAGCATGTAAGCAAGAACTCAACGTTATAAACCTGCATTCACTTCATTACCTTCCAACTCTTATGCTACAGGTTTACCGAGTCCATCAGGAAGCAAAAGCATTCCGTCATTCTTAATTTACATGATACTACATCACCCCCTTTGTTAAAGAAAAAGTTACAAATTTAACAATAAATAAATGAATAAATAAATACATAAATAATTACAAAATACATATGCACATATTAACTCTTTAATGAGCCTTCATGGCACTTGGATCACCAGCCCTGATCGACTCATCGGAAGCCGGGAGCTCGCAGTCGAAGTGCCAGTGATCTGCATATGGGAGGTGGAAACACCACCAGTCTCGGGGTCATCAACTTTCAGTCTCGACCCAGTCTCTAAGGTGACATCGATGCTTGGTGAGTGAGGAGCCACATGTTTGAAGTGAGAAGAATCTCTAGTAAGGGACTTACCAGGATGTTGAGAATTTAACATGTGTCCTTTGGTGGTTGTAACAGTAAAGGGCGCAGCCTCGAAGGGAGCATCAGATTTTAGTTTTCTAGATTGTCAAACTGATACTCGATCTGCTCTCTTGAAAGTGATGTCTTTCACATTACGTCATATTTTAGCATATACTTTCATTATTCGCTTGCGACCAGAATCTTCTCTGCAAATGTCTTTCTCAGTCTTTGATAAGAGGTTGGTCCACTGCAGTAACTTGGCCATCATGGCTCTCCCAAACACAAACATTATGGTTGCAGGGCTTTCCTCTGAAGTCGAATGAGGGGTCGATCAGTAAGCTTGAAGAGTGGTATTCAAAACAAACGAGATTGAGCTTCTGGAATGCGGCACGTTGCACAGCTTTCTTCAGAGTACTCATGAACCATTCTACAAAACTGTTGGCCTGGGGCCAACGAGGAGTGCTTTTCTCATGCCTTACATTGAGATGGCTGAGAAATTCTCTGAACTCTCGACTATTGAAAGGCAGACCATTGTCAGATTTCAAGATCACAGGGACGCCCCATGTCACAAAGATGCCATTTAATCTTTTAATAACCTTTTCATGAGTACTGGATGAAAGATCTTCTAACAATGGAAAGCGGGAGTATTCATCAACAATGACCATTAGATGATGTCCATTCTCAAGAGGACCAAAGAAATCAACAGCAATTCTCTACGAGCATTGTTAGGCAATTTTGACATGCTAAAAGGGTGCTGAGTAATGCGGAATGAGAGACTGTTGCATAAATGACAGGCCTTTAACTCTCTTTCAAACCTTTCATCGAGATGAGGAAACCACACTCTGTCTCAAAGAGCTCTCTTTGTGGTAAATTTTCTTTGGTGTCCCTCATGGTGCCCTTCAATTAGTTTTTGTTATAGTCTCTCCAAAATGAAAATGTGTGTACCTTGCAAGATGAGGCCCTCCTGGGCTACAGACAGTTCATCTCTGACATTTCTAAATTTTAATAATTCACTGTCACTGGTGAGAGTTCGAGCTTGCTGGTTCCTATATTGGTGAGCAATAATGTCTTTCAATTTCAGCATGTCACTATCTTGGCTCGTGGCAGTGACAATTTGTTCTAAAGACATGGCAGCCGGTGTGCTAAATTTTACAATGAAGTTTATGTCGACCTCAGTCGTTCAGTCATCTTAGAAGGGGCACCAGGGCATTGTAATGCCACTCTTGAAAAAATAATCTGCAGGATTTTGATCTTTTTCTGGATGGTGAACAATTGTGTAGTTGCATTCGTGTCATCTCTGACCCCAACGTTTAATAGAGGAGGCATCTTGGCTTTTGGATTTCTGAATATTGTCAATAGTGCTTGATTATCGATTATCACTGTGAAAGGTTTTCCGTATAAGAACACATAGAAATATTCACAAGTCCACACCACTGCCAAACTTTGTTTCTCAGGTTGTGAATAAGCACGTTCACTTCGCAACAAGCTTTTACTGGTGTAAGCCATGATATGCCTTCAGGCATTTGGCAGTCCATTGTGCTCTGCAAGGATTGCAGCTAACCCGATAAAGCTAGCATCGACTATAACCTCTGTATGGAGCTTAGGATTAAAGTTGACCATTTCAGTGGCTTGCTTGATCCTTTTGAAGATTTTTTCTAACCCGCCTGACCACTGAAACACAACATTCTTTTCCGTCAGTTCTCGTAACGGTCCACTGACCATGGCAAAGTCTTGTATGTATCTAGAACAGCATCTGGCCATTCCAGGGAATGAAGGTAACATAGAAAATGTCCTGTAGGGGATTAGCAGCAGATGGCTTGCACTTTAGCTGGGTCGAGTGTCATACCCAGTTCAGAAAAGATATGGCCAAAGAATTTTAAAGTTTATCTTATGGAATTCACATTTGTCAGCATTCAAAGTCAAGCCAGCATAATTTAGCAAACAACACACTTAAATGAGAGCTTTGTCATTAAATGAGAGCTTTGTTATTCTCTTTTTGAGTAGCTTTGAAGACTAATAAGGCATCACTATAGTTGAAGGCATTTACAACAGGCTGTATGCTACATCGAATGATGTCTTGGAAAAGTTCTGCAGCCGAGGATATGCCAAATCTGAGTCTCTTATAGCGAAACAGATCAATGTCTGTAGAGAAGGTTGTAATGTACCTGCAAATCTCTTCAAATTTCAACTGGTGATATCATTTGTTTAAGTCAAGTCGAGAGAAAAACTTTGCTTCATGTAATTGAGTTATCATATCAGCAATGTGCGGACCTAGATGTCGTTCTATCTCGATTGCCTTGTTGGCCTGTCGTATGTCAATGCAAATGCATACAGCTTCTTCACTATCTCTTTTAGGTACTGCTACTATGGGAGAGCCCCATGGGGTTGTACCAGTGGAGAGTTCAAGAATGTTACGTCCGAGTAACGTCTTAAATTCTCTTTCAATAGCTTCTTGCAAGTGAAATGCAACTCACCTGTGTCTTTGGGCAACGGTTCAAACATCCTCATTTATATTTAACTGTACTTTCATAGTCTTGAGCTTTCCCAACACATAAAATAATGAAGGAAATTGAGTTACTATTTTATGAAGCGCATCCATATTTTAGTTCACTTACATCAGTACCATATCAGCAGCGGTGTTAAAACTGAGCAGACAAGCACTTGAAGCTGTATCTTGAAGTATATAAATATAATGTTTGTACCACTGTTTTCTTGTGTTTCATCATAGCTACAAATGAACCTTGACTTTTTAAGGGTGTCGACGCAGCCCATGTACATACTTTAGATTTCTAAGGTGCAAATTGTGGTAAGGGAGACAATTCACAATATTTCTCCTCAAGCATAATGTTTATCGACGTACCGCCATCAATAATAAAAGGTATTGCACACCCATTTATCTTCAGGGTAATCTTCGGACAATGTTTGTATGACTTGGTGCTTTTTCATATTGATCATTGTTTTGGCTGTGTTTTTTCTCCCATTCGACTACTCCCACATGTGCATGCCTCTTTGAAGTAGACATGAACATTGCACAATTATCATTGTCACTTTCACTTGAAACCAACACTGAGGAACTCTTTGGCGATAATTTTGATGATGATCGACTTCAGTTGGTGTTGAATTGTCTCAGTTGGTGTGACTGCTTGGCCTTGTGGGAGCGCAACAAACAACGTTGATGTAGCGCGCGGTCGGCCATTTTGTCTTCACGTTCTGACACACATACTTTTCCTTTAGCAAACCTTCACAAAATGGTTCACTTTGCCACAGCCATTGGAAAACTGTCAAATGGCGGGACATCTGCCATCATACTGAAATGACAATCCACATCTGAAACACATTTTCTTTTTCAGTGGATAGATCACTTTGAATCCCTCAACTTTATACTTTGGCTTACTTTTCATGTTCATGACTGACGCATTCTGAGCACCTCCAGCCTCCATGTCAGCTGCTTGTGAATTAGAATGCTCTTCAGTTTGGGCAGCTGTGAGGTCTTGTTCTAAGTTCAAAGTTTCCTTTAGCATTCATCTTTGAAAGGAATCTGCCAGACAGCAATCTATAACTCTGAGGCGTGCGGCTTCCTCTTCATTAAATTAATTGAACTTACAGTCCTTTATAAGGAGATCCAGTAGCTCAACAAATTCAGGGATTGTTTCACCTACTCACTGGCGTTCTTGACTGAAGATGTATCTTTCGTAATCTATATTTGTCACGGGATTGAACTTGGAATTTAAGGCTGCTTTGATTTGATTGTATGTCACTTCACCATCTTGTGGTATCTATTTTATGGCTTCTTTCCTACCTTTACCAGCCATGTTCTTCAGATACTTGATCATCTTTTTTTCATCTGTCTCATTCATTGCATCTATGAAATTCTCAAATGTCTCTATCCAACCAGTCCATCTATTGGTAATATTGTGTTTTTTGGGCGTATCAAATGATGATGGCGGTTTTAAGAAAGCAGCAGCAGTATAACCATTGGTGGACAGCAGTGATCCCTCTTACGCTTGGTAAACTTGCTCATGCAAACCATCTCTAGAGCCTTGTGATGTGCTGGCTTCAGGGTCAGCCTTAACAGTTGGAGGAGCATTAGCCTTGCCCTCGTTCTCCATTGGAGCTCTTTATTTTAATGGAGATTTATAGAGTTGTTCTGAGCCCCCGCTCTGCAACTTTGGTGGTGGGCTGCTTTGTTTATGGACAGCTCTGTAAGCACAACCCCGGCCTTCCCTCTGGAGCCACTTCACAGCAGGCTGTGGTATAATGATTCTCTTTAATTTCAGTAAGTAGACAAGTCTTTTTCGTGTTCAAATGATTGGGTATGAAGTTCAATTGGCTTTTCGCTTAAATGTCTCTTCATAAACACCGTGTTGATCTCTGCTTCACAGCACATCAGATTACAGCTTAAACTGCACTGGATTATTACAATATGTTGCTTTTCAGAACCTGATTGAATCCACCTTTAGCATTGTCACTCTGTATGATGTATAGCATTAATTTGCATAGTAGCGCGGTGCCTCAGTTTGCTGCGTTTTTGTTTGAACCTCCGCTACTGAGGTATAGCTGTTTCTTTATCCTCAAAGGCTTTACACAGGCTAGCATTATGCTGAGACTCCACAGGTACCAGCATCTATTGTGCACACATGGCAAGTACAAAATGTTTGCTGGACCACGACAAACTCTCTGGGAGAGCATTGTCAATCTATGGGTTACCCATCGCCAGTTGTAGCATCCTACCCAGCCCGGGTACTCGCCAATGACTGCACCACACATGAAGAGTAGTTATACATTGTCTTTATTCTTCGGTGTGTAAGCAAGAACTCTGCGTTCTAAACCTGCATTCACTTCTTTACCTTCCAATGCTTATGTCACAGGTCTGGGGAGTCCATGAAGAACCAAAAGAGTTCTGTCATTCTTTATTTACAAGACACTACAGTGCCAATTAAGGCCACCATAAATGTGAAAGTAAGGCTAGTATTTGGAGTACAGTGATTCAAACACAACATCTTCAAGGTAGCCGACATTACTGTTAAAGCTCTGCACTTCAGCACTCCAAAATTTGGGGACCAAACATCCACCCTATCTAGAGGCAACCGAATCCTGTGGAATGCTGATTCGCTACTCCTGGAACCGCAAATACATGAAGAAACAAATAAACACTACTCCTTCTCTGGCAGCACTTCTCAAATATGGATCTCACTTCTGCTGGGATACACACATCCCATCTCAAGCCACCTTTAAGAGGAAAGTCAAATTCCTTTTGCAGAGACATTCCTGACAAACTAATCACTCTGTCTTCTTTTCCTCTTTCCCCCTCTGTACTGAATAGGACTTGGAATTCTCCTGTCTTGTGTTATGTAAAATGTCAGGTGTACCCTCATTGGTGATTCCCAGCTTGCTTTTCTCCCTGCGTGATATGCGATGGAAATCCCAATATAATGATCTGTGTGTCCTTGTGCCTTCTCAAATCTCAAGGGCCATTACCGGGCTTGTCCTTGAGCTTTGTTTTTATTATTACATTGTAGAACTTCTGCTTATACGTAATTTGTGCTGTATAGTGCAATGATATCAGCGTTTTGTTTGTCCTTTTAACCCCTTCCCTGCTCATGACGGAACCACGCCGTCATGAGCCACGGGCATCGTTTGCTCATGACGGCGTGGTACTGTCATGCTGCGGCCGCTCCGCCCATGCGGCACTGATTGCCCGCGAATTAGTGAGTGGGCGGAGTCGTGACAGAACCACACCGTCATGAGCACAGCACGTCCGTGGCTCATGACGGCGTGGTTCCATCACGAGCAAATTACCTTCCGCGGCCAAGGGGTTAAAACCTCTTAATAAATAATAAGTAAATGAAGTTTATACCTTTACCCTGCACCACAACTTGATTCCTGAACAGGTGCAGATGCAAATCTTTTATGTAGCGTGATTATAGGTGATTATAGGTGCTGGTAGGGACAGTTTCTCTTTTTGTCAAATTGTTTAGCTCCTTTCCCTCTGGTGAATATTTGGGGAACAACAATACTTTATAACTGAGATGACTTGGATATCCAAGCTTTTCTATAGTAAGAGCTATTTATGTTTCATAAAAACAATCCTGAGCTATTTACATAAATTAGCAGTGTTAACAATACTGAACACTTCATCCATGAGTGGCCAATGCGTGCAAGGCTACCCGCAGTGACCAACTCAGTACATCCGTCAAGGTCACCAGCAATGTTGCACAAAAAAAGCATTATCAATTTTAATTTAGACTGCCTCTGCATGTCACAGCAGTCATATACTCAGGCCCTGTGGCACCTAATAAAGACTATCAGTAATTAGGCTACCCATCACAAAGCAAATTCCTTTTAAATATTAGCCTCATCATTTTTTTCTGTAAATGTTCGTTTATTAGTTCTGAAAATAGACATATTTTACATTTAAACAGATCCTTTGAAAAAATGTGGAAGCATACCTAATCCAACCAAAGAAAACCATTGTATTTACTAGATTGAGCTACGAATAGGTGGCATATAGGTATGTATATTTACTATAATTAAATAGCCTAATTTATATTTTTGGGGGGAGAGGGCAACACCTCATGTTTTTAGTTTACTCCTAAAACACCCCCAAACCCTAAAATTACTCTTACCTCTGTTTACCACTGCCCATCCTAAACCGTAAAATTACCCTCAACTGACCTTACCACTAGTCCCACCTAAACTTTTTTTTAAATTACATAACAATTATGTTATTTTAGGAAAAAAACCGACCTGCGTGGTAAAGGCATTTGCGATAAAGGTATCAATACTTACCTGCATTGCACTTACCTGAGTGGTAAAGGAAGTGTGGTGAAGGTATTGCTTGGTAAAAATATTGTAAAGTCTGTCTCCCGCTGGAGAGCTTGCAGTAGCTCCCAAGCTTAAATTGGAGAACCCTGCTTTATAAGAATACCTTGTGTAATCACTTGGAGAGATAACTTTGTATTTATGTTTTCCAGACACTGCCCCAGCTCACAGCAACCTTGTCAAGGTGATCCTATTTGCACACTCAAAGTGACCACAGATGTTGCAGAACCAAAATTTGATTTTCATATGACTTTTTAGAAGGTGCCGAGGACCTCCAGGGTGAAAAAGAAGGTTTTTTTTCTTTCATATTTTGCATTTGTTTTCTCCGTGTTGTAGTATTTATCTGCCAGGACATGCGTGTTTTATCTAAATAACATTTTCTACAAACAGTATAGTAGCGGTCCTCTCTTTTACTTTTGTTCATCCCAGAACAGCTCATCTGCACTAGTATGTTCCACATTCACTTGTTTGTGGGCTGCAACCATGGGCATGGAAGATTATTTTATAATGGGGGAAACTTCGGGTATTATTCATATAAATACTACAGGTATCTGTATGACTCGAGACGTCATGATCAGCATTCATAGGCCAGCTGTGCATGTTCAGGGGGGTGCACTCGGGATCGTCCGATGATGCATGCCTGCTCTGTGAACAGGCAACCATAAAGGGTAGTAGGCTGTGAGCTCGCAAACCATGCAGGCAGGCTTCAAGGGCACCATTTAGTTTGTAGGTTCCATGCCCCACTAAAGGTTCTGATCTCTCTGTGTACGTGCATGTATATCAATATGTGTGTATGGAGGTATATTTTCATTTGAGAATGACAGCAATTGATTCTCCTGCATGATTTGCTCACTGTTCATCTTCTCGTGTCCCAACAGGGGAGGGCTGCTCTGGTTGCATCCTAAGGACTCTCATCTTTTACGCAGGTGAGGGCTTCAGTGGTTGCCTCCACTAAGGAATACCTACTAATGATCATCTGTTGCCTACTAGTAGGGCTAACCTCTGAACTTACCCTCATTTTGAGGGTGTATCAATCCTAGGATATAGCTTGATCCTTCCAACAAGCAAAAATGTAAATGGGACACCCACCCTGAAAACCTTTCTTACCCTCACAGAAAAGTTTTCTTCTGCATTGATTTCAATCCGATCACCCTCAACAGCCACTGGATCTCACCTTCCTTGCAGACTCTAAAGGTTGAGCGGTATGCCTTTTGTGGTCCATGTTTTCCCTTGTGACACCCACTCTCTGTCCGTAATTTGGAGCAAGAACTTCTGTAAAGCAATAGCTTGCTCTCCCAATCTTTATATTCACCTCAAACCACCCATGCTCTGCATCACAGTTTTCACAAATGCACCACTGTGAATTGGGCTATTGCTTTTTACTCTGGAAACTCCTTTTATGGGCTTGCTTGAAACAACCAAGCAAAATTACAAAACATTGACTGTGGTATCCAATCAAGGTGATCCCTTTTAAATGCGGTCTTGATTGGCTCAAATGGTGCACCTGCAAACGCCTAGTTCATGGGAACATGTTTCTCTGGCCTGGCGCATACGATTGTCTGCCAGTTCATTAAACTTTATACAGCACTTTTCCTTCTGACCAAGGAGAGTTTCGTAGTTCTCAACTCATTCCGGAGGTTCTGAACAGAGCAACTGCAAGCCTGGCATCTGGGAATTTGTACACCACATTTGTTCACAGAACTGGGAAACTTCTAAGGGAAGCCCTTCTGCTGGAAGAAGCTAGCCCCCTAAGTAGAAGAATCTTTGTACCTGGTATCAATAAAAAAACGCTTTGCAAAATATTATCTTCTTAGCTTCACTTAGCTCTTCTTACATGTTACATGTAGGGTGTACTTTTCCTGTTTGTACCAATGCGCACCTTTAAATAGGAGCACTGTGCGCAAACAGGGAAAGTGCGCCCTATTAAAGAGAATGCAATGCCCTCAGGGCAGCTGCGAACTTATACTGCCCTGGGGGCAGCATATTCAAGTGAAATACAGAGCAGCTGCTTTAAAGCCATGCCGTGTTTCACCGTGCAAACAACCCACCTGCACTTTGAGGAGTGATTGGAGATCCCTTTGCTGGTGGATGCAGTGAGTGACTGCACCCACCTGCAGGGGGATGCCAAGGGGTCCAAAGGATCATCTTTTTGTCCTCCTCCAGATGCTCTCAGGGGTGCACTGACAGTGCGCCATCTTTTTGTGGTACACACCTTCTTTCCTGTTGCGCCTACATCCATAATACAGCGAGGGCGCAGAGGCAAAACGATTCCCTTATTTGCCTGGGGCCTCACCCCCATAGGAGTAAGGAAATGTCCTTTTGAGATAGTGGTGACTCGACATGTGCGACACCGCTATCAGTATTACAGAAGGGGCCGCACAAGCGTCTGCAGTCCTTTTTTTGTAAGAATCAAAGTGCGTTTAATGTTACGCCACTGTGTTAGATAAGTCAATTTGTGTATCAATCACATAGTGAGGACACTGTGTGCCACAAGCAGAGCTTCAAGTACACCAGCCCTAAGCAAAGAGCGCAATCAAGAGGCCTAGCCGTGCCCTCTATTTCAGGCCTGGCGCGTCGGATTTCAGCAGCAGCCTTGATAGAATTAACCCAGAGGAAGCAGCCAGCCATCCTCTGCCTCAGAGACTGCGTTTAACGAGTCCTCGCAGGGCATCCGAAGCTCCCAGCTGTCTGAGGTGATCAGCCCACCATCGCCATGTTCATCCCTCCCAGACACCCCACCAGCGTTTTGTTTCCGTTACTGGGTGGATGTTAATCGAGTCAGGAGGGTATTTTCATGACCTATTAAAAAGCAGCAGAAAGAGCTCACACTTCAGAGCACAGCTGATGACTCAAACCTTTAGAATAATGAAAATGTGTTCTTTAAATAGCAGTATTTTCCAAATCACTTTAAATAGAACATTCTTTTTGCACATATTACCGATTTTAAACCGGTGCTCCTGTTATCCAGGGGCCTTCTTGTTCACAATCTGAGAAGCTAATCCTATGTAATGTGAAACGTGTATGTTGTAGTCACGGAATCTCCACCTTGTATTATACTCCTGAAAGCAACTAGACCTTGCGCGGCACCACCTGCCAGTGCACTCAAAGACAGTACCAGTGACGCACTTTCAGCCCCCACCCTCCCACTGTGGCGCTCAGTCAACATTAACAATCCCTCCCCTGTCTGTGTCCCACTCATCCCCCAGCATGATTCTGTGCACCCTGTCATATTGCCCTCCGCCTCTTAACATTAGTAAACTACAGGGATCGCCAATCTTTTCTATAGTAAGAGATACTTACGTTCCATAAAAAATAATTCTGAGATACTAACATGAATTAACAGTGTTAACAATATAGACCATTTCACCCAGGAATTATTTAGGGGCTAGTGCATGCCGGATTATCTAAGTGCATCAGGCAAGGTCACCAGCAATGATACAAAATAAACCCACAAAAAAAACACCCCCTCCAAACAAAAATTGTTTTATCTATATATATATATATAGCTTTATCAATTTAAATTTTGAATGCCTCCATGTGTCGCAGAAGTCATATGCACAATGTCCCTGGGCACCTAAGAAAGAACATCAGTAATAAGGCTACACAAAGCAGCATGAATTACCATTTACATATTAGCCTCATATATATTTTTTTGTAAACATCAGTTTATTAGTTCTGTAAATGTACACATTTTACATTTAATCAAAACCTTTTCAACATTTGGAAACATACCTAACTCAATCAAACAAGGCTTTTCATTCACTAAATTAGGCTACACATACAGGAGCTAGTTACAGCATCTGGAGAGTTAGCTACCAGAACCCTGATATATAAAAACTGCCTGCTGTAGAGCGAAGAGGGGCCTGGAGAGGGAGAGACTGTACATCCCTCATGCCAATATGGTAAGCCTGTGTCTTCTTAAGGCTGATGTAAGTCAAAGAACCCCCACAACCACAAATTAAAAGTTTCTTGATCTTTTGAAACACAGGCTCAGTCAGGTCACACAGCATTGTTTGTCCCCAACCCCAGGATCTCTTGCGCTGCTTATTCCGTCTATGTATGTCTAACTCAACAGTAGCATTTTAATTTAGTGTTAGGATATTTTGATGTCTTAAAGAAGCGTCCTCCAAGGAAATATCATTGGGACTCACGTTTCACAAACACTGCTTTTGTTAATTGCTCCATTTATATTACTCCAAAAACCATCTTTGGAGCATCCACGGTCTCACGGAGTATGTGCACGCCGGAGTGGAAGTATACTAGGGTTCTTGCTGCGCGTCATTAGGCCAAAAGGGCACAGAACACAAACATGCTCCTTTTGTGTGAAAAAAGCCACTTCATAGAAAACAGATGCACATCACAAAAGTAAACCTAGGCCTTTGCCTTACAAAACTAAACCTCACTACACAAATGTTCACCTACTTTCACTTACTCCCCATACCCCAAACATTCCCAGCCCTTTTCCATCCTTACCTTGCAGCTGTGTAACTCCTACGCTGTATTTTGCCTGTTGCCCTTGAACACCTGTAACCTTTCACCTTCTTCTAATAACATCTAACTATCTATGTATCTTAAAACTTCTCATTTGTTGCTTCCTCCTGGTGTAACTTTCCTGCCACCCACCCCCTTTTCCTGCTTCACCTCTGTTCGCAACCCTAATATTAACCTGTAACCATGTCAAAAGTAGCTGCCAATTGCTTTGCACCTGCTCCAAGCAACAACCATATACAAATATTCCCCCTGCGCACCTGTACTCAAGCGAAGCATCCCAAAAACAACCAAAATTAACCAAAAACCCCTCAGTACCAGGCAGGGAGGGGACGGGCAAAAATCTCTCCTTGAACCCAATTAGTACCGGCTACCTTGTCACCTAACTAAAATGGTGACCCGGTGGGTGAAATGGCCGGTTAAGTACTTGGGCTTCAGCCCAACATGGTTATAGCCCAAAAGAGCCCAATTGGGCCCTGGAGTCACCACTGCCCCAAAAGCCTTGGGGGAGGGGGGCACACCTCCCTGTGGTTGGCTGCCTCCCTCTAAGCACCATCAGAAAGACAGCTATAATTGCATATTTTGCACTTAACCAACGCCTGAGCTAATTTTATACAGCTGCACTTCTCACTTTGTGGGATAGCGAGATTTGGAAGACAATAAAGGGAGCAAATAAACAGGAAAGGTAAAGACATTTACCCTCCATTTTCAGAGTTTGGAGAAGTACTGTGATAGAGATCATTTTACAATAGCGTTTTAGTTTAGTTTTGGTATATTTTGGTGATGTAAGAAGCAACCTCCCAGAAAATAAAGTTGAAGTTCATTCTCCACCAAACTACTTTTTTTAATCATGCCATTCACACTACAGTGAAATCTTTGGGGTCAGTGAAGGTTTCAATCTAATCTCAACGGTGTTCATGAAGCATGTGGGGGACTATAGTAGGGCTATTGATGTGTGCCTGTGTATTGGGCTGACCCAGCAATGAGCCAAAGGTAAGCCCGTCTGCACCCATCTGCACCCGTCCAAGGCAAGAAATTGGCCACAGCCATGTCCAGTTTTATACAGAAAAAACCCAGAAACAATACTCAAGGGATGAACTTCTTCAGCCAAAAAGTAACAGTTGGAAGCCATAATTCAGATAATATCGATTTTCAAATGACATCCAGCTACCTGAACTACTATCTACATCGTCTACTAATAAAACAAGCATTTACAATGCATTGGTCTCGGCATTATTAAAGATAGAGCTATTGGTATTGCTCATGATTTTTTTTTCTTTTAATAATAAATAAATAGCATTGTCATTTACATTGCCAATAGCTTAATCGTTAAATAAATGGCATTATCATTTACAATGCCAATAGCTTAATCGCTCGCATATGCATGACCTATTGCATTTACACCCACACAGAGCCACACACACACTCATACATAGCCACCCACACAGAGTCATTCACATAGAGCCACCCACAAACACAGAGCCACCGACACAGAGCCACCCTCACACGGACAGAGCCACCCACATATAGAGCCACCTACAAAAAAAGCTATCCACACAGAGCCACACACACACAGACTGGCTTGGTAGTAGAAAGTAGGGGCGCCCTTTTACCAAATGAAAAAAGGGCGTGAGAGGAGTCTCATTTGCGATTAACCGATGTGAGCGGGCCCATGCTACCTTTTGTCCCAACTTGGGGCCGCTCACCACCAACCAGATGTCTCACACACACCACTGAATTCCAACAGTGCTCTTCGTGATTTACAATGCACCTTATAAACTTGCTGGGTAAAATATTCCTGTAAGTATCACCCTCAAAATTAAACACAGGTCAGAAGTGCAGACCGGGCTACTGAAGTATGCAGGAATTGATGCTCATATAACAAAAAAGAAATAGACACCCACAAAATGCACTTAGTGCCAGACCGTCTGACGACATGTTTGGAAGTTCGATTTAAAAATAAATAAATAAATAAATAATTCGTTTGTGCAGGCAGGAGTGCATACAAAATGTTCCATCTCGCCAAGCGCAAAGAAAAAAGAGCAGACATTTGTCAGAAATCTGAAACACACTAGAGCATGGGTGAAGTGCTCAGAAACGGTAATGGAGCTCGGAGCGGCATCGGTCACAGAAAAATGTAATGATAAAACAGGAAGGGAGCATACTGAAAATCATGGTGCAACCCTCAGCTCAGTGTCCAAGGGGAATACTACTTGTCCTAGCACGCACCTTTTAATTGACACAATGTACCACACACAGAAACACAAGCGCATGGGTTATGCGAGTTTGATTTGATTTGTTTGATTTTATCTTTAAACGTAGAGGCAAGGAGCTGCGATCTCAGAGCGGAAGGGGCGAGCAAACAAGGCACTTCACAGGTCTTTAAAAGACCAATTGCATGTTAATGAGGCCTTGCTGTTGTTTACCCCTTCAAAGAGACCCTCTAGCTCCACTCTGCATGTTGCTTAAAAGATTAGGCCCCCCCCTGAAATTTTTTCTTAGTCCCCCACCTCCCCCCGCCCCCCCGAAATGTGGCTCTAGTTGCACCTCTGGTGAAAAGTTTACTTTGATACCAGACTGAGCACAGCTGATTGATTTTGAAGTAATTTTAAGGCAGGCACGCGTTTTCTGCGCTATTTCTCAGAGGCACAGCTCGAGGGGGGTGGGGGGGTTTAAATTGACTTATCTACTGCAAAACCAGGCATTGACGGTCCACTTTGCCTGCTTACATTAGTGCTCAATGTTGCCCTTGCTACACCACAGTTGCCTCAGAGGACAGCAAGGTTGTTACTGACGTCACAAGGTCATCCCTGCATGAGTCTATTTTCTTAGGGTTCATTTAGGGAACTAAGGGGTGCCAGCAAGATTTGGAGATCTGATGGAGGTATATTTTTACATTAGGGTGGCTTACAGTTTGAGCCCTGCTGCAAAGAGCAGTGCATAACTTAAAGGTCAAAGTTCAGCTTCAAGAAAGGCCTGCTGCACCTGTCAACATCTCAAATCGAGAAAATAAATGCTTTTGGTCGTGAGTGGACAGGTTATTTCACTGAGACATGTTTGGGCCAGTCCTCATTCGTAAATTAAAAAGATAATTAATTGTGGGGCACGTAGTCTTGGCTCACTTTAGTTGGACTAAACAAACTATCGTGTTTTAATGGTCTGATGCCAGTAAATTAATGTTTGTATTGTAATTAGGCCAATTTTCAAAATTTGAAATCCCTTCGCTTTGTGTAAGAGAAAGCACAAGCCAACCTGTCGGTCCAGCGTCCCCTTGTCATGTGCGAGTGATGCCTCCGGGTCAGTTTTGGGTTCTTGGAGAAGTTGCAGCACAGAATGCCACTTACATTCCACAAAAGGCGTGATTTTACATATGTATTTAAATACGGCGACCTAATTGCTTCATGCCGCTATAAAGTCCCACTCAAAATGTCACACAAGAGCAACTCACACAAACCGGGGAAATGCGACACGTGGACGAACACAGAACGTGGCTGTTTGCGATTCGATGAAGGCGTGTGTGTGTGTGCGTTGTGCGTTGTGTGCGTGTGCGTGTTGTGTGCGTGTTGTGTGTGAGTGTGTGTGTTGTGTGCATGTTGTGTGTGCGTGTTGTGTGTGATTGTGCATGTTGTGTGTGTGTGCGTTGTGTGCGTGTTGTGTGTGCGTGTTGTGTGATGTGTCTGTGTGTGTGTTGTGTGCGTTGTGTGCATACAGGTTTTAAATGAATCTCTGGCTACATTATTCTGGGAACTAGGAAGCAACAAAAAAAGGCGAGTCTACAGCCTTTTCGCGTCCATCCTCGACAACACACCGAGCGGTGGATTTTGTAAACATTGTAAAACAACAAAAGAGTGTCGTGAGATAAGTGTGTAAGCACTAGACACAGAGAAGAAATCTCCCTGAAGAAGTCTCAGTGGAAATCAGCGGGTTTTTTTAGGAAGCCCTCACTCATCACTCTGGGTGGTGACATGCTTCATCATCGGGCCCACCAGGAGAAGCCAAATGCCTCCCTGGTGTGCTACAAAGCCAGATTACTGCGGAGCAGGTTCTTTGTGGCAAAAGTGTCAAAAAGAAATGTGAATTAAAAATGTCAGAAACTGTACCATACGGAAAAGAATGTATTCAATGGTCAGTTTGACATAAGTAAAATATGTGTGGGAAACTTACCAGTTAATGACTCGGTTGTTTCCACTTAAAGTGGGGTCAACATGTTTCTGCCCATCTATGTGTCATTTACTGGGCTTTCATCAGGACAGTCAGGTGGTGTACCTCGGCGGTATGGGCGCGCTAAGGCCCGCCCTTACCAGAGGACGTGAAAGTTAAAAACAAGTGTGTAAAATAAAGTGCAAAAACCAAACAAAAGTGATGGGAAACCATCAATTTGAGGTCCCTGTACTGTCTGAAAGAAAAGGACACACATACACAAAAGACAAACAACACACAGTTAGTGTGATCCATCTCAAGGGTTTTTGCAGCGTAAAAACTCTGTGTGGACGTGCTTGAGACTACTGAGAAGGTGATCATGGTGCCATAAACGCTATTTTAGTGCAAGAAAACGCCGTCCTATAGGTGGGAACAGCGTAGAAACATGCACTATGTCACGTAGAAATGGCCGTTAGACAGATCGGCCGGTAACACAATACTCGTGGTTAGGCGATCAAACTACCCCGAAAATGGGGCAAAAGGTGATGTAAAGTATGGCGTCAAAAAGGAAATAATTGACAAATACTGGACAGGGTTCTAACTTGTAATGCACAAGATCCACACCTCATGAGTCTCGGGAGGGGGGGGAAGCGACAATGGCACACCCTGTGGAGGGATAACAAGAAAGGCGAAAAACGGAGTTAAAACAAAGGAAAGAGTGTGCACAGATTACTTATCTGATTGGAAGTGAGGGTGGTCTGGAGATCTTACGCCCGCAACGCCTGCCACCCGTTTTGCACCTAGCGTCTCCTGCTACCGTACCCCGTGAATATGGGGCAATGGTGGAAAAAAGCTAAAGTGTGGTGCTGACAGGGGCGGCGGCTGCTGGCCCAGGCGGAATAGCCAATCCCTGTAGGACTGCAAGTGAGGCTTGGGAGAGGCAGCCTATCAGGTTACAGCATCACTGTGAGGCTTGGATAGTGAGCATGTGAGTCATAGGGACCTATCAGAGAGTCCAGCCAAGAAGAGGCTTGGAACTCAGGATGGAAATGAACTTCATTACCTAATAGCCAATCCCTGGAAGGACTGAAAGTGAGGCTTGGGAGAGGCAGCCAATCAGGTTACAGCATCACTGTGAGGTTTGGATAGTGAGCATGTGAGTCATAGGGACCTATCAGAGAGTCCGGCCAAGAAGAGGCTTGGAACTCAGGATGGAAATGAACTTCATTAACTTTATTTAATCGAAAAAAACTACATTGGTTTTTTGTGATCAGTTTTTTGGATCGGGAGAGTGATATAATTAGATGCTTTATTGACTGGTAAAGGTGGAATTACACAGCGCCATACTACAGGAGCAAAAAGTGGAACTGGCAAAAAAGTAATTCAAATATTAAAAACGAAATGTTCAGTCTTGAGTAAGGATGCCCCAATAATAGGCAAAGGTAAGCAAGGTTACTGATTAGCGAATTGAAGGGCAAAGCGTTCGGTGTTTTGTAAAATTCCCTCTGTAACAAAGAAGGGCAAGCGAGGTGGTTGTGTAGCCCATCACAATTGTTACCGCTTCAGTACTGAGCTCCAGGGAATTTGATCGTTAAGGCCATCGCGATGGGTACCCAATCTATAGACCCAGCGTTGTTCCTTTTCAAAAAGGAGGCTGGCAGTGTTTTTTTCGGTTGTGATTTGTTCTATGATGGTCCAATGTAAATCATTTGGAGTGTGATTATTTTGGAGAAAATGCTCACTCATCCTTGTTGTGATCTTGCGACATCTGATGTTGCTGCGATGCTCGCAGATTCGTTGTTTTACCTTGCGAGTGGTCATGCCCACATATCTCTTTAGACAGGGGCACGTGATCAAGTAAACAACGTTGGTGGCCCCAAAAAAAAAAAGTAAACGCCCACCTCGGAATGATGAAAAAAAGGGGAGGGGTTTAAAAAAAAGCAAGAAACGCCCACGAATCTGCTCGAGCCGGGGACAGAAGTGAGTGACACACATCTCTTCCAATGGCTAGCCTTCATTTATGAAGCTAGCCAATGGAAGAGAAGGAGGGTTCAAGCCCTAGTACTGAAGGAACATAAGATCTCGGCTGCGCGACACTGCTGTGTAGTGTACGCTAGGCCGAGCCCTAAAAACAGACAGAATTGTAAGCTTGCTTTTCAGATGGGATTGATCAATGCAAGATAATTACCCAAGCACATAACTTATTTTAGTTAATGGCCTAGATATTCCATTTGTAACTGAAACATGGGTGACTGAATATTCAAAGCCAAACTGGTTTATTATGATTCCAGAGGTCTGTAAAACCCAGCACAAATATAGAATTATTAGAAGTGTGGTGTCCCTCAGGGGTCTTCACTGAGCCCTACTCTGTTAATTTGGGTATGTTCGTCCGCTAGCAGATATTGTTCAATCATTTGATCTCTTATGCAGATGACACCCAGATTGTCATCTGCCTGGCCCCAGAAAACATTCTAAAGCAAGACAACTAAAACCTTGTATCACAACTGTACCCGAATGGAAGGGTACATGTTGTTTAAAACTCAATGGTAACAAAACTGAAGTTATGGTAATTGGAAATAACTTAAATTGCTGGACTCCAGACTCAGCAGGTATAAAAGCGTCTGGCTGTTTCGGCACTTTGAGATCAATGAGAAAGGTTCTGGAAGTGTTAACAATATCTACCCAGAGGACTGTTATCCAGGCATTAGTAACTTTTCGTCTGGACCATGGAAAGGCATTATATCTAGGAATTTCACAATTTGTACTGAACACATTGCAAGTTGTTAAAAAAAAAGGAGCACACCTACTATTAAGCAGTGGCTGCTCCTCTGCTAAGGCAGAGGAGCGCCGCTCCACTGCTCTCGGAGCAGTGTAAAAGGGAAAATAAAATGATAATAACAGGATTTAATATCATTTTATTTTTTGTATCTTGCAGCCAGGTTAGGGCAGGTGGGGCTGGGCTCCCGTGATGTAGAGGGAGGAGGAATGTTTGCTGCTGCACCTTAAGAGCGCCTGATGGTTAGACCACCCGCCTTGGGGTGGCCAACCAGTCAAGCGCACTTTGCTTATTCTCCAGTGGGTAGTAATGTCAGCTTGTGTGTAGAACATGCACAGGATATCAGTCCCCGTCTAAGCGCCAAACCACGGTGCTCAGACCAAATACAAGGCTGCTGTCATGGTGACAACAGCGCCGTGATTGTCTTAGGGGAACCTAGGTGCTCCCTGGACCAGCAGAACAGCAAGGATGAAGACGAGGGTACAGCTGGTAACAAGCGATGAGCAGGTAAGTCTTTTTCTTTTATTACCTCCTCATCCTCGCCCACCCCGCCACTGTTACCAACAAGCCACCATTGCTATTAAGGCTGACTAAACATCAATCTATTCCAGCTTCTTTTATCAAACTTCATTGGCTCCCTGTCAAAAAAAAGGTATTCAATTCAAAGCACGATGCATTGTATATCGAGTGTATAACAAATAAGGGTCGGAGTCTCTTGCACAATGTGGAACAACCTTACCGTCCGGCAAGATCCTCTACCTCTCACACAGCAATGATTCCTAGAGATTTCAAAGGTAAAAGCATGGGTAAGTCGTATCCTTTTTGGCATCCAAATTATGGAATTCACTACCAATTACAATGCTGCATGCTGTGGACAAGCTCACGTTCAGGAAACTTCTTAATACTTGGATTTTTGTGTGATCGTGGTATGAGCTTTTAGTCTTGACTTACATAACGCTGGAAGGCCTTGTGTGGGTACCCAAGCTTTTTCTAAGATAGAATAGAATAGAAAAGAATAGAAAAAGTGGAGAACTAAACACAATTTATTATGAAGACATTACAGTAAATAATATACCCGATCCAACTAAGGGGACATAGGGGAACATGCATCAAAGTTACAATATGCGATTCCTTAGTAGCGATTTTTAGGGAATTGCTAATAAAGAATAGCAAAATGAAATGCATGAAAAAAGTTGCGAAATATTAGCGAAACAGTAATATTCGCAATCGCTGTTAGCATTACATATTACTGACTCGCAAATAGAGAAATCTCAATTAGTGATATCGCTAATAGCGAAATCGCAATTAGCGATTTCGCAATTTGCGAGGTCGCTTTTGATGCATGGTGATGACATCACAACCAGGAAGTCACCCATCCCATGCTTCATACAATGTACTGACAGAGTCAGAGGAGGAGGCTGAGTGCAGGAGCACAGCAGGAGAAAACTGGTTGGGGCTTGTAGAACTGTCCTGTGCCTAAAATATGGATTCAGCAGCACCAGAGAAGAGTGCAGCAACCAGAAAACACATGCCGAAATTCAGTGAAAAAGAAATAGATATCCTCATGGAGGAGGTTGTGAGGAGCCACAATAGGGTCTTTGGAAAATTATCTCTAGAGGTACCAGAGTCAGAGAAGTGAAAAGTCTGGCTCAGGATCCAAACTAAAGTAAACGCAGTGGGGATCACCCACCGGAAATAGACAACCTGAAAAAAGGTGGTATGACCTGCGCAGCCGTGCCAAGGCGAGGATTGCGGACAGGTTCAAAGAGGCTAAGAAGACTGGAGGAGAACCAGCAACACTGCCAGGAAATACACCCTTGTAGGACCTAGTCGAGCCCATACTCCAGCCTGAAGCTTTAGTGGTAGTGACCCAGTTGGATACCTCAGGAGCTGCCAGTACTTCACAAGATAAGATGCATGCAAAGGTCCATGGAAATATCACCTCAGTGAACTGAGGTGATGTTTCCATGTTCAGATTCAAACTGCAGTCCACATTTTTCTTGCAACACCCAAATGCATTATGGGACAACAACACCCTAGTTAAATGTCCGGCACAGCACAAACCAAAGCCAGAGGCGTAGGTCAAGGGCACTGATGTCGTCACAGGAGGGCGAAAGACCAAATGTCCGGGGTGGGGTTGAGAGCCAGATGCTGAGGGTGCAGCAAAAACAAAAAGACAAAGGAGATCAATGCAGGCACAACTCAGCAAAATGGCCAAAACATGTCAGTTATGAGCAACTGTGTGAGAGATCTGACAACAGCAGTGATGGAAGGCAATAGGCAGTCCAATGCGACCAGGCAGGAGCTAAGCAGGGTGATGCAGGAGGACCAGGTGTCACAAAGAAGAAGGCATCGCCGATTATTATTTCACATAGATGGTTACACAAAATCTAACAACCGCCTGAGCACCAACACAGCACTGCTGTCCCGTCGGTCTGTGACCATGCAGCTTCAAATGAACCGTGGTTGTGGGGATGTGGCCAAGGCACCGGTCCAGGTTACTAATGCTGTTGAACAATTCCATGCTGCTACTGGTTGGGGCCGCAATTTAAAGGGGGAGAGGGTAGTGAGGTGGCGTCCAGCCACAGTAGTCTGTTGGTGCCAGTCACCACATGCAGGAGGCGTACCACTAGGAGCACATCACCTTCCAAAGCCTCCATGAGGGTTGATATTGAGGCCAGCGAAAGGCGTTTGGGAGTGCGTGGAAGAATCAAAATAGTATGACTTTGGCAGACCAACTGACAGATGGTGATGTAACCATTGACACTACCATAGTAGTGACTGTCATACAAGTCTGATAATGAGGTATTGTTGGGGATTTCGTTTACAATCACTGTGCTATTTTGCACATGGTATGCTTAAACACAGCCACAAAGTTTAATGCTAATAAATGTAGTACAGTTAAAACATGCTGTGTTGTGTCTCATCATTACTCACCTCAGAAATAAAGTTGTGTAATTTCTGCACGTCTCCTTCTACCTTCTGCTAAGCTTGCCCCATGTGTTGGTCGTAGTTGTGGCCCTTGCTGGTTGTCCTCCTCAGGCTCGCTGTCGGACAGTTTAATGGATATGCCTCTCCTGGTAGCAATATTATGCAAAATGGCACATGCAGCCCCAATCCTGCAGCAGGTCTCGGACCAGTACTGCATCGCTCCGCCTGTTGGGTGCCACTGTGGGCCTTTGTGACAGGTCAGTGGACCGCCCTATCTATATCTGAATTGTGGCATGCTAGAAGGACAGAGCGGACATCACAGCTTACACGCTCGCCTGAAACACAGTCTCATGGGTCCGGGGGTCGGAGCGGACCCAGGCCACAGCCATGGTGTGTGGGGGCATCACCTGGTGGTTCTACAAGTGCAAGTCAGGGGCTGAAGTTCATCTCCTGGGGGACCCTGGGGCAAAGTGAGTCCAATCCATGGGAGAGGCATCGGGTTGCGTCTGAGGAGCCCCGCAGACTCATGCCCCTTGCCCTGTCCTGCACGTGCGGCACCCTGGACCGGCCTTACATGGCTCAGTGGTCGGTTGAGGCTTTGTTTCTATGACCCAGTGCTGTGGGGTGATATTGTACTGAGTAATTGGCGTCAACCGTCCTAAAGCCACCTTCTTTGATCTGGGGGGCTGCGACATGAGATGCGCTCATACTGCTCATGCGCAGGTGTACCGAACAGTGACCATCACTAGATAGCTGGTATAGCTCACCCCAGTGCCGCACCGTTGCACAACACATGACCCAGGTGACTACCAGACACTTCCAGCGAATGGCTTCAGCACAACAGTTAGTTATGGGCCATTTACGCATGAACATACAACAGGCCAATGCACGCTCTGGTGCCCCAGTGCCCGTACACGTGGAAGGGGACAATGTCCGAGAGGCACCACATACAGCAATCTCCACAAAGCTGTATTCTGTACTAGCGGCAGTGGAAAAAAGTTGGGGCCGCACTGGATCAGACGGGGTCCTCTCTGGATTCTAAATTTGACAAAGTCCCTTCAGACTTTACGCTGCTACGTGCTGACCACCATACGCTGGTGAAAAAGTTTCACTCTCACGATCAATCCCTAGCAGAACTGAAACCTGTTGCACAGAGCCACACTGCGGCTCTACAAGACCCGCTGGACTGTATGCATGCGTTGGAGGACAGAGTTGAGGATGCGGAGGGACGCTCATGCTTCAACAGTGTCCATGTGGTGGGCCTCCCGGAAGGAGAAGAGGGGCACAACCTGGAGGAATGCGTTGAGCGCTGGCTCAGGGACTTGTTTCCAACTGGCGTGCAATCGCCGCAGTTCGTGGTCGAGATGGCGCATTGGGTACCAGCCCATAAACCTCCCCCGGGTGCTCGCCCACGTCCATTTCTATTGAAATTGCTCAATTATCGAGACAGAAATGTGGTATTACGGGAAACCCACAAGCTTGCAGATATCAATATCTGTGGTAATCAGATCATGGTGTTCCCAGACTACACAGCATAAGTGCAGCAATGCAAGAGCACTGTGGTGAAGCATCAACTTGGCGCCCTAGAAATCAGCTACTCCTTCCTCTTCTCAGTCAGTCTGAGAGTGGTCAGGAAGGGTGCTGTCTGCTTTTTTGATTCGCCCCACAACGTCTGGGGCTGGTTGGAGGAGTCGGGGCAGTGGAGAGGGCCCAGGCCACACACAGACCCTGGTGAAGACTGGCAGAAGAAGCCGCCATCAGGTACGACTTTGGTTTCCGACCTTAAGCAGAGGAGAATGGAGAAGTAGGATGCGATACAAGTGGCTGCAAAGATCGGGACTGCAGTGCGGTGTGGGGATCGTGACCTGAGTCCTTCTGGATCAACAACTGCCAGTGGTGTGACATCATCCAGAAGACCTCAATGGACTACACCCACCAGATGTCACGTCACAGACGACAGATGACATTATATGACTGTGTACGAGCCCTCTGAAATGAGATGTGAAATGAACATGCATGTAGTGGCTAAACTGACATATTCCACTAAGTCAGTTGATAATTCACACACATGTTGTACAATAAGAACACTCTGTGCACTAGCGCATGCAGCATCCATGCAACAACGCAACCAGTGACACACAAGCATTGTATACATCTGTAATTGAGGGCCGGCCGGGGACACTAATAGCATTGTCACAACACCAAGGGATTCCCAAATCCCAGATAGCCGCACACCGCACACATCAATACCAGCCAACACACTGGCATAGTTGCTGCCAAAGTTGTGCACCCCAGTTTGGACGAGCGTCACTCTTGAGTTCGCCCCTAATAGTAATGCACATTATAGTTCAAACCCATGATTTATTTTTAATATTGTTATCTCGGAGCACACCCACTAACCACTGCATTTGCCGCGTCTTGTTCGCCCTAGGCCGGGCAACGTAGTACAGACATGACAAAAGTGAATATAGTTACATGGAATGGGCGTGGTATGCACATGCCGGCACGTAGATATTCTATATACTCTTACCTGCAGCGTAGGTCTGGTAGCATCGCTCTACTGCAAGAAACACACATGACACATGTTGATCTGGAGGGCTTGCGCAGGAGATGGGGAGGTCAAGTATATGATATTTCCTACTCAGCCCATGCGTTTGTGCCTTAATTTGGATGTGGCTGGGGTCACATTTGCAGGTGAAAAGGAGAGGATAGACACGGAAGGCAGGTATGCATTTGTGAGAGGGTGGTTGAATGGTCAAATATTGGTAATAGGCTCCATTTATGCACCAAACGTAGACCTGTTCTCCTTTTTGGACACCCTAACTGTGGTGTTCGCCAAATGGAGCAGAATTCGAGGCATATATGGGGGATTTCAACTCTGTGCATAATGTAGATCTAGATAGATCATTCCCGCCCCTTGCCAGAACTGCAGCTGCTTCTAACGCGCAGACTGGCTTACTCACTTGCCGTTATCAGATATTTGGGGTGCCCTTAACCGATACATACGGGTTTACTCATACTATTCCGTAGTACACAGGCTCCATGTGCGGCTTGATTGTATGGTGGGATCACATGCCCTGTTTCCCCTTGTCCGTCAGATAGAATACCTAGGTCGGACATACTCGGATCAAAACCCCCAGCTTCTGCAGCTTACTTGGGAGGTAGGTGCTGGAAGACCCTGCATTCCACTCATCCCTGGGGACGGCGATCCTTGAATACTTCAAACTTGATAAGGGCACTGCAGGTGATGCATCAATGGAATGGGAAGCCTTTAATGTAACAGTGCAGGGGCATTGTCTGGGGGCCACCTGGAACATACACACGCATCTGTCTGACTCCCTTAAAAGAATAGAAGTACAGCTTCTGTGGCACGAAACAAACATGGAGCGGGGAGGCCAGGGTGTGCAGCGTTTGGAGACACTATGTGCAGAACATGCTGAACAGTTGGAGCGCCTCTGATGCCATAACTATGCAGCACACAAAGCTTGTGTGCATGCCACCGCAGACCGGGCAGGTCAGATGTTCGCCAGGCTAATAAGACAAGAACATACACGTAAGCCAATAGGTGCATTACGTACTGACATTGAGCGCATTCTATACACACAGCGTATAGAATACGCATGACTGCACCCAGTTATACCATTCCCAGGGCCCATGCAACGAGCAAAGCTTAGAGCTGTTTTTAGAACTTATACAGCTGCCTGAGGTGACACCAGTGCACAGGGAGCTACTGAATGAGCTGATCTCGCCAGAAGAGATCAGGGACACAGTTGTGTCCCTGGCTACGGGGCAGACGCCGGGTCCGGATGGGCTGCCAGCAGAGTATGCAAAGGCATACCAAGGGTCACTCACACAGCATCTACATGCTCTGTACGAGACTGATTTGGAAAGACGACAACTCCCTCCATCCCTGCGTGAGGCACACTTGGTGTCAGTGCTTAAGCCCGACAAAGACCCTACGGAAGTTGGCTCATATAGGCCTCTCGTCATGCTTAATACCGATTACAAACTACTAGCAAAGGTTCTGGCAAACAGGCTTGCGCAGGTGGCCTCCACGCTGATACACACAGATTAGAATGGCTTTGTGCCGTCCCACAGTACTTCACTTAACATGTGCCGTTTCTTTAGGATTGCGCCCGACTCCACACATGCCTGGCCGCAGGCTGGCTGTCTAATACTAGACTTCGAGAAAACCTTAGATTCCCTGGAATGGGACTCTCTGTTCGCGGCGCTCGAGAAATATAAACTGAGTGCTACTTTCCAGCAGTTGACTCGCCTGCTATACATCAAGCCGGTCGTCACGGTCAAAATGGGGCCATACATTTTGTGAGAAGTTGGTCTGGCATATGCTGTCCACTATTCTAGTGGCACCGTGCACCAGTCCAAACAACCCTTATTGATGATAGGTTTAAAGACAACCTTTATTGAAAGCTATCCTAGAGGTAGCTGTGGAGAGCAGCCTTCAGGCTAAGTCTTGAAGGAATGTAAAGCAGCTTATTTTACCAGTCTATAATCTCATGAATGACCAAATGAATGGAGAACCACACCATGTATATATAAAATATACATTTATTTATTCTAAACACATCCCTCTAGTCTCTTTATGAGGCTAGAGGCAAAAGTACACAAATTAAACTTAATAAGCACACAATAAATAAGCACAGTATACGTTTTGTCCTAGGGGCCTCACAAATCATACACTAAGAAAGTGGCATAAGTACTGCTGTGAACATAAAGACAAGGCCTAGGGCCTGTAGAACCGCTGGGGCCAGGGCCGGACTGGCCGTTGCGGGCACTGGGCTATCCCCCGGTGCGCCGCAAGGGTGGGAGCCGGTTTTGGGCCCCTGGGGGCCGTTTATGCAGCATAGCTGCAAAATCGGCCCTGTAACAAAATCGTCCGAAAACAGGCCCTGGCAAAGAGCTTGGTTGCACCCCCAACTACTGAGCACTTTGCCGGGGCCGGTTTTGGTTCCCAGTCCGGCCCTGGCTGGGGCAACCAAGAACCACCCAAGGTAGGGACACAGGAGACCCACGGGGAACGTGGGCAGTGTCTAAACACAGCCGCAAATCACCTTTGACTTCTATGGAGAAAGTTGCAATTAGATTTTTACGGATTAAGGACACTAAGGAGTGGACTAGGAACAAACCCCCTCAGTACTGTACAGTTCGAGAGTCAAGACCCCCAGGAGCATCGAATTACTCGTGTTACCTCACCCAGGGAAGCCAGGTGCATAGGTGTCTTTTCGTGTTGGGTTTCGCCGTCGTTTCCTATGGAGAGCTGCTAAGAAGTGCTGCAGGCGACCAGATTAAAAGTGACCGGATGGATCCAAGGGTGGATAGAAGATCTGAAGAACCTGAAAGCAGAGGGGCTAGAGTCTGGGTCACTTGCCAGTGAACAGGGAGGCAACAAGAAGATGCCCACCGATGTCGGTTGATTTCAGGTGCAGGAGGTGAAGCTTGACTCTTCAGCCACGAGGACCAGGAAGTGTCGACAGCAACCAGGAGCTGGATTTGAGCTGTCCCACATTGGATCACGAGTGCTGCAGCGTCGGTATCCGAATTGGACCCAACAAGCCTTGGCAACAGCAACCCACGCAGAATGCAGAGATTGGCTTCGGAGCAGACCAGCAAGGTCTGGGGGACTCACCCTTTGGAGGGGAGGCAGGGCACATCTGAAGCAACATGGGAAGCCCAAATAAAAAAGAGTTACCTTCGTGGGGACCTACCAGTTGACAGACCAGGGATCGCAAAGGGGCTTCAAGCAGAAATGCTAGAAGCAGGCCCACGGAATACTCGTAGAGTGTAGGCCCACAATCTTCGGTATAGATGGTGCTCAGGCCTTTGACTACAAGTAGTCCAATGCAAAACGTTGGAAAATCTCGGGAAGTAGATGCATTAGCAAATGTGCACAGTGTCCAGGAGTTCCGGTCCCACGTCTCTCGTGATGGCTACAGGTCTCAGCTCTGCTGAGATCTCGTGTCGACCTTGGAGATGTCTGGAAGTCCATGTCCTCTGTCGCAGATTCTTCTGGATCTGGCGGGAGCCTCAAAAATGCAGCCCGGCAAGATGCTTCTTTGGTGTCTGTTTGAACAGGGGAGTCACTCCTTGACCCCAAGGGAGTTTCTTCCATCTTCTAGTCAAAATAGAATGTCAAAGTTATAGGATATATGTTGCAGAGTTGCGTCCAGGGTAATCTGAAGTCCTAGAGACTGGGTTCCTATACTTATACTAAGTTTAGGGGTTGGACTAACTCTAAGGTTCCACCTATGGGAGGACCTGGGTAGGGGGTGGTTACACCCCTTCCCCTTTGTCCAGTTTCACACCAGAGCTGGGGCTGAGTGCCCCAGCAAACAGTTTGAACTGGGGTATGCACAGAGACACCTTGTGTACCCCAGGCACTGTCTGAAAAGCATTCACTGAATGCACCCACACTGCCCCAATACACTAAAGCCTGTCTGGGGAGGTGGTTACACCTCCCTGGACAGGAAACCTATAGTCCAGGCCTCCCCTGCCGGAGTTTCGTCCAGCAGCCGGAGGTCAGACTCGTGTCTGTGGCAGCAGCATCCATTTTGTGATGCTGGGGCTCTTTTAAACTATTACCGGTCTAGTAAGTGTGTACATGTCTTCTCCCTCTAGAAGGGTGGAAATCTATCCCCGCAGCTAGAACTGGCAGGGGGTAGGATTCCAAGGTTTTTGACATCAAACACGACATGTTTTGATGCAGCCATTCCAAAGTTAGCATTTACCGCAAGGTTATAATACACTTAAGAGTATATGCTATGGCTGTATCACAGAACAGCTATAAGGAAGTGATTCCGAAAGCTGCAGAGGGGCTCAGCTCATGCTTGGGCACCCTCTCAAACAAAACCAAGCACTTTTCCTTCAGTATTGTCAAGGCCTACCATAGGAGTGACTTATAGGTTTATATTTGTCTGTATATATAGGTAGATATAGGTATACTATATCTTAGTAAGGGGTAAAAGTACCACCTTATCCAGGCTGCAGTAGCAGACATGTGGTGCCATTTTGGAAGGCTTCCCAGGGTTGGCATGATACATGCTTCAGCTCCTGGAAGGCCTCTGGGGTACCTATGCTCTTGGTACCTAATGTACCATATACTAGTGACTCACAAGGGTAACCCAGTAACCAATTTGGAGTGTAACTACTGTACATGCAATGAGTTTAGAGAGGAAGCAGCTAGGCTGGGATCCTGGTTACCAGGGCCCCAGCCAGACCAAAGTCGATAAATCAGTGAAATACAGCAAAAAGTGGGGGTAACCATAATAAGCAGATCACATTTCAGGTGCAATCCCAATACGGAGAGGGACGAGGCAGAGATGCCCTCTGTCCCCTCTCCTCTTCGCGTTTGCAATAGAGCCCCTTGCGGAGACAATACACGCTCAGCTGGGTGATGGTATTCCTCTGCTATTTGGGCATAAGAATATATCGAGAATCCACAGACCTATTTAACGGTAACATCGGCAGGGCACTAACGGCTATCAGATCTCAGATGTGGTTCTGGAGCATGTTCCTGCTCGCCGTAACAGGCAGAGTAGTGCTTACCAAAATGGTGACCCTCCCATACTATTTCACAAATCTGCCACTATATATCCCCGTTTCCTTTTTTGGCACACTGGAGAAGACGATCAGAGATTTCATATGGGGCAGTGCCTGGCACAGAGTAGCAATAAAGAAATTATACCTGCCCATGGACCTGGGAGGCTTAGCAGTTCAGTGCTTTGTACACTACTACTTGGCTGACCAGTTGCAGTGGATAGCCAAGTGAATGGCTGATCGACAACGAGATGATACGGCAAGCATGCGACCGCCCTACACATTACCGCAACTGACCCGGAGCAAACGAACAGCCTCCAGAGCCCCTGCTGCTTAGTGTGGCATATAAATGCTTCCGTAGAAGTCTCTACATAACACGGCATATAACACTCTACGCACCTGCGTTTCCCAGAGAGGTCTCCCAGTGGCCAGTCAGTGCTCACAGCTGCTGAACTCCGGGATTGGCATGAGGCAGGCGGTCAATCCCTTGAGACCTGTATCATGATGGGATGCTCATCCCATATATGTAATTAGTAGCGGAGGATGGGCTTCCTCCAGGGCAATTCCTTCTGCACCGCTCACCAATGACTACACTCACAGCTAAGTGGGGCGACCTCGCAACCGAGCCGCAGGCGCATCTCACCATGCAGCACCTACACGTCATGGGTCAGGGTAGGCATCTCATGTGGTGGTTTGCAGCCTCACTTAGGCAGCACACAGCGATTAGCCTAGAATCATTCCAGTTCAACTGGGAGCAGGATTAGGGCCGTCATTTTTCAGATACGGAGTGGGCTCTGGTGTCGAGTGCATATCCCTAGAAACATGCAGTTCTGACAAATTCAATACTACATTACTCAAAGAGCGTCTCTCACGCCCGCTAAAACTAACCGATACTTTAGCTGCACTGACTCCGCCTGCCCAAGAAGCGCCACCCTCGATATAGACCTGATACGTATGCTTTGGAATTGCACTCTCCACACATACTGGAGAGAGGTGGCACAAGTGCTATACATCTGCACTGAACGCGTGATACCTTTTGAATGGCTGACCTACATTTTTACACAAATACAGCAGTACCCGCAGCCTCAAAGTACCCTCCAGACTCCTAGATTTAGGTATAGTGGCAGCCAAAAGGTTAATCACCAGGAAATGGAAAGCTCCGAACCCTCCACATGTGCGCTGCTCAGTGCTCAGATTGGCCAAAGCGGAAAGCATCAAAATCAGGCATGAAGAAACTATAGGCTTACGAAAGGTCCCTATCTCCATGAGTTGGGATGCAATGCTGGCGGGACTGCAACAGAATATAGGCGATGTAGGGGGGCCTTGGTGACTGACCCAGCAGACTGAAAACGCATACACACACCGCAGTTCTGCGCTAACCGATACACTTGGTCAGTTGCCACATATGGCATATATGCATACACATCCACATGTTGTCGTATGGGGAATGAAAGCGCAGGCAATAGTCATAGGAGACAATGTGTAGGATCATAGCAAGGGGGTGGGTGTGGTGCTCTGACTTTGTTTTTAGTTGGATTTTATTTTGTTTCTATGCTCTTAGCTATGTTACTTAATTGTCTTCACACAGTCGCTGTTGGTCAGCCCACGCCACATGTGATGGAATAACAATACGTTGTGGTTAAGGGTGGTCCACCTGCGCTCACATAGGTATGGTAGTATAACCACGAGTAGATCCTGCACACCATACTCAGGTAGCACCTGCTATACGAGTTGTGGCAATACTAACACCATTGGCTCATGCATGATGTAACAAATGTTTTGCAATGTATGGTGAAGTATGTACAGTAATCTATTGATAAAATCGAAAATAATAAAACTTTAAAAAACAAAAAAAATAAATGGAGACTTACTCTTATAACAACTTGAAGTACCATGTGCAATTTTGTGCCACTAAATCTCCATATGATTGAGAATTATTCTGGAAACAAAGGGAGTAGACAGTTAAGAGATCACCTTCATAAAATCATATATTTTTTTATTTTTATAAATATCCACTCACCACATGTGTTCTATTTCATCTCTTTATACAGAGTGACACAAACCCTGGATATTGCCACAGAAGGGTGTTTCTCCTTGTTTTGTGGAGTAGTCTACTATTCACCACAGACTGAGACTTCATACTGTGCCAAGCATGGAGTGCAGGCCCCTTCATTGTACAAACAGCATAGTATAAATATTTCCGGACTTCATCGCAGCAGTCCAGAGCATCCTATATCACTGTGAAGAAGAGAATGAGCGAGATTGAACTTCAATGTTCTATACCCATCAAGATAAGAAGCAGCGGCTTTGGGCACATGCATCAACGCAAATACTGATCTGATCGCAACCAGGCAGCTTCGCAGAATCTGCCCCTTTGCGACCAGTATTTTTGCATTTGGGATGCATCAACCCAAAAGCAAAATCGCAATTTAAATAATCGCAAAATTTGCGATTACTTAAATTGCAAATGCATTTATGGAATCGCAAATTGCTATTCCCTAAATGCAATGCATGATGCAATTTCAAATTGAGAATTCGCAATTAGGGATCGCAAATTACCATCAATTTGAACTTGAAGGTAATTTGCAAAAACTGAAAAATGCAGTAAAGTGCATTTTTCAAAGTTTCATGTTACACACAAACATGCCTTTGGGGCATGTATGTGCGCAACATGTGGTAACATGACAATTTCAGAGGTGCAATAGGGTGTCCTTTTTGCACCCTTGCACCCTTGAAATTGCATGCGGATTTTGCGAGTACCAATTTGGTACTCACAAATTGTGCATGCAATTCCCATTCATTCCTATGGGCCTTTATGCCTATAGGAATGAATGGGTAGCTATTCCTTAATTTGCGATTCGCAATTTGCGAGTCACAATTAAGGAATATGTAGAAATCACAATTTTTTGGGTAATTCCTACATGCATATGGATTTCCAAGACCTAAATAGCGATTTCTTAAAATTCGCTATCTAGGATTTGCGAATCCTGACTTTGATGCATGTGGCCCTAAGTCACTGTGAGACAAGAATGAACCAGAACCTGCAATAACTTTTGAAGAAGACACAGGCTCTGGGGATAATGGAGTGGAAGCTACTTATGACAATGAGGATGCCCCCAGAGTGTATCCTGGCAGGTCTGGTAAAATATTCTAAAGGAAGACTGATAAATGTGCTATATGACTTGTGCTCCACTACTGGATAAGACACCAGGAACAACCCTATCTGTGAAGAATGTCCCTAGTGGGTGGTAGGACCAGCTGAACCTTTGAACGAAGTTCGGGGATTTTGAAAGTGCTGCTCTAATGAAGTTGGTTATGACGTTTTACTGCCTGACAATGGTGGTTGAATCCGTTTTAATTAAGTTTGTTATAAAGTTTTAATGCTTGACAATGGTGGGTGAATCCGTTTTGATTAAGTTGGTAATGAAGTTTTACTGCTTGACAATGGTGGGAAAAAGGGTTCACTGCATGTATGGTGGGGAAGCGGAAGGTGGAGGCCAGCATATATGTCCAACAGGAGCACGCAGCCAGACCAAAAAATATTTTATCTTGGAACGTTAGAGGAATTAACCGACCCACCTCCGCCTGACCCAGGACCACCTCGCCTTCAGGAAGCAGCTCAAGACCTGGCTGTTCGAGCAGTAGCGTACCCCACCACCCCCCTCCCCTAGCGCCTTGAGACCCTCCGGGTGAGTAGTGCGCTATATAAATGCTGTGATTGATTGAACTCCACCAGCAAACAATATAATATGCCGGCCAATATCAAAAGGCGAGGGGCACAAATAGCATTCTTCTAAGAAACGCACCTCACGCTGCAGAAGGGCAGGCAGTGCAAAAGCAAAGGCTAGGATTTATCGACTGTACAACATATAGAGCCTTTGCATGAGGAGTGCTTATATGGATCAGGCGGGGGTGCCCTTTATGCCAACTATGCTTAGATAATGAAGGAGATTTGCAATTGTGGGTGGTAGGCTTTGGCGGAAAGTTGGAAAATGCGGGCCCCTGAATATGAGATAATTCGCAACAACAGGGATCTATAATTCTGGGGAAAGAGACACCTGGGCAAGGTGGATTTAACAATTTACAGGCATGTCAACAGCAAATAATCACAGATATGACCATACAGATATCGAGCACAAAACAACCTAATATCTGGTATACATTGCTTTTATTTTCTTTTCTTTGTTATGTTGATAAAAAGATGATCACTTTTTTTAAAATGTTACTCATTACAAAAATATTTCTCATTACAAAAAATATCTATTCAATTATCAGCAAAAATGTTTTATATAAAAACAATTATTGTGGTGTGCATACATTAAATACTGATAATTGCTCATACATTTCAAAATTGTCTTATTTCTGCATATTATTTAATTATTTACAAAAGGCAAAATCATCATATTCATTTGATCATGTAACAACATAATTGTTTTACACCCAATAGTTTCACCAGATATCCAGCATTAACCTGATATGAGGAGACTGGCGGCCAGTGGTGGCTGGTGACATTTGAAAGTGGTGAGACGTAAAAGTTCAGGATGAGCGGCATGCAGCGAGCGAGAGGAGCATACCTTCTAATTACACTTCCACCACACACAACACAAAAATGCTTTATTCCTTCTTCCGTCATTGGTACCACATACAGAAGAGTGGCGCTGCATCTCATCTACTTGCACTCCACTCAACTTCAAACATTTGAGACATACTGCATCCTATTTCCATTTCTATCTTATACAGAAGTAAGGTACTGCACTCCAAATTGAACTTCAACCTCACACTACTGAATCACACTGCCTCTTTTTGATTTCCAATTCTAGCTCATACCGAATGGTGGCCCTGCATCCATGACCCAGCACTACACCAGACACCCACACACACACCAGCTATGCACCCAGCACTACACCAGACACCCACACACACACCAGCTGTTCACCGAGCGCTACACCAGACACTCACACCAGGTGGGCACCAGCCTCTCATAGAGGCAGCACTACACCAGATACCAGTCCTTCTCCCCCGCTGTGCACCCAGCTTGATCTACACTAAACACCTGCCAAACAAGACTGCTCTACACCAGACCATCAACTTTGCACCCACCTTTCTTACAAACTACTCTACACCAAACACCACCCACCCCAGGTGTGCACCCAACCTCTCGTTCAAACTTCTCTACACTAGACACCCCCCACATGACCCCAACTGTGGACCCTGCATGTCACTGGCTCTACATCAGACTCACACCCACCCCGTGTCAGCCATGCAGCCTGTGTGTTATACAGCCTGCTGTACACCGGACACCCACCCAAGGTGTGCACCCAACCTCTCCTTCAAACTTCTCTACACTAGACACACACACACCCCACACGACCCCAGCTGTGGATCCAGCGTTTCACTGGTTCTACACCAGGCACACACACACACACACAGTCACACCCCAGGTCAGCTGTGATTCAAGCAGCCTGCTGTACACAAGACGCCCACTCACTTCAGCTGGGCAGCAGTGTGCCAGGCTGTTTTATGGCAGACACACCCCCATCCCAGCTGTGCACCAGTGTGTCAGGCAGCCTGCTGTACACCAGACGTCACTTGCAGCAGGTGTCCCCTAGTCCCCCGTGCCAGCTTTACGGCGGGCACTCACCCGGCTATGCACAAAGTGTCTCAGACACGCACCCCAGCTCCAAGCCGACACCCAGCCACAGCAGCAAGCATCACAGTTTGGAATCCCAATGCATCCGACTCCTAGATACCCCCCCAGATCCTTCCACTCTGACTCTCCTCCCGCAGCTGCCCGCCGTTCTCTGTCACCTGCCTCTCCAACCACAACCCCGACTTCTCCCCTCACAGACTCCCTCTCTTCCTAATTTGTCCCTCCATCACAACCCAGCTCCGTTGCTCTTCTGCAATTGAATTAATAAAACAAATTTCGTAGCGCGCCCTGCATCACAAAATGTGATGCAGGGTGCGCTACGAAATTTGTTCTATTTATTAAATTGTTTACTTACCTTCAATTATCCATACTCTGGTTTTTAGCACCCCCCACTCTCCCCCTCCCCTTACCCCGCCTCTCTGCCTCACCAAAACACCCTCCACGGGCCGCGGCTGATTGCTGACTATGATGTGGGGCCCCGAGGCTTCCGTTTCTCACAATATTAATTGGCCGTGTGATGCGTTGGGGGGCTCTTAATGTTTTTAGCACCGCGCCCCGCCTCTCCGCCCCACCGAAACTCCCTCCACGGGCCGTGGCTGTCAGCAATGGGTGCAACATTTGCTTTACGCCACAGCCCCTCTTAATACCGCCAAAATATCTCTCACCAACGCCCCAGTCTTTGTCACCATCTCCAGACCACAGCCTCGCTCACCGCCGTCCTAACCCCATCACCATCCCAGAGTCTCTCGGGGTCACGTTTAAAAGCCTCTGTTCCATTTGGAATTTTGAAAAGCGAAACATACACACTTACCCAGAATGTGATCTCTTGGCACCATGGACCCAAGCTAAGAAACATGGGGCTGACATTGTGGAAACAAGGGTTTAAGTTTGTTCAAAAATCTGAGTTTACACTTTCCTTCTTAATTTAGACAAATCCCGACAGCCCCTTCCCGTCTGTGGCTACTTTCAGCCACATTCGCCATTTACCGTACTGGTGCTGCTCAGCTTCCGAATCAGACAAGCTCCGACTCCCGCCGTCCTGCCTTTTACTGCAGCGTCATCAGGAAAGGCAGCCTCCCTCCCCTCTGCCAATCACAATGATGCAATGGCACCGTTGTGATTGGTGAGCCGGATCGGAGAGCGCCCCACAGGCGGGCCATTTTCTCTACATAGAGAAAATGGGAGAGTGGGCGGTCCTGCTCGAGGGCAGGGGGGAGTGGCTTGCCCACTGTTGTGCATACTGGAGGTTTGGTCGGCCCCAGGGCCGACAAAATAGTCAGTCTGCATAACAGTGGGCAAGCCACTACCCCCTGTCCTCGAGCAGGACCGCCCACCCCCAACCAGGCACTTCTTCTTTTTCGCAGTGCGAGAAGCAGAAACGTAAATGGTAGTTGTTACCATTTATGTTTCTGCCTTCTCGCACTGCGAAAAAGCAGTGGGGGAACGCCCTCACACCCCAATGGGGAGCCACCATAGCTTGCGGGTTGCATTCTAACTATGCACTTTTCGGCTTGCACCTTTGTCCGGACTCCATCACAGGTTCTTTGGCGTTGGCACTGAATGGGGTAGCCCTGCTCGTTCTGAGTTTTGAATACTTTATGACAGCTACTATATTTGTGCTTTTATGAATTTATCATCCTCTTCAGATGAATAGGTTTAAATACTATTCTCGCTTCTGGAACCTAGATGGCGGTTTCTTCAATAATCTTCAAAAAACTGACTGTATGAGGAGTGGTCCTACTTTTCTCATACTCAATGAGTGGATTGAACAAATCCAAAAAGATTTAAGGTGGGAAATTGACTGATCCCTTTGTTGCTTTTTAATTGCAGGTTCTTAGATTTCTGTTAAAAATCGGTGTGTTTAGGACCCAGGATTTAGAGCAAGGACTGAACCTTTTCTCACTCCCTAGCTGCCGTGTCTGACTCTCTGGGTGACCTCGTGGGGAACCCCAGGCTTTGGCGGAAAGACATTGCATTGATCAATGTGTACATGCCCTATTTTAGAGCAGCGCACCTTCCTAGACAGTCTGGTGACTAGTTGAGGTACTTCACTACCCACGTACTGTAAGGGGAGACTTTAATTGTTAGGAGGACTTGTGCCTCGACAGGTTGCACCCTCATCTCCCAGCCTCGGACACCTGCTGAATGGCTAGGATGCTCCATGCTTGGATGGCACAGTGGGAGGTGGTAGACTCCTGGCGGGCATGCACGCCTCTACATAGGGAATATTCTCTTTACTCGGGATGCACATCTTGCATGTACACTTGCATACAGTTTTGTGTTGCTCGCTGACCACGGTTACTAGTGCAGTGTATCTGACCCGAACCTACTCTGACCAAAGCCTCCTATTACTGCCCCTAGATGGACTGATCCTCGAGCCACCATACCAACCTCAAACCTCAATGTAGACGCGCTGGAGGATTCAGAGCTGAAGACTGAATTGAGAAAGGCAATTACCAATTATTTCACAGACAACAAAGGCACAACAACATATCACTACTAGATTGGTAGGTGTTTAAAATTGCTATCAGGCGGCACTGCACGGCCACAAGGATAGGGATACGAACTAGCCTGAATACGGGCACTATAAAGCAGGAGCCACTGGTCAACCCAATTGAGAGAAATGCCCCTGGACACCATAGTGACAAACTCTGTCTTCGAGAGG